>NC_083100.1:114518277-114845777 GCF_949774975.1 Lagenorhynchus albirostris
AGTTTTGCTAGAAAGGACCTGAGGCTGCCTGTCAGCCTGAGAACTGCATCCCGCAGGCCCATAGCTGGGCAATGGCTGCTCTGGTTGCCCTAATCTAGAAAAGATGGGGGAGAGGGGGACAGGAGGTGGTGGTCACAGGACTATTACTGGTCCATCATTGTTCCCATGCACTTATCAAGCAAAGCACCATATAAGGATTGAATGGCATTTGCACAAAGCAGTATCATTGTTTATACCACTTCCTAAACTGAAGAATTACATTTCTGGTTATTGAGAATAAATAATTCTATTTTATACCCTAGATTCCAAGATTTTCACTAAAATCAATACTATTACCTATGTGACTGTAGTTCACTGTCTTGTAAACAAGGAAATTCCACAGTATAAGTGCCCTTTCTTTCATCTAAAAAAATTCTAACTTAAGTAGGCCATATTGATGTTATTTCCCTCTAATCGATATTATGTATTTTTAGAGGGCAAGCTCTCCTGTAATATACAATGTAATGTGCAAGTTCTTCCTTATAAATGATAAGGAAATAATTTTGATGCTTCCTATGAAGAGAACAGAAAATTTCTATTAAAATCACATATTCATGGAAAAACCAAATGTGGTATAGCCACACAATGGAATACTGTCCGGTAATAAAAAAGAATAAACTACTTTTACAGGCAACAACATCCATGAATTTCAAAATCATTTTGCTGAGTGAAGGAAGTCAGACACAAAATACATACCGTATAATTCCATTTATATAAATTTCTAGAAAAATGCAAACTGATTTCTAGAAAACTGCAAACTGTTATGAAACAGTGTCAGAAGGCGGTTGCCGGGGGGGTGGGGGGCAGGGGTTATGGGAGGGATGGACTGAAATGGGGGTGAGGAACTTGCAGAGGTGGTAGCAACATCCAGGATCTTAACTGCAGCGCTGGTTTCAAAAATGATTGCATCTGTGCTTCTCCTGTATCAGTCAACAATCTGTATTGAATTGTACCGTTTAAATGGATGCAGTTTATCGTGCATAAAGTATGCTGCAATGAAGTTGGCTTTTTAAAATAACATTTTAGAAAATGAGCGTGAAGTTTCAAGATGTTCCCTTCACGTAGGAACGAGTCCTCGCTGCCCTCCGTCTCACGGTGATGCTCTTAGTTACCACCAGGGGGCAACAGTAGCATGCATCTGAATCAGCTTAGATACAAGGCCGTTCATTGCATCATTGCTTCTCCACTCAAGCAAACCCACACTGTCACGTTCACACGGTTAATCAGAACTTTCATCGCTTGCATTGTCCGCATTGATTCGTTTGTATTTAATTTATATACTTTTTGCTTTATTGTTGAAGATGATCCGTAAGGATAATGACTTTATGTGAAGTTTTTTGCTTTTACATGTTTAAGTGGCTTCATAATAAAAATGTCAACCGTGGGGTTTTTGTCTACCTCTAAAAAGGAGATTGGTGCTTTCCTCAAGTCCGGGAAGCACTCCTGTGAAGGAAAAACCTTGAGGCAAGCTTAGCTGTTTCATTTTCCCACCTGTTAAATGAAGACAGTAACACCTACCTCAGAGGATTCTGTGTGAACAGAAGGGTGCTTACAGATGTGCGTTGGAGACACAGTAAATCACCAAATTTACTGTCTTAATCTTAATTATTTCACTCAACTGACTTTTCTTCCACCAATTACCAAAAGCCTGGCCCTTCTTTTTCTTATTTCACCACTTTCTTTTAGCAAATTTTAAACTTCTTCTGTACATATACCCACAAATATACCATTTTTTATACTTGAGTAAATGTATCGGATTATACATAAGTTTTTGGAAGGAACTTGGATTCCACACCCCTGTACCAGCCCCGCCCCAGCCCAGGAACCCATGTTAACCGTCCAGGGTGCAGGCTCCATACTTTCCTCCACGTCCAGCAATCACTTAGCGATACACACGTGCACGCGGACAGATGGGACGGGGGCCACTGTTTTACTAACGGGAACACAGGATATACATGCTTTTCTGCATCTTCATTTCTCACTTAGTAATAGGGTATGGAATTCCCTCCCAATCAATGGGCAATGCTTTGTTTCATTCTGATACTGAGCCCTCGTTGGTCATAGTGTATTATTCATCTGCTACACTAGCTGAATCTATTCACTAGGATTTAAAATTGATATATGTACATATTCATAAGTCAAACTGCTTATTAAACTTTTCTTTCTTTATGCTTTCTTTAGCAGGTTTTGAAGTTATGCCGACTTTATCAGATGAACTGGGAAGTTCTCCATAGCCCGGAATATTTTGAATAAGTAAGAGGGTTTTTAATGTCTGTGCCCTTTTCATTTCTTTTTTGTTTTTTAAGATTTTTTTGATGTGGACTATTTTTAAAGTCTTTATTGAATTTGTTACACTCCTGCTTCTGTTTTATGTTTTGGATTTTTGGCCACAAGGCACGGGGGATCTTAGCTCCTGGACCAGGGATCGAGCCCACACCCGCTGCACTGAAAGGCGAAGTCTTAACCACTGGACCGCCAGGGAAGTCCCTTCATTTCTGATATTATGAAACAATGGAGAAATGTTTGCAAATCAGGAATGATTTTAAACTTTAAAACATATTGCTACTTTGTGTGTGTGGTAATAGAATTGGGTTATGTTATTTACAGAATTCATCGTGCACCTTTAGTTATATTAAAGAAAAGAAAAAAGGTCGAGTTTTCTCCTGGAGACCCTCAGCAGTGAAGCAGACATTCAGCTAGTACAAACAAGCATGGTCCCCTTAAAGTATCTGCCATCTGTCGGATTCCTCGGAAAGGCCCCCAGCTTTAACTGTGCTCTGCTGAGAAGAAAGGAAAGCTGAGAGCTCACCGTGTCCACGCCAGCCAGCAGCATCTCGGTCATGTTGGCGTAGATTTCCTCCCGTGTCAGCTCCTGGCTGAGGAAGAGGTACGTGAGCAGGCCCCCTCTCGCTCTCTCCCCTCGGTCCATTTGGCACTGTATGTCCCTCAGCTTGTTGTCAACGTGAATTTGGCCTGTGTGAAAACAGTGTTTCTTTTGAAAGAAGTTTTGGTTAAGAATCGTCTCTTCAGGGCTTCCCTGGAGGCGCAGTGGTTAAGAATTCACCCGACAATGCAGGGGACACTAGTTCGAGCCCTGGTTCGGGAAGATCCCACATGCCGCAGAGCAACTAAGCCCGTGCACCACAACTACTGAGCCTGCACTCTAGAGCCTGTGAGCCACAACTATTGAGCCCGCATGCCACAACTACTGAGCCCATGTGCCACAACTACTGAGCCCGCGTGCCACAACTACTGAGCCCACGTGCCACAACTATTGAGCCCGCGTGCCTAGAGCCCATGCTCCACAACAAGAGAAGCCACCACAAGGAGAAGCCTGTGCACCACAACGAAGAGTAGCCCCCATTCGCCACAACTAGACAAGGCCCACGCGCAGCAACAAAGACCCAATGCAGCCAAAAATAATAAATAAATTAAATAAATTAATTAATTTTTTTAAAAAGTGAGAAATCTGTCACATTACTTGTGATCACAACCCACGTGCTTTTTGCTCATTCAAGAAACCAATCTAAAAGTTCTTGAGTCAAAATAGCACGTAACTCCATTGGGGAATCCCCTACAGTAATACCCACTGTCTGCGTGAGTGTTAGATACACAACTAGGAGGAAAGTCAGGTCCATCTGATTCTACAAAAGGTGCCCTGACTCTTCTCTTACTGAATTTGAAGAGTCCATCCCAGGACCTGCAGAATTCCCGCCAGGGTTTGGGGATGAGCGGGCGGAGCCACCTAGGGATGGCACCGGCGTACATGGATGTCTTGAACGTGCAGAACATGAGCTCCAGGGCCTCGATGTAGTCCATCGTCGCCTGCGGGACGCTGTTCTCCAGGCAGCCCAGACGACTCTCGTAAAGAATGGTGGCCACTCCTGCGCGGGAGAGAGGTTACAACCCTTCTTCTTCTTCTTCGAGATCGTTCACAGCATCAATATACGATACCTGGCCATAAATGTAACTTTCAAAAGTGGTCCAGGGACTTCCCTGGCGGTCCAGTGGTTAGGACTCCTCGCTTCCACTGCAGGGGGCCTGGGTTCCATCCCTGGTCGGGGAACTAAGATCCCACAAGCCTCGCCAAAAAAATAAAACTTAAAAAAAGAAGTGATCCAGGTGCCTACCCCTGAGGTTTTCTCTACCAGGTCCTGACCCCCAGGGCGCTGTGGGTTCAATGCTGACGAACCCTCTGCCTCAGTGCGCCCTCAGCTCAACAGTCTGTTCAAGACCCACAAGGCACAACTCCCAACCTTTCAGCCAGTTGCCCAACTTTGGGGAGTTGAAAGGTGGCTCCTCCTGGCCACACTTCGGGGAGCCCCAGGACAAGCTAAGGGGGCAGAGGAGAGGGCCTCTGTGAACCAGGGGTGGGGAGGATTTTTCAGTGTGTTTACAACTCACTTCTCTGTCGATTTTGTTACTATTTTTAGAGAGCATTAATACCAGAACTTTAAAAAGTTAACTTAAAACTTAAATTTGAAGAAACTTTTTTTTTTAAAAGGGAAATCTGGACTTCCCTGGCGGTCCAGTGGTTAAGACTCCGTGCTTCCACTGCAGGGGGCACGGGTTCCATCCCTGGTCAGGGAAGTGCCACATGGCACGGGCAATGCAGCCATAAATAAATAAATAAAAATAAAAATGGGAAAGCGAATAGAATTCTCCAAAAACCCAGGTACAGAAAAAATGTTTGGTATGCTATCGATTTTTTTTTAAGTAAAAAGAATACTCACACTCATACTCATATTTCTTTGTATGTACATAAAATATCCCTTGAAGAAGCTGGTGACCTAGCTGGGTCAGGAGAGAGGGAGACTTTTCCATGAGTACTTTTTGGGTTTGATTTTTGAACCATGGGAATGTGCTACCCATCTAACATGGATTTTAAAAGTTAGAATGATCGTGGTACATGCCCTCTAGACTCCTGTTGCTTTTAAAACTATGCTAAAACAAAATGTGTAGTAATTAGGAGCATGGTTCTTGAGTTAGAGAGACGTCAATTTGAAACTGTTTCTGCCACTAAAAATGGGGGTTAGTTTTTCAGTTCCCCCATTTGTAAAACAGTGTCAGTCAACCTGGTTCCATTAGCACTGTGACAATTACATGTACGTATGTATGGGGCTTAGCACATTGTCTGGGACACAGGAGATGCTCAATGAGTGATAAGAACCATATTTTGGTAAAATGTCCACTCTTCCATCTTCCCCACCTCCTGAGTTCACCTACCTTCCATTGAATATTTGAAGAAAAGGTCATTGATGTTGGTCACAGTCTCCCCATCTTCTGCCTGGCTCTTGAGGAAGTAGATTCTTTTAATTAAATCAGCAATAACTTGGTTGATTTCTCCTGCAAAAATGGCCACATCTTTCGGTTTCAGAATTCTTTGTCTCAACACACTTCTCATCTTGAGCCACTGTTCACCCTCCCTAGAATAAAGTGAATTCCAAATAATCTTACTTATAGTGATATTCTAGGAAGGAATTCAGAGTATCTCTGCAAAAATTTCCCAGCAATAAAGAGTCAACAAGATCTGCCAGTCCAAATGGGATGAAGACAGGACAGACACTGCAAAGAGAGGGGAGCGATGGTATTACTCCCCAGTTCCTGTGTAAGGACATGTATATCAAAAGAGCCAAAGATAGAATTTCTAAACCAAAGGGATTTGGACCAGGGGATCTGCAGATGCTCTGTTTTCTCCTCCCTACCTGAGGCTGTCCCGATTCACTCTTGGAAGACACAAAGGTGTATAATAACCATGGTCTGTTATAAGGCAGGAACATCATCCCATGGCGATCAATGCTGAAGTTCGTAGCCCCTCCTGGAGGTCTCCTAAAACAGCTCACCACCCTCACCCCTGTCCACAGAGGGGCTCTGTGAGCTTCAGCCCCCTCAGTGGTCACCGAAAGGACACCTAAAGCCACAGAGTGTTCCTTGAAAAATGGCTCCTCTCCATCACTCGGCTAGTGGGCTCCCCACCTTGTCCCTGCCACCAAATCTCTTCCCAGAGGGTTTTGGGAGATTTGGGGAGATCACACGGGAGGCTCTTTTGATACTATTCCACTGGGAGTTCTGTGCCTTATTAATAGCTGTTTTTAGGAGCCCAGCGTTCAGGGAGGGGGGGGCGTCCCTGGGCTCCCCGCTCCTGCACATGTCTCAGCCTGGCCTCACATACTCACGCGGAGATGAGCCCGGTGGATCTGCCCCGTAAGTCTCGGTACTCCTGCCAGGACCCCATGTTGGCTCTCTGGGGCACGGCCCCCTCTGCCCGGAGCACCTGAGCCACCAGGTCTCGGTCTGCAACAGATACTACAAACTGAGGACCAAAGTGAGACTTGAAGATTTTTCCATATTCCCGTGTGTGTTTCTGCTGCAAAACCATGGAGAAATCAAAAAAGGAAAAAAATACACAGATATGATATACCTTTGACACGGACATTCCTGGATGTTAGGGGAGCAGAAAACTGGGGCAGAGGGAAGCTCTGCATTATGCAGAACTGAATCAGAGTGGCCACTTTACTTACAGTTACCAAGGGGGAGTGGAGGGGGCAGGGATAAACGGAGAGATTGGGATTGAGATATACACACTAGATAACTAATAAGGACCTACTGCATAGCACAGGGAACTCTACTCAGTGCTCTGTAATGACCTACATGGGAACAGAATCTCAAAACGAGTGGACGTATGTATACGTATAACTGATTCACTTCGCTGTACAGCAGAAACTAACCCAACAAGGTAAATCAACTCTACTCCAATAAGTATTAATTAAAACAAAAAAAGAGTGGTTGCTTTAAGTATTCCTGAGGTAAACATAGTTTCACATCATTAATCATATTCATAGAAGTTTTCTTAGTTCTTTAAAGATGTGTGTTTAAAAAAGCCTTAGCTGTGTGAAGCAATGTGAGAGGAATGTGGATGTAGATGAACTGCAGGGTCTTGACTGTCCTGAGTCAAACAGGGTCTGCCTGCCCCTTTCATTCAGACACTCAGCAGCCGTCCAGCCTGCCCTGTGAAGAAAGCTCCCTGCAGGAAATCTGTAATAAACCTGCAAAAATGCCCCCAGCAGAGAAATGAAAGGAAAGGCACCCAGATTGGAAAGGGAGAAGTAAAGCTGTCTCTGTTCACATGTGACGTGATCTGGCGTGTAGAAAATTCTAAGATATCTGCTAAAAAACATGTTCAGTAAGCTTGCCGGATATAAGATCAATATACAAAATTCAATTGTATTTCCACACACTAGCAATGAACAATCCAAAAATAAAATTAAGAAAGCAATTCCATTTACAATAGCGTCATAAAGAATAAAATACTTGGGAATACATTTAATAAAATAAGTGTAAGACTTACACTCTGAAAACTGCAAAAGATCATCGAAAGAAATTAAAGACCTACATAAACGGAATTTATTTATTCCATGTCAATGGAATGGAAGACTTAATATTATTAAGATGGCAATACTTCTCAAACTGATCCATGAATTCAACATAATCCCTATCAGAATTCCAGTGATTCAGAACCGCAAAAACAATCCTAAAAAAGAAGAACAAAGTTGAAGGACTCACAGTTCCCTATTTCAAAGGTTACTATAAAAGTAATGAAGACAGTGTGCTACTGGCATAAGGATGGACATCTAAATCATTGGAATAGAATTGAGACCCCAGAAATAAACCCATACATCTAAGGTCAATGGATTTTCAAAAAGGGTGCCAAGACAATTAAATGGGAAAGAATAGCCTCTTTAACAAAAGATGCTGGGAAAATTGGATAGCCACAAACAAAAAATAATTTGTACCCTTATCTCACACCACATACAAAAACTACCTCAAAGTGGACCAAAGACTAAATGCAAGAGCTAAAACCACAAAACTCTTGGACGAAAACATAGGGATAAATATTCATGACCTTAGATTTGGCAATGGCGTCTTAAGATATGATACCAAAAGAACAAGCAACAAAAGAAAAAAACAGATGATTGGACATCATCAAAATTTTAAAATGTGCATAATGTCAAAGGACATTACAAAGAAAGTGAAAGACAATCCCTAGAATGGAGAAAATATTTGCAAAGTACGTATTTGATAAGAGAAATATGCCTAGAATATATTAAAAAACTATTACAACCCAACAGTAAAAAAACAGCAACAACAAATAACCCAATTAAAAACTGGGCAATTATTTGAATGGACATTTCTCCAAAGAAGATATCAAAATGTCTAATAAGCACATGAAAAGAAGCTCAATGTCATTAGTCATTAGGGAAATGCAAATCAAAACCACAATGAGATATCACTTCCCACATACTAGGATGCTTATAATCAAAAGGACAGGTAATAATAACAAGTATTGGCAAGGATGTGGAGAAATCAAAACCCTCTTGCACTGTTGCTGGAATATAAAATAGTGCAGCCACTTTAGAACAGTCTAGCAATTCCTCAAAAGGTTAAATACAGAGCTACTATTTGACACAGCAATTTCATGCCTAGATATATACCCAAAGAAATGAAAACATAACAGCCAAAAGGTAGAAACAATCCAAATGTCTATCAACTGATGAATAAGTAAACAAAATGTGGTCTATCCACACACTGGAATATTATTTGTTCATAGACAGGAATGAGGTACTAATACATGTTACAACATGGGTGAACTTGAAAACATTATGCTCAGTGAAAGAAGCCAGACAAAAAAGACCACACATTATATGATTCCATTTATATGAAATGTCCAGAATAGGCCAATCTATAAAGACAGAAAGTAAATTATTAGTGGTTGCTTAAGGCTGGGGGAATGAGAGGGTGGGGGAGTGATTGCTAAAGAATACAATATGGGGTTTCTTTTTAAGGTTATGAAAATGTTCTATAATTGATTGTGGTGATGGTTGTATACTTTAAGTGGCAGAATTGTATGATACGTGAATTATATCTCAATGAAGTTGTTACCAAAAAAAGAAATCACAATAAATGTAAATGGGTTAAATAGTCCAGTTAAATAATTAAAGAAGGAAGGAGAGAAAGTACCCTCCAGCATGGCTCAGCGTGACATAGGCATGGGGACTTCCCTGGCAGTCCAGTGGTTAAGAATCCATGCTTCCAATGCAGGGGGCATGGGTTAGATCCCTGGTCAGGGAACTAATAACCCGCATGCTGTGTGGTGTGGCCAAAAAAAAAAAGCATGACATAGGCAGAGCTAAGCATGGGGAAAATGACTACATCCCTCTTTGGCATCTGCCAACATTTCTTATCACCCCAACTCTCAACCACGGAAATGGCAGGCCAGAGGGTCTGTCATCTCTCCACTCTTCTGCTCTCAGGTAGAAGCTGTTTGCTTCTTTGTGGACCTAGTTGAAGTCCCGCTGCCTGGAGATGAAGACACTCAGACTCAACTGGGCTGTGTCAGGTGCCAAGGGATCACTCTGCCTAACAAACAGGTGACCCCAAAAGGGTGTTTCTCCAGGTTTCTGATAGGATGACTGTTACCGGAACTACTGGGAGATGGGCCACTCCTCGGGCACATCCAGCTACTGAATGGGCACAATCAGACAAGGGAGCCACTGACCAAGGGGCAAAAAGAACGAGATGAAGGACACAGGGAGTTTACGGCCCTTTTTGGTGGAGGGCCAAGGAATGATACAGTCAGCCACAGACTCAGTTTGTGTAGCCAGCTGGAGCACAGACTCTGGAGTTGGAATCTCAGCTCACAGTTTACTAGCTGGGTGACCTTGGGAAGTTAGGTTCCACTGTGTCTCAGTTTCCTCACCTGCAAAATGGAGAAATAATAGAGATTACCTCACATGGAGGACTTAAAACTGTGCCTGGCACATGAAAAGAGTTCCAGAACTGTTCATTCTTCTTATGTATTGGCTATTATTACAGTTTACAAAGCCCTTCCACAGCCCTGATCACACGACCTCACAATAACCCGTGAGATGGATGAAGATTTTTAGACTCCTGCACAGAGGAGGAAACTGTGGTCCAGAGAGAAGAACTGATTGGCCAAGATTCCACAGGGGCTTGTAAAGGGCTGCTGTGTAATGCAGGACCCTCCTGCTCTGTCATACCTAGCGACCTTGATCACTGTGTCTGCTCTGCCGCTAACCAGCTATGTGACTGTGGGCAAGTCACTCAGCCGACACTTTGGGGCCTTTTCCACATGTAAAGTGAAAGACCTGGACCCTATAGATGAATCCCTTGTGAGACAGCATTCTGTGATCACAAGTTGAGTGAAAGGAAACTGGACTTGAGGTAACAGAGTAATTCTCTTCCTCCTTAGAAATGCCTTAGGGGTGACCTGGAGAGCTCGGGGAGAGGGTTTTACTAGAACAACCAGCTCTAGTAAACAACCAATGCTCCAGTCTACAGCAACCTGTATTGAACTTGTCAATAAATAAATAACAATTTTTTTTTTACCGTATTTGAAAACTATCATCTTGATACCTTATGTTCAGATTCCACATGGAACAGAAAAAATCATTTTTGACCCCCAGAAACATGTTTGGGAAGAAATCGTGTAGAGTTCGTGTGGGGCACGGAGAGGTGGGGCCAACTGGAATTTCAGTCAAATTAAGATTGTTCCTCTTGCCCCACTGTTTTTGGTTTTGTTTTTCTATCAATGAAGTAAGTTTCTGCTTCTCCAGCTGTAGCTGTGGCCTCCGCACCATCATGTAGGTTAAGGGTTGAGGGAATGAACGTACGAACGAATGACCAAAACCCAGGTGGGTGGTTACAAAAAGCTTCCTCTGAGAAGTTTCTGAAGGTTGAAGGGTAAGCTCTGAACAAAAAGAAGTGAGTAGTGGGGAAGGAGGGTGTTCTTGGACGAGGTCCCAGAAATCACAGCGGGTGCTGGGGTGGGAGCCCTGAGAAAATGACGGAGGCAAGCAGCGAGCAGCTACCATAGGAAATGGGAGCGAATGGATTTGACGACGCTGAAAGGTGGGGATCACCTTGCAATGAAAGACGCGATTTGAGGTGGGCACGGGAAGGGCAAAACTCAGGGTCAAGATGAGCCACCGTACAACGAGCGGGCTCCCAACACTCCGACGGGGTTGCTGGACCGGTTGGGTTCTTCCTAAGTCCCTGCCCAGACCTGGCTTGACGCCGAGGTTCACGAACTTTCGTTTGTCTTCCCATCACTTAGAGATCACATAACTCGGAGCCTCCGAACCCCTCGCTGTTATTTTTAGGTTTGTTTTTTTTTTTTCAATTATAAAACACAAACAAAAAGGACTAGGAACATACGCAACCTGTCCTCGGCCGCGTAAAGACCCGCAGGGCTTGTCACCCACCGCGGGAGAGGCGCTGCTCACGGGCCTCCCTCGGGACGGTCCCGGGAGGCCGGGTGGCGGCTCCCGGCCCCCCGACTCCGCAGGCCAGCCTGCCGGAGCGTACGGCGCGTGGGGACGCAGCGGCTCCAGGGCGGCCCCTGCCCGTGACCCCCTCCTCCGGCGCCCCTCCCTGGTGCCTCCCCGGGCCCCCTCCCCGGCTCTCCCTCCCTGGAATCCCTCCCCGGTTTCCTCTCCCCGGGTCCCTCCCCGGCGCTCCCTCCCGGGTTTCCTCTCCCCGGATCCCCTCTCCGGCGCTGCCTCCCCGGGATCCTCTCCCGGGTCCCCTCTCTGGCTCTCCCTCCCCGGGATCCTCTCCCCGGATCCCCTCCCTGGCGCTCCCTCCCTGGTTTCCTCTCCCGGGTCCCCTCTCCGGAGCTCCCTCCCCAGGATCCTGTCCCGGGTCCCCTCCCCGGCGCTCCCTCCCCGGTTTCCTCTCCCCGGATCCCCTCCCCGGCGCTCCCTCCTGGGGTTCCCTCGCTGGCGTCCTTCCCGGGATCCTCTCCCCGGTTCCCCTTCCCGGCGCTCCCTCCCCGGGCCTCGTCCCCGGCGCCTTCCCGCCGGAGCGAGCCCCCTCGCGCTCCCGGTCTCCCGCGCGCAGCTACCTGGATCTCGTGGATGCGGCTGAAGCCGTCCTTCCAGAAGAGCTCCACGAGGTTGGCAAGGGTCCGGGGCCCCGGCATGGCGGCGAGGCTCCGGGGTCCCTCTGCCCGGCCCCCGGCCCGCGGCGCCCCCGGCCGCCCGACTCCTTTGTCCTCGGCCCGCGCCCTCGCCGGGAGCCTGGCGTCCGTGGGCCGAGGCTGCCAAGGGCCCCGCTCGGGCGCCGGGCTCAGACGGGCTTTGAGGATCCGCGCCAGCAGAGCCATTGCGATCCTCTGCGTTGGCTGGTTTGAGCAGTTTTTTGTTTCGAGGGCCGCCCTTTGCTCTTTGCTTGGTTTTAACTTGTTCGAGCAGAGCTCCTGCGAACTCTTACGGCCTGGGCATCAGTTTACACAGACCGTTATTAAACGCTCCCTCCCCTAAGGCTGGGGAAAAGGGGGGTGGTCTGTGATTAGACTGCCAGAGAAATAAAGCGATTATTATTTTTTCTTCACATCAGATTAATTAAGCGTTCTTTGAGGCCAAAAAGTTTTAAGGTCAACCCCACTTCCAAGCATGGCCAAAAAAAAAAAAAAAGAAAAGAAAAGCCTACTGGGATATTTTAAATTATTTCCCTCCTTAAAAATTACTATAGAGAGTTTACGGAAGAACGCTAATTTGCCCTTTTTGTATTTTAAAAACACTTCTTTGTGATTTCAAGTTATACAATTATAATTCAATCACAAAATGAGAACAAAAATGTTAGATGACCTTGCAGTAGTTCACAGTATTGTAAAATGACCACATTATTATTTTAGCACAAGTTTCCATAATGAAGACTATGCTGTCTCTATTGACGGATTTTATGGGTCTCAGTTTTATCCGAGCACACAGCACACGCTGGAGGTGCTAGTGAGGAGTATGGGGAGGGGTGAGGGACTTTTCTTTGAACATTTGGCTTTTTTTTTTCTGGTCTCCCACAAGGACTGGTCCTGTTGCACAATGCTTAGAGAAATGAACACACCTCCACGTGAAGGTGAGAAGAAGGAGGACTTTGCCAATATAGGTTTAGATCTCAGTGCCAAGCTGCAGAAGGGAAGCCCCCGCCCACAAAGAGGGAGGGGCCCTTGGCACGGGAGGGGCAAGAAATGTGTCATCTGGTTTCAGGAAGGGAGCCCAGATTCTGAGCTAGCAATTCAACAAGTTACTCTGAAAACTGAGAACATTATTTAAAGATTTCATAACAGTTTCTACTCCTGCATCTAAACGTTAAAAAAAAAAGGTCTACGAAGTATTGTTACTTTTTGATTAGTAGTTTGTACCTTTACAACTCTGTTAAATGTACATTTCATTTAAATATTTGTAAGTACGTACGTGAAACAAAGAAGACCAGACTTATTCCGTTTCTAGAATTTGATTAATAAATACTTAGCAACTCTTATTTATAAGGTACTATAGCTGCAAGGGACTCAAAGAATAAGATATTAAACCTGCCTTTAAGGAGCTCATAACCCACAAGAAGAATAAAACGGTACACAAACACACACCAGATTAGCCTAAGTGCCAGAAAACTGGTAGAGAATATGATTGGAATTGGTGGGCAGGGCGATCACATCCACTTATAAGGTAGGAAGGGATGGTGCAGGAGAGAGACCTCCTGAAAGAAGGAGACTTTTAGGCAAGGTTTGAAGAGAGGGCTCAGATTCAAGAGGCAGAGTATGAAGAATGGCACAATCACTTTGTTCCTAGAGGTTTTTTGAAGTATTTCTGAGGGTTACTGCTCCTCAGGAGCAAAGAAATCATTAAAGAACCATAGATGCAAAAGGCAATTCAGTCCATTCTAGACAAGGAACTGTTCAAAATAGATTTACGTATATAATGGTTTAAAACACAGCTAGTTCTCTATTAGGGAAAAGGATATAAAGAAAGATAAGGAGGAAGAACGATTTCACGGTACATAGACACAGGTTTTCACGGAGCACCCCTGCTCTCATGTCTCCTAAAGCTAGTTTCAAAATTGTGGATACAAATAAAGGTATCCATTCTTGATATTTGCCTCAAGCTCAGTGAAAGAAAGCAAGAGGCTATTTTAGAGTCCCAGTACATTGGTATAAATTATCAATCAGAAATTCTGCAATAGAACAGGATACTGTTTTGCGGCTAACTATTATTAGTGGAAAACATACTTGAATCCAGACATAGACTAAATCATTCAGATTGGGAGAGTTTTTTGTGTGCTAATCAAAAATAATTGTAAAAGTAACTGTTACCTTGGTCTATCCAACTTTCTTCTAATGAATATTGCTTTATTTTTTTTTTTAAAAAAAAAAGGTTATTTAAAACAAATGAGTCTCATAGCGGTGGGGAACTCTAGTGGGGAGGAAATAAAAGATGGAATGTTATAACAATCTTAAACATAAGTAAAAAATAACTGAAAAAATTTTTTCCGGAATAGGAAAATACCATCCATGTGTTTGTTCCTTCCCCCCCCCTCGCCCCAGTAAGCAAGAGAAACAGAAATGAGACTCCAACTTCAAGTACACAGAACAGCACCATCTGTCCAAGTATGACCTGAAACCAGACTTTGTACAGATGTTTTCCCTCAAGAAAACCAGTCTGTTGGCAGTACATAGGGAAACAATGAGCTGCCTTTACCCAACAAAAAAGGAAAATAAGATTGCCCTCTGAAAGTCAGACAAATAAACACACAAATTATTAGTCATCTGTGGAAGTAAAACCAAGAGATAGTATTTAACATCTCTCAAAACTCTAATCAAGGCGACCTCAGACACATCTCAGGATGCAGAACTGGAATATGGGCGCTGTTAGGTAAGCAAAGTTCAATGAAGTATTCTTGGAATAGAACAGGGATGATCAAACTGGATCTCTGAAAAGATAACTACCGTACAAGACATTCTAGAAAGCAAGGTTCTGAATTCCAAAACCTAAACTTGCTGGTCATGGTGGGGTAGGAATAATTTACCAAGCTTGCTCCCGTCTGGGTGAAATATCTCTCACCCATGCTCGCTTCCTGTGCTCGGATTCCTTGCCCACTGTCTGGTTTCATTTTTCATTTGAAGAATCAATGATGTTTTTTAAAAACGAATTAATGGTGTGATCTTGTTTCTTCCCCAGACCCATCAGTAAAAAGACAACAGCAAGAAAATAAGACAAAGTTATTCCAGAACTGAGTTCTCAAATCCTCCTTCCTGTGAATAAGAAGGTGCTATTTAAGCCACTGCTGACACCCGGCCACAACAATCCCTGTTAGTTCAGGCAAAGAGGAAAAACTTCCTACAAAGGTATGTGGGGGGACTTCCCTGGTGGTCCAGTGGTTAGGACTTGGGGCTTTCACTGCCACGGCCCGGGTTCAGTCCCTGGTCAGGGAACTGAGATCCCGCAAGCCGTGTACTTCGGCCAAAAAAAAAAAAAAAAAGAGAGAGAAAGCTATGTGGGAATTCTCCAGTGGGGTTCATCAACCGCTGCCAGACACGTGGGTAATATGTGTAGTAGTATTGTTGAATACGTGTGCTTACATGTAAATACACGCGTTAAATACAAGCGCTTAATACAGGCCAAATACATATTTAGTAGACACGTATCAAGCATCAGGCACTATCCTAGGCACCTCTGCACCCCTTAATCCACCTCATTCTCACAACTACCCTGTGACATGGGCACATTAGCCTCATTTCATATGAGGAAACAGGCTTCAGAGACTCGCTCAAAAGCGTTGACTTAGTAGGACCAGAGTTAACACTGGAATCCAAATCGGCTTTGGAGTTTCCTTTCACTGCACCTGCTTTGTGTGTAAGTGAAGAGAATCGGGAGTAGGCCAGCGCTGGTTGCGTTAGTAGGGCACATGCTTCGTGGTTTTCACCATTTCTCACATCCTAATGCTGTAGATAGATAACACAGAATGAGACTTTGTAGTACCTCCTGAAAGGAAGGCAGGAGGCTCCTTGCTTGTCTCCAGAAGGCCTCAGGAGGAGGTGAGTGGTGTTCACTCACTCTCCTTTCCTTTGTAGAGCCACCCCTCCCCGTGTCAAAGCTGCCCTGCTTGAAAGTGCTTGGTCCAAGTGGTTTTGTTCTCGGAGAGACAGCAGTGAGCAGTCTTGAAGCAGGATCTTATCTCCCTACCCAGAGACTGAACCTGAGTAGCCTGGATGAAAAGCAGGAATCCTGTTTCAAGGAAGCAAAACTGGGCACAAAGTTTATTATTAGAGACACAGCACAACATGTGGCAGAGCACACAGAGAAACGGTTTGTTTATTTAAGACAAAAGCAAGGCAGAAATACACACCCAGAGAAGAGTGTGTGTGTCCCGAATGAGAAGCCTGCCAGAGAGGTGATGCAGTTCTTCCTGGTCTTTGTTCTCTTCTGGTCAATTAGCCCGCTTCTTTTCCCACATCTGAGCTGTCTTTAGGGCCCTCCCCACAATACGCGTGCACATCTTTTTGCCAAGAAGGATTCCAGCGTGGAGGCTTACAGGGAGGTTGACAACACCTACTGTGGGATGGCGCTCCCTCCCCTTTTGACCCCAGAGGAGCCTCCCTGCACATGTGCAGTCGGGGAGGTCTCCTTGACCTCAGGAGTCATAGATGTGGTCCCCCTATCTCTTTACTCCAGCAGAGCTCAGCTCCTGCTATTAACTTTGTCCTTGCCGTGTTTAGTGAAAATAGATCTCCAATTTACTCTGTTTGACGAGCTCCCCAGCTGCTCAGCCCAGGGGTGCCCATCTGTCTCCTACCTCAGTTTGGATGGGGCTGGCTGCAGGGGGAGTCCCTGACTCCAGGGTGGCCAGAGCCCTCCAGGGAGTTTGCTAGAGCAATCAGTGCAGACACTGCCTTCTTTAGGGACTGCAATCTGTCACCCCCTGTGAGCCAGCTGTCACCCACAGAGGCACCCAACTGGGGCTTTGCAGACAACGGCGGGAGAGCCCTGACACCCTCATTTGAGACACTGGAGCCCAGCTTCCCAGAAGGGACCTATCATCCCCTCCCTAACTTCTCAGGTAGGTGAGTTGGCACTTTTTTCCCCTTTACAAAGTGGCGTTTACCTGGTGAATTAATCATGGCTCAGGGTGAGGTCCTCAGTCTCACAGATTCAGAGGTTCCGTTCCGTCAGAGCCTCGTGAAGGAGAATACCTGATTGACAGGAACGGGAACTTTCAATATGATTAAATCCTGAGTAACTTAAATGATGAATTTACAATAAGAGAGCGAACTCTCAATGTATCAAACATTTAAATTGACCTTACCAGCCTGTTTTCTCCCTGTAGACATCCATCGAAAATGAACTCATCAGCAGGTTGCCTGGTGTCCCTCGTGGACCTGTAACCTTCTACCCCTCGACAGGGCTTGCTTGTTTATACAACAGCTCCCTAGCCTGAGTCTAGGACTATAAACCTCTTGAGGGCTGGGACTGTGTCTCCCTCGTGGTTGGATTCCCCCAAGCCGAAGACAGAGCTAATACATAGGGTGACACTCAAAAACGTCCAAACAAATTTCTGTTTCAGCCAGCAAAATAAAGACATCCCATCACCGCTTCTACACCACCTGCTTATCAAATGGAAACATTTCCTGCAATGGTAAAACATGGCTTTGACATTAGCCAGACGACTTCCCAGCAGTCAGATGAATCTGTGACCCCGCTGTCCACTGAACAAGATTGTGGTAGAGACCACCAAGGCCTCGGGGCTTCCTTCTGTCATCCTCTAGGATGGCCTTTCCATTGCCTCAGTCCTGAAGGCTCTGCACACTTGTTCCTCTCTGCTCTGCGTGGGTCCTGATGCCTCACACGAGCCATGGCACACAGGACACAGGTACTTTGTATATTAACATTTAGTTGTCCAACAAATGGATTCCCGACAACAAATAGGAAACAGAGGCTCACATAAGTTAAGTAGCTTGCAAGCTTCACATTATTGGCTTCTAAATTGCCTAGAATATGTCGTTCAAGGCTTGCTTTCTACTGTGTTTTAAGAGCATCAACATTTCCCTTAACTTGAGAAGCGCAGAGGATATGGCCAAGGATGGGGTTTCACTTTAGGATTCTTTTCTTGGACGGGTCACTTAAGTCCTGACACTCACATTCCCTGTTTGAAAGTACAATAGCAATAACAATACGAATATCTGATTTGTGTACAATACTTTATAGTTTGCAGCATGTTACTTCCAGTTGACCCGTTCAACAACCCTTTGGCTAGACAGATCAGTGATTGATTCCTAGAGATTACTGGAGTGATTTGCCCAAAGTCATCTGGCAGGCCCAGGACATTTCTAGTTTCGACTCCCAGCCGCATGCTCTCTCCACCTTCTCGCCCTGCCTCTGATAGCAATCATAGTTAGGTCTGGAAATATCATATGATGTATTCCATCCACCACAGAATTTGATGAGGCTACAATGAATTTGTTGTGATCTGTGATTGTTGAGCTCCTCCTGTGTGAAGATCACTAGGCTAGAAGCTGTGGGAAATACCAGGAAAAGTTGACTAAAATGTGCACTCATCCACCTGGACACCAGTTCCCACGTGCTTTATCCATTGAGCTATAATTTCAAATTGACTTTTTTTTGTTGTTGTACACGGGCCTCTCACTGTTGTGGCCTCTCGCGTTGCGGAGCACAGGCTCTGGACGCGCAGGCTCAGCGGCCATGGCTCACGGGCCCAGCCGCTCCGCGGCATGTGGGATCTTCCCGGACCGGGGCACGAACCCGTGTCCCCTGCATCGGCAGGTGGACTCTCAACCACTGCGCCACCAGGGAAGCCCTCAAATGGACTCTTTTTGATGCACAGTTTTATGAGTCTAGACAAACACATGCAGTTGTGTAACTGTCGCCACAGTGGGGACATCAAATGACTTCATCACCCCCCAAAATTCCCTTATGCTCCTTTATAGTCAACCCCAGCTACTCCCTTTTCCAAAATATCCTATCTGTGGAACCATACAGGAGACAGCCTTCTGAGTCAGGCTTCTTCCCCTTAGCATAATGCATTTAGGATTTACGTGCTGTTTCCTTACCAGTGGTTTGTTCCTTTTTATTTCTGAGTAGTATTCCATTATAGGGATAGCTTGTTCATCCTCTGATCAATGAAGGACACTTAAGTTGTTTCCAGTTTTGGGCGATTATGAATAAAGTCCCTCTAGACATTCATGAACATGGTTTTGTGTGAATGAGCACATAGGAATGAGAAGGCTGGCTTTGCAGTCCATTTTTATGCCCTCAACACTTTTTTGCCCTTTTTAGGACTGATTTTATCATGCACTTGTCTTATCTTAGTCAATGGTTTGTCAGCATAGAGCTGGGTTACATGGATTCCCAGCGAAGCGAGGTACAGCTGGAAGATCCCAGAATAGGGCTTCTCCTTCTGCTTGTACTATTCCTCCTTCTGGGCCTCTCTGCACCATCCCTCACCCCACAGGCAGTGTCTGGCTTCTTCTCTGCCTGTTAAATTGTTACCGACCAGGGTTCTTGGCCTCCTTAATAAATAGAAATTGATAAGAGGCCAGGCAAGAAATTCAGGCCAGGCTTTACCGGGGCCCCTGCTGCAGGGGGTGGAAGCGAGAACAACCAACAGGTTCCCTTGCTCGCTCCCTCCCCGACCAGGGGTGTGGGGTGTGGGGAGTGAACTGGTTCCTTATATGGGCTGAGGGTAGGGGTGGGTCCAGGGGTCAGAGGGAGGGGTAGCTTAGGTGATTCGCCCTCCCCTTTGGTGATGTTGTGTGCAGCGGGCATGTGCAGTACCCTGCTTTTGCTCCCGACCCCCTGCTTTTGCGACCGGATCCTCAGAAGTGGCAGTTGGGATTTTTGGTCTTTTTGTACCTTGTTGTCCATAATTTGCCCCAACTGCACATGCATGCAGTTATTTTTAGTTCCTTATGGATTCTTTGTATTTTGTTGCTCAAGATGTCTGTCCAGGTGCTAGCACTGCAGCAAAGGGTCCTGGGTCCCAAGTCCCAGCTTGTCTCAGAATCACACTCCATCGCAAGTTTCATTCCTCAGCAAAGTTCCATCTGGCCACCTCACCCCACAGAACATTTCCTCTTTTTCCATCCCACTCTCCATTTGTCTTCTACCATCATATCCTGCCTGTGACATAATTAGACTGGGCTCTGTCTTTTACTGTGGGGTCTACAGTTGCACAACTGTGATCCCCACTTTACAGACGTGGAAACTGAGGCCCAGTGAGGCTAAGCAGTTAAGAAAAAAGTAACATTTTCCAATCATCTACCACCATATTCCATAAGGTCTCCAGCAACATTTTATTGTCCCCTCCTCTTCAGATGAGAAAACTGAGGCTCAGAGAGGAGATATTACTTGTCCAGGTCACACAACTGGGACTAGAACCGAGTTTTATCTGGCTTCAAACTCTGATCTGCGTGGTGTGAATCTGGGCTCAGCACCACACAGCACGATGCAACACTGCACTAGGTCTTAGAATGGAGGTGGCATGGCTCAGGGACTCCGGGCAGCACAGCTCATCTCTGAGCTTCCTCCTGACCTGCAGAGAGCATACAAAGGCTGACTGACATCCGGGCAAGGGCGCAGGAGTGCCCGGTGTCTGGTGTAGGAGGCAGCATCCCGCCATCCCTGCCCTTCCCTCCCCACGTGCCCATGGACAGGGCTTCCAGAGGAGCCAAGCAGTGACTAGGAGACCTCAGGGTCTTCCATGTGTTGGAGCTCCCGGGACAGGGGTGCCTGATGGAAATAGGAGGAGAAGTAGACATTCCGGCTGACGCTCAACTCAGTTATCCTCTGGGGCTCACGCCTGCGGTTCCCACCATTGCTTTGTTGGTATTTTACTTACCATCCTTTTTAAAGATACACAGTCCTCCACCTAGAATAAGAATTGGTGTTTCTCCATAAAGTCACCCTAGCTCCATGGAGGCCTTGTTAGGCCAATGGGAAGAACTGTTTAGGTTCCCACTGTCCATGAAAATCTTCTCAGCATTCAGAGTAGGGCCCAAAGTAAGAGGAATGTAGGCACTGAAATGCACACTGACCAGTATTCAGCGTGCAACAGCTTACTGAAAATTAAACTGTTCTCCTTTGAACTGTGGAAGGAAAAGTGTTAAAATAATAATAATTACCATCTATTGAGCCTTTACTACATGTCAGGCATTATACAGAACTCTTTACACAGAGTCTCAATTAATTCTCATAAAAATCCCTATTTTATAAATGAAGAAACTGCCCAGAGGTTCCGTAACCTGAGGGCAAAGCCTGGGGAGTAAATGGTCTCTGAAAAATGCCCTAGCATTTTGTGAAGCAGTATTGTGTGGCTGGAGAAGAAACAGTACTGCATTTCTTTGCACCCAACATATTAATTTCCTAGCAAACGCTTTACCTTGGACTCCCCAGCCCTCTGGAGAAGAGGCAGAGACAGTGGCAGGACCTACCTCAGATGGCAGAGAATGTTGCCAATGTTCAGCAATGGCGGCTGATGAAAAAGCAGAGAGACAGGCCACACAGTGAATGTGCCACTGTCTCAGGGTGGGAGGTGGACATGGTATTGGAATGGTCAGTGGTAGTGTGGAGAAAGTTCAATCCTCTACCCACCAAGCCCTCACTGCTCCCCTTCTTTTCCAGGGCTCTCTCCCCTTGCTGGCTACGCCCAGGCAGAGGGGGAACTACCAAGAAAAAGCCTTTGGAGACAACCAAACAGGTTCAAATCCTGAGTCTTCTAGTTACCAGCTATGTGATCTGACAACTTAGTCAACCTCTCTAAGCCCCAGTTTCCTCATCTGAAAAATGGAGATGATAATAATCAGGTGCCTGGTAAAAGGCATCCATTAAAAAATGATTTCATATTTAATGAAGAAAGACTAAAGCTTTCTCCCTAATCAAAAACAAGACAAGGATGTCTGCTCTTGCCACCTCTATTCAACATTGCACTGGAGGTTCTAGTCAGGGCAATTAGACAAGAAAAAGAAATAAAAAGGCATCCACACTGGAAAGAAAGAAGTAACACTATCTCTGCTTGCAAATGACATGATCTTATATATAATAGAAAAGTTAAGAAATTCACACATACACAAACAACTATTTGAGCTAATAAATGAGTTCAGCAAAATTGTAGGGCACAAGGTCAGTATACAAAATGGTTGTATTTCTATATAAAAGCAATGAAATATCCAAAAATGAAATTAAGAGAACAATTCTACTTATAATAGCATCATAAAGAATAAAATACTTAAGAATAAATTTAACAAAAGAAGTACAAGACTTGGACACTGAAAACTGTAAAACGTTGTTGAATGATATTTTAGAAGACTTAAATAAATGGAAAAACATCCATATATATGATTTGGAAAGACAATATTATTAAGATAACAATAATCCCCAAATTAATCTACTGATTCAACGTAGTCCCTATCAAAATCTCAGCTGCCATTTTTTGCAGATATTGATAAGCTAAAGCTAAACTTTGTGTGGAAATGCAAGAATAGCCAAAACAATCTTGAAACAGAAGAACAAAGTTGGAGGACTCATACTTCCTCATTTCAAAACTTACATAATCAGGATTACTATGTAATCAAGATGATGTGTTACTGGAATAATAATAGACATCTACATTAATGGAACAGAATTTAGAGTCCAGAAATAAACCCATACATCTAGAGTCAATTTGCTTTTTTTTATAAGAGTGCCAATACAGTTGAATGGGGAACAAACAGTCTTTTCAACAAATGGTGCTCGGACAACTGGATATCCACGTGCAAAAGAATGTTACACTCCTACTTCAAAAATCAACTCAAAATAGACCAAACATCTCAAATGTAAAGCCAAACTATAAAATGCTTAGAAGGAAACATAAGGGGTAAATGTTCATGGCCTTGGATTTGGCAATGGTTTCTTAGACAGGACACCAAAGTACAAACAACAAAAGGAAAAGTAAGTTGTAGTTCATCAGAATTAAAAACTTTCATGTTTCAAAGGACACTATCAAGAATGTGAAATGAAAAGCAACCATACTCCAATAAAAATTAATTTTTAAAAGTAAATAAATTTAATTAATTAAATTAAAAAAAAAAGAATGTGAAATGACAATCCAGATTTCCAGTTTCCAATCTGGCAGGTAAGGAGCTCAGAAGTCATTGCTCCTATACTAACAACAATAAAAAAGCTCAACAAACTGAAAAAAATTTTTTTCTTAGATCCAGCAGAGGACTGAGGTCACAGGCAAACTGCTGTCCCATAAATTGGTGAAACCAACAGATGGATACAGTGAATCACAGCTTACCAAAGATGAAGCCCAAGAGCACAACCTCTGTGGGAACCAGTACCAGGCAAACTTGAACCGTAACTGATGAATTGTTGGAGGCTCGATCTGGAAGAGCTTGTAAAAATACCAGGGGTTTCAGCCTTAGGGAGGACCCACACTTTCCTGAGTTTCACCTCCAGGAGCTCCACCAGGTTCTTTCAATGAAGATCAGAGAAAAATCCCCCCATACTGCCAGAAGGGGGAGAGAAAATACACCAAATGACTCTGTTCTGAACAAGGCTTTCAAGAGAAACTATTTTACCAGAGCCTGACTGAGGTTTTACTAGAGCCTAGCCAAGCTCAAGGAAGGGAAATACCCAACTGCAGCCCCACTCTGGGCTTCCTGTCCTATATAAGTGGGGGGAAAGCTGAGAAGCACTTCCGAAGGTCACAGAACAGGGGCGTGGTCTCACTAAAAGACTAGACCTAATCATAAGATTAGAGAATCCCCTTCCCCAAATCTTACCAGCACATGGATAGGTTTCCTGTGTGATAAAGGAGACAAACCCAAGAAAACCAGGGGAAATTTAGCCTCTGACACTTACAGCTACAAAAATAGTAAACACAGGGCTTCCCTGGTGGCGCAGTGGTTGAGAGTCCGCCTGCCGATGCAGGGGACACAGGTTCGTGCCCCGGTCCGGGAAGATCCCACATGCCGCGGAGCAGCTGGGCCCGTGAGCCATGGCCGCTGAGCCTGCGCATCCAGAGCCTGTGCTCCGCAATGGTAGAGGCCACAGCAGTGAGAGGCCCGCGTACCACTAAAAAAAAAAAAAAAAAATAGTAAACACAGCCTAAATCTTGGCCAGATAAAAATAAAGCCTCACACTGATGGCCTATTTACCTCAGTTCCTCTCACCCAGTATATCATGTTAGGCTTTCAACAAAAAATTACAAGGCATCCTAAAAAGCAGCACTTTGAAGAGACAGAGCAAGCATCAGAACCAGACTCAGACATGGCAGAGATGTGGGTATTATCAGACTATGAATTTAAAATAACTATGATTAATATGATAAGTGAAAAAAGTAGACAACATGAAAGAATAGGTGGACAATGTAAGCAGAGAGGTGGAAACACTAAGAAAGAACTGAAAGGAAATGCTAGAAATACAAAACACACTATAAAGAAATGAAGAATGCCTTTGACAGGCTTATCAATAGACTGGACACAACCCAGGAAAGAATCAGTGAACTTGAGGAAACGACAACAGAAATTTCTAAGATTGAAATACAAAGAGAAATAAGAATGAAAAAGACAACAGAATACCCAAGAACAATGGGTATTACATATGTATAATAGTGATACAAAAAAAAGAAGGAACAAAATAAATATTTGAAGTAATAATGACAGAACTTTCCAAAAGTAATGACAGACACCAAACTACTCATCCAAAAGCTCAGAAAATACCAAGCAGTATAAACACCAAAAAAAAAATCCAATACCTAGACATATCATATTTGAACTGCAGGAAATCAAAGACAAACAGAAAAGCTTGAAAGAAGCCAAAGGAAAAACATACCTTACCTATTGAGGATCAAGTATAATAATTACATCAGACTTCTCTTCAGAAAACATACAAGCAAAAGGGGTGGTGTAAAATATTTTAAGGTGTTGGGGAAAACCCCACCAACCTAAAATTCTGTACCCAGAAAAATTATCCTTAAAAAGTGAAAGAGAGGGATTTCCGTGGTGGCCCAGTGGTTAAGACTCTGTGCTTCCACTGCAGGGGCACAGTTTCAATCCCTAGTCAGGAAATTGAGATCCTGCATGCTACACAATGTGGCCCCCCCAAAAAAAAAAAGTGAAGGAGAAATAAAAACTTTCTAAACAAATAAAAGTGAGGAAATTTGTCACCATTTGACCTATTTTGCAAGAAATGTTACACAAAATTCTTCAGAAAGAAAGAAAATAATGTAGGTCAAAAATTTGGATCTATATAAAGAAAGGAAAAGCTTAGAGAAAGAATAAATGAAGATAAAGTAAAGTCTTTTATTTTTATTATTATTAATTGACCTAATAGATAACAGTTTTGCTTTTTTTTAAATAGCAACAAAGTATCCAGTGATGATAGATTATGGATCAGTGAAACAAATGACAGCAATGTTATAAGGGACAGAAGGGAAGATTTAGGAATACTTGGTTATAAGGTACTTGCATGACCTGTGAATTGGTATACTGTTATTTGAAAAAAGACTTGAATTGGTTGTAAATGAATATTGCAATCACTTAAAAAAGCAAACAAAGAAGTATTATTGATATGCTGAGAGGAGAGAAAATAAAATTCTATAAAATGTTCAATTAAAACCAGAAAAGGCAGAAAAAGAGTGAAAAACAAGAGAAACAAAGAATAAGGGCAAGGAATACAAAACAGTAAACAAATATGGTAAGATATCAATCCAACCATATCAATAATCACTTTAAATATCAATGGTCTACACCTAGAGGGGTGGGATAAGGAGGGTGGGAGGGAGGCAGACGCAAGAAGGAAGAGTTATGGGGATATATGTATATGTATAGCTGATTCACTTTGTTATACACACCATTGTAAAGCAATTATACTCCAATAAAGATGTTAAAAAAACGAAAGAAAAAAACACAATTGAATAACTACAACATAAAAATATATATACATCAATGGTCTAAATACAACACTTAGAAGAGAGAAACTGTCAAAGTGGATAAAAAAACAAGACCCAACTATATGTTTTCTCCAAGAAACTCACTTCAAATATAGATATTGGAAAAATGAGATGGAGAAAGATACACCATGCTTACACTTCTTAAAAAAGCTGGAGTAGTTATATTAATTTCAGACAAAATGGACTTCAGAATAAGGAAAAATTATTAGGAATAGAGAGGGGCATTAGGTAATAATAAAGATGTCGTTCTCTAAGAAGACAAAATGATACTTACTGTGTCTGTGCCTAATAACGGTGTCAAAACACGTGAGGAAAAAACTGATAGAAATGCAAGGAGAAACAGATGAATTGATTATCATAGTTGGAGCTTTCAACACCCTTTTATCAGGAATTGACAGATCCAGCAGCCAGAAAATCAGTATTATATAGTTAAAATGAACAGTACCATCAATCAAACTGGATCTAATTGACATCTATCTATGATTTCATTGAACAACAACAGAATACACATTTTTTCAAGCTCACACAGAACGTTCACCAAGATAGACCATATTCTTTTCTTTTCCCCCTGACTACACACAGTAAAACTTCCAGTATTATTTTCAACCATAACAACAAAGTGGAATTTAAAAAAATTTTTTATACAGCACGTTCTTATTAGTTATCTATTTTATACATATTAGTGTATATATGGATAGACCACATTCTTGGCAGTAAAATACACCTTAACAAATTTAAAAGAATAGAAATATGCTATCAGACCACAACAGAATTAAATTAGAAATCATTAACAGAAAAATATCTAGAAAACCCTAAGATAATTGGAGATTAAACAAAACACTTCTAAATAATTCATGAATCAAAGAAGTCTCAAGATAAATTTTAAAACATTTCAAACTAAATGAAAATAAAAATACAACTTATCAAAATTTGTGGGATGTAATGAAAGTGGTGCTTAATGGGAAATGTATAGCATTGAATTCATATATTAGAAAAGAAAGAAGATTTAAAATAGATAATCTAGTTTCCACCTTAGGAAATTAGAAAACAAGAGCACATTAAATCCAAGGGAAGCAGAAGAAAAGAAATAATAAAAACCAGAGCAGAAATCAATGCAATTGAAAACAGGAAATCAAAAGATAAAATGAATAAAACCAAGAGCTGATTTTTTGAAAGATCAATAAAAATGATAAACCTCTAGCCATGTTAACTAATAAGCAGAAAGAAGACAGATCTTACTAACATCAGAAATAGAAGAGGAGCCATGGACATCAAAAAGATTAAAAAGGAGTATTATGAATAAATCTATGCCCATAAGTTTGATAACCTGGATGAAATGGACCAATTCCTTGAAAGACACAATCTACCAAAACTCACACAAGGAAAAACAGACAATTTAAAGAGGCCTATATCAAAGAATTAGAATCAGGGACTTCCCTGGTGGCACAGTAGTTAAGAACCCGCCTGCCAATTCAGGGGACAGGGGTTTGAGCCCTGGTCCGGGAAGATTCCACATGCCACGGAGCAACTAAGCCTGTGTGCCACAACTACTGAGCTTGTGCTCTAGAGCCTGTGAGCCACAACTACTGAGTCCACATGCCACAACTACCGAAGCCCTCGAACCTAGAGCCTGTACTCTGCAACAAGAGAAGCCACTGCAATGAGAAGCCCGCACACCTCAACGAAGAGCAGTCCCCGCTCACCACAACTAGGAAAAGCCCAAGTGCAGCAACAAAGACCCAATGCAGCCAAAAAGTAATTAATTAATTTTTAAAAAATAATTAAAATTAATAACCTTCCAAAATAGAAAGCACCAGGCCATGATAGGTTCACTGGTGTGTTCTACCAAACATTAAGGAAGAAATTATAATACCAATTATTTACAATCTCTTCCAAAAAAGAAAACCAGAGGGAATACTTCTTAATTCATTCTATGAGGCCAGCATTATCTTATTATCAAAACCGGAAAAAGTCATTGCAAGAAAGGAAAACTAAAGATATTTTTAAATATCTCTCATGAACATGAATGCAAGAACTCTTAACAAAATATTAGCAAATTGAATCCAACAAGGTATAAAAAGAATTACCACAATCAAGTGGGAATGATTCCAGGTATTCAAGGCTAGTTCAATATTTGAAAATCAATTAGGGTAACAGACTAAAGAAGAAAAATCATATGATCACATCAATAGATGCATAAAAAGCATTTGACAAACTCCAGTACCCAGTCACGATAAAATCTCAACAAACTGGAACAGAAGGGAACTTCCTCAACTGGATAAAGAACATCTACCAAAAAACCTACAGCTAACATCATACATAATGAGGAGAAAATAGGTGCTTTCCTGCTAAGAACAAGAATAAGGGAAGGATTTCCACTCTCACCACTCCTGTTCAACATCATACTGGGAGTCCTAGCTAATGCAATAAGGTAAAAAATACAGGAGGGGGCTGGATAAAAGATACACAGATTGGGAAAAAAGAAATAAAACTTTCTTTGTTTGCAGATGACATGATTGCCCATGTGGAAAATCCCAAAGGATCAACAAAAAAAGTCCTGGAATGAATAAGTGATTATAGTAAGGTTGAAGGATACAAGGTTAATATATAAAAGTCAATTGTTTTCTTATACACTAGCAATGAACAATTGGAATTTGAAATTTAAAACACAACAACATTTACTTTAGCATTTCTCAAAATGAAATATGAGGTATACATCTAATAAAATATGTACAAGATCTACATGAGGAAAACTACAAAATTCTGATAAAAGAAATCAAAGAAGATCTTCATAAATGGAGAGATAATCCATTACATAGATAGGAAGACCTAATATTGCCAATATTCCAGATCTTCCCAAGTTGATCTATAGATTCAACACAATTTCAATCAAAAACCCAACAAGTTATTTTGCAGCTATTGACAAACTGATTCTAAAGTTTTATGGAAAGGCAATAGACCCAGAATAGCCAACGAAATATTGAAGGACAAAGTCGGAGGAGTGACACTATCCAACTTCAGGACTTATATAAAGCTACTATAATCAAGATAGTGTGGTATTGGCAAGAGAAGAGACAAATATTTTAATGGAACAGAATAGAGAGCCTATAAATAGATCAACACAAATACAGTCATTGATCTTTGACAGAGGAACAAAGGCAATGCAATGGAGAAAGTCTTTCAACAAATGGTACTGGAACAAAGAACAAGAAATTATTAACAATAATTTTTCAAAAGGCCCTTCCACATGGAAATTAAATAACCTCCTATAAAACTCCTTGAGCAAAAGGAAAAATACAAACCAAAATAACAATATTTATTTTAAAAATTTATAATGAAAACTACATATCATAATCTGTAGAATTTAGCTAAAGCGTGATCAGAGGAAAATTTGTAGCTTAAACATTTTTGTCAATAAAAATGAAAGAATTTCAGTTCTCAGCTCAAAAAGCTAAGAAAGGAGAAAGGAAATAATAAAAATGAAAGCAGAAATTAATGAGCTGAGGAATCAAAAAACAATAGCTCCGAGTAGTAAATCAAAATCCTATTTCTTTGGGAAATTCCTAGCGGTCCAGTGGTTAAGACTCCATGTTGTCACTGCCAAGGGCACGGGTTCAATCTCTGGTTGGGGGGCTTCCCTGGTGGCGCAGTGGTTGGGGGTCCGCCTGCCGATGCACGGGACGTGGGTTCGTGCCCCGGTCCGGGAGGATCCCATGTACCGCGGAGCAGCTGGGCCCGTGGGCCATGGCCGCTGGGCCTGCGCGTCCGGAGCCTGTGCTCCGCAACGGGAGAGGCCACGGCAGTGAGAGGCCCGTGTACCGCAAAAACAAACAAACAAACAAAATCCTTGGTTGGGGAACCAAGATCCCACAGACCACACAGTGCATCCAAAAAAAAAAAAAGGAAACCCTATTTCTTTGCAAAAGAATTAACAAAATAGACTGCTACCTATATTTACTCAAGAAATAAAGCACAAATATAAAAAATAAGAAATATTAAATGAGGAAATACCCATTGAAACAAGATATTTTTAAAATCCTAAGGGACCATTTCTCAGGCTTCTATGAAAATATTGAAAACCTGTACAAAGTGGATTACTTCCTATGAAAATGTATTTCATCACATACAGATGGCCAACAGGCACATGAAAAGATGCACAACATTGCTAATTATTAGAGAAATGCAAATCAAAACTACAATGAGGTACCACCTCACATCAGTCAGAATGGCCATCATTAAACTGATACTATGTATAAAACAGATAACTAATGAGAACCTACTGTATAGCTCAGGGAACTCTACTCCGTGCTCTGCGGTGACCTAAATGGGAAGGAAATCCAAAAAAGAGGGGACATATGTATATGTATAGTTGATTCACTTTGCCATACAGTAGAAACTAACACAACATTGTAAAGCAACTATACTCCAATAAAAATTAATTTTAAAAATCTAGAAATAACAAATGCAGGGGAGGGTGTGGAGAAAAGGGAACCCTCCTACATTGTTGGTGAGAATGTAAATTGGTGCAGCCACTATGGAAAACAGTATGTAAGTTCCCCAGAAAACTAAAAGTAGAACTTTCATACGATCCAGCAATCCCACCCCCGGGCATATATCTGGACAAGACTATAATTTGAAAAGATACAGGCACCCCAATGTTCATAGCAACACTATTCACAATAGCCAAGAGACAGAAGCAACCTAAATGTCTATCAACAGATGAATAGATAAAGAAGATGTGGTACATATATACAATAGAATATTACTCAGCCTTAAAAAAGAATGAAATAATGCCATTTGCAACAACACGGATGCACAGAGATTATCATACTAAGTGAAGTTAAGTCAGAAAGAGAAAGACAAATATCACACGATATCTCTTATATGTGAAATCTAAAATATGACACAAAGCAACTTATCTACAAAACAGAAACAGATTCTCAGACATAGAGAACAGACTTGTGGTTGCCAAGCGCCGGGGGTGAGGGAGGGATGGACTGGGAGTTTGGGATTAGCAGATGTACAGAATGGATAAAGAGCAAGGTCCTACTGTATAGTACAGGGAACTATATTCAATATCCTGTGATAAACCATGATGGAAAAGAATATGAAAAAGAATGCGTATATATGTGTGTTTGTGTGTAACTGAATCACTTTGCTGTACAGCAGAAATTAACACAACATTGTAAATCAAATATACTTCAATAAAATAAATTAAAAAAAAATAAAATACAGTTCATCAAAATTGACCCCATTAGAGACAGCCAGTTTAAACAGACTAATTTCCGTAGAAGAAATAGAGAAACTTATCAAGGAATTTCCATATAAAAAAGGATAAAGGCCTAAGGTTTCACCAAAATTTCTTTGAAGATTTCAAAGACCAGATAGTCACAGTGCTTCACAACTTTTTCCAGAGCTTTGAAAATGAAGGAAAACTTCTTAACTCTTCTTATAAAAGAGAAATAATACAAAAACCTGATAAAGAAAAAGAAAATTACAAATATCACTCATGAATATTCATGAAAACAGTCTACATAAAATACTAATGAACAACAACAACAAAAAATACTAATGAACAGAATCCAACACCACACTATAAAAATGATACAACATATCCAAGTGGATTTATTCAGGAATACAAGGTTGATTAAATATTAATAAATTAACTAACACACTCTATGTATAGGTTTAAGGAGAAAAATCTCTTTATTTCCACAGCTGCTGAAAAGCCTTTGGCAAAAATCATTACTGATTCCTGTTAAAAACACTCAAGAAAATAGAAATTGATGGATATTTTTTAACATGTGAATACACACATGTGCACATACACACACACACACACACAAACACACACACACACACCTTTGTACTTAAAGCCAGCATTTCATTTAATGGGGAAATAGAACTTTCCAGTAAGATCAGGAACAAGGTAAGTTTGCCCACTGTCTCCACTACTATTCAACATTATACTAGAGGTATTAGCCAATTACACAAGAGAATCAATTACAGGCATGAGATTTGGAAAAGAAAAGTAAAACTATCTCTATTTGCAAATGATATTAATGTACACAGAAAACTCTAGGGAATCAATGATGAAACTAACATTTCGGGCTTCCCTGGTGGTGCAGTGGTTGAGAGTCCACCTGCCGATGCAGGGCACATGGGTTCTTGCCCCGGTCTGGAAGGATCGCACATGCCGCGGAGCGGCTGGGCCCGTGAGCCACGGTCGCTGGGCCTGCGCATCCGGAGCCTGTGTTCCGCAACGGGAGGGGCCACAACAGTGAGAGGCTCATGTACCGCAAAAAAAAAAACAAAAAAAAACTAACATTTCAATAAAGTAGCAGGCTGTAAAATTATCATATAGAAATCAACAGCCTTCAACTATACAAACAATGACTGGTAAGAGTCTATAATAGAGAAAATCCCATCTATGTGACAACAGAGAAGATAAATTACTTAGGAATAAATATAATAAGAAATCTAAAAACATCTACATGAGGAAAACTTTAGCAAAACAAAAGTAGCCTTGAACAAATGGAAAGACATTTCTTGTTCTTGTGTAAAATAACTCAATATTATAAAAATGTCAGGTCTCCCTAAGTTAATTTATAAATTGAATGCAATCCAATAAAAATAACAATGATTTTTTATTTACTTTTTAAAAAATTGAAGTATAGTTGATTTACAACGTTGTGTTAATTTCTGCTGTACAGCAAAGTGACTCAGTTTTTTATATATATATATATATATATATATATATACACACATATATATACATACATTCTTTTTTATATTCTTTTCCATTATGGTTTATCCCAGGACATTGAACATAGTTCCCTAAGCTATATAGTAGGACCTTTTTTCCATCTATCCTACATGTAATAATTTGCATCTACTAACCTCAAACTCCCAATCAATCCCTCCCCCATCCCCCTCCCCCTAGGTAATCACAAGTCTATATTCTCTATGTCTGTGAGTCTGTTTCTGCTTCACAGATAGGTTCATTTGTGTCATACTTTAGATTCCACATATAAGTGATATCATATGGTATTTGTCTTTCTCTTTCCGACTTACTTCACTGAGTATGATAATCTCTAGTTGTATCCATGTTGCTGCAAATGGCATTATTTCATTCTTTTTCATGGCTGAGTAGCATTCCATTGTATATATGTACCACTTCTTCTTTATCCATTCATCTGTCGGTGGACATTTAGGTTGTTTCCATGTCTTGGCTGACAATAAGATTTTTTTAATGGAGCAAGTTGGTGCTAGATTTCACATGGAAAAATAAACATGCAATCCAAGAATAGCAAGGAAAACTCTAAAAGGAAAAGATATAAGGTGACTAGCCCTACAAGACATCAAAACATACTATAAAACATCTATAATTAGAGCAGTGTGGTGCTAGCACTTGAACAAACAAGCCCATTATCACAGTTTGTCGTCTATCATAGAAAAATCAGAAATTAAGTCAAGCACGTATGGAACTTTAGTATATGATAAAGGTAGCAACTCAAATCACTAGGGCAAAAAATGCACTTTTTCATAAATGATGCTGGAACAATTGGTTAGCCATTTGGGGAAAGGCTAAGATTGAGCTATACCTCACACCATATTCAAGAATAAATTCCAAATGACATAAATCTGAATCCATATAAGCATTAGGAGAAAACTAGGTGAATTTCTCTTTAATCTGCATATAGAGGAAGGCTTGCTAACTATGACTCAAATCCAGATTCACTAAGTGCATTAAAAGAAAAAAGATTGCTAATTTTTTAAAATATTTATTTATTTATTTGGTTGTGCTGGGTCTTAGTTGCAGCAGGCAGGCTCCTTAGTTGTGGCTTGCTGGCTCTTTAGTTGTGGTATGGGAACTCTTAGTTGTGGCATACATATGGGATCTATTTCCCTGACCAGGGATCGAACCTGGGCCCCCTGCATTGGGAGCACGGAGCCTTACCCACTGCACCACCAGGGAAGTCTCCCGATAAATTTGATTAAAATAAAAAATAATGGTTTTTCATGGCAAATATCACCATAAACAAAGTCATAAGACAATCGACAGACTGGAAGAAAATATTTGCAACATACATTATAGATAAAAGACCAATATGCCAGTATATAAGTAACTTAAAAATTGAGGGGGAAAGAGGGAAAATGCAAACATAAAAACAAAGAAAACCTTGCAAAAGATAAAAGGTAATTCAAAAAATTATATATGAAAATGAAAATTTTTGCAACCTCACTCATAAGAGAAAAGCAAATTAAAACTACACAAAAGTACCATTTCTCACCTATTGCATTATCAAGTTTTTAAAATGACAACCCACTCTGATGGTGAGGAAGTGGATAAACAAGCATCTCATAAATTGGTGGAGGAAATGTGAATTAGTACAACCTTTGTAAAGGGTAATTTGGCAGTATCTAACAAAACTACCCATGCACTTACCTTTTGAATTAGCAATCCCATTTCTAGGAATTTACCCTGAAGATATATCAGACAATAAGAAAATACATTGCGTAATGTTTATTATCAAAGCATTGTTTGCAGTTGCAGAATATTTTCAACAATACAAATGCCACACTTTGTTTTAGTCTGCTCTGGCTACCATAACAAAATACCATAAACTGGGTGGCTTAAACAACAGAAATTTATTTCTCACAGTTCTGAAGGTTGGGAGGTCCATGAGCATGGTGCCAGCAGATTTGATGTCTAGTGAAGGTCCACTACCTGGCTTGCAGATAGCTGCCTTCTCTCTGGCTCACCTGTCTTTTCCCCTGTACAAACTCATGGAGAGAGAGCTCTTGTGTCTCCTCCTCTTCTTATAAGAGCACTAATCCCATGAAAGGGGTTCTACCCTCATCCAAATCTAATCATCTCCCAAGGCGCACCCCACCAACTCTTAATACAATCATAATGGGGGTTAGGACTTCAACACAGGAATTTTGAGAGGACAGAAACATTCAGTCCATAATAACAGCAGCTAAATAAACAATGGTACATTTCCACAATGGAAGTTGTTTAAAAAAAAAAAAGGACAGAGGATTTGGTTGATTCTTTTGTTTCTGTTTGTTTCTTTTTTATATTCCACATATGAGTGAAATCATTTGGTATTTTTCTTTCTGGTGGTGGTTACCTGAGGAAAAGGGGTGTGGGGGAAGGTGAAATGGGTAAAGGGGATCAACTGTGTGGTGACAGATGGAAACTAAATTTTTGGTGGTGAGCAGCGAAGTAGAAATATGTTGCATACCTGAAACATAGTGTTATAAACTAATGTTACCTCAATAAAAAATAAAATTTTTATATTTTTTTGAAAGAGGAAAATCTCTATGAATTGATATGATTTCCAGAATTTACTGTTAAGTTTAACAAAAACAAAAAAAGCAAAGTGCAAAAAGTTATCTAGAGGGACTTCCCTGGTGGTCCAGTTGTTAAGAATCTGTCTTGCAATGCAGGGGACACTGGTTCGATCCCTGGTCAGGGAACTAAGATTCCACATGCCATGGGGCAACTAAGCCTGCACACTACAACTAGATAGCCTGCATGCTGCAACTACAGAGCCCATGCACTCTGGAGTCCACACACCACAACTACAGAGCCCACGTGCTCTGGAGCCCATGCACCACAACTACAGAGAAGCCCACGCACCACAACGAAAGATCCCACATGCCACAACTAAGCCAATAAATAAATAAATAAACTTTTTTTAAAAAAAGGTTATCTACAGTATACTACCTATTGTGTAAGAAAGAAGAAATAAAAATAAAGAAGGAAAAAATAAGAAAATATACATGTGTCTACTCATTTGACCATAAGGAAACAGACAAGATAAACTATAAGCTAAGACTGGATACCTATGGGGCATGTCAGGAAATGGATGGAAAAGACAGAGGAAATATGGGTGGGAAAAAGACACTTATCTGAATATAATTTTTGGTACAATCCGGACTTTTGGAACCATGTTAGTGTTTCACATACTCAAAAAAGGAAAATAAGTAAAATCATCAAGTAAGGGGAAAATTTAATAAAACTAAAATTTAACCCAATCCCTCCCCCCAAATGAACCAAACTGCATATCAAATGAATAACATAACCACACTGAAGGGAGATTGGGAAAAGAACCCAGGTAACATTTGAACACAGTATTAAGACTACATGTCCTCAGGCTAAAACCCCAAAACTTCCCTAAACAAGCACTGAACTCTAATTAGTAGGCTTATTTTTCACAGAGGCAAAAATTAACACCTCTAAAATGACTTTATGTACATTCTAGGACTGAGTAAATAAAAAATATATTGTGTAAATGGGAGCCAGTTTTCTCACTGTCAGAGAAGGGAGTTGTAAATATGAAAGTAAGGATAAAATAAACCCTGTGCCTTGAACTGGAATTAGAGCTTTCAATGTGAACTCATGGGGAGATAGATGACAGATAGATAGATAGATTAGATAGGTAGGTAGGTAGATAGATAGATAGATAGATAGATAGATAGATAGATAGATAGATAGGAGAGAAGGGAGGGAGGGAGGAATGGAGGAAGGAAGGGAGATATTAGATGAATATTAAAATGGATATAGATGTATGAAGGTGTATATATATACTCACATAATGTTACTTCTAGCACAGATCAAGTTCTCAATAATGTCCTTTTCCAGGCTCTCAATTTCATTCTAACTGGTGTATTTTTCTGTTCCTGTGCCTACAGCACTCTTCTTATAAATTATCACATTAATATTTTTGTTTATTTTTTAATTGAAGTATACTTGATTTACAATGTTGTTAGTTTCTGGTGTACAAAGTGACTCAGTTTTATATATATATACACACACACAAACATATACGTATATTTTTTTTCAGCTTCTTTTCCATTATAGGTTATTACAAGATATTGAATAATTGAATATAGTTCCCTGTGCTATACAGTAGGGAACCTTGTTGTTTATCTATTTTTTCTTTTTCTTAGATTTTTTTGATGTGGACCATTTTTAAAGCCTTTATTGAATTTGTTACAATATTGCTTCTGTTTTATGCTTTGGTTTTGTGGCCACGAGACATGTGGGATCTTAGCTCCCCAACCAGGGATCAAACCCACAACTCCTGCATTGGAAGGCGTAGTTTTAACCACTGGACAACCAGGGAAGTCCCTGTTTATCTATTTTATACATAGTAGTGTGTATCTGTTAATTCCAAGCTCCTAATTTATTCCTCCCCTGCCTTTCCCCTTTGGTAACCATAAATTTGTTTTCAATGTCTGTGAATCTGTTTCTGTTTTGTAAATAAGTTCATTTTTTAAAGATCCCACATATAAGTAATGTATATATTTATCCTTCTCTTACTTACTTCACTTAGTATGATAATCTCTAGTTGCATCCATGTTGCTGCAAATGGCATTATTTCATTCCTTTTTATGGCTGATTCCAGTATTCCAGTGTGTATATATACCACATGTTCTTTATCCATTAATCTGTCGATGGACATTTAGGTTGTTTCCACGTCTTGGCTACTGTAAAGAGTGCTGCTATGAACATAGGGGTGCACGTATCTTTTCAAATTATAGTTTGTTCAGGTATATGCCTAGGAGTGGAATTGCTGGGTCATATGGCAACACTATTTTTAGTTTTTTGAGGAACCTCCATACGGTTTTCCATAGTGGCTGTATCAATCTACATTCCCACCAACAGTGTAGGAGGGTTCCCTTTTCTCCACACCCTCTCCAGCATTTATTATTTGTAGACCTTTTGATGACAGCCATTCTGAGGGGTGTATGGTGATACCTCATTGTAGTTTTGATTTGCATTTCTCTAATAATCAGCAATATCAAGCATCTTTTCATACGTTTGTTGGCAACCTGTATACCTTCTTTAGAGAAATGTCTATTTAGGTCTTCTGCCCATTTTTTGATTTGGTCTTTTTTTCCATATTGAGCTGTATGAGCTGTTTTGTGTTATGTTTTTATAGTTATTTAACAATTAGTTTGTAAATTCCCTTGAAAACCTGGTAAAGAATTTGATTTAAAATAGACTTAATTTACAAATTAATATAGGCAGAATTGATATCTTTCAGAAGACTAACCCTAAGCATTTCTAATTTCCTATGCTATTATAAACAGTACTTTGCTTCAATTTCCAACTGATTGTTGCTAGTTCATAAAAATGTAATTGAGTTTTATATGTTGATATATACTGCAACCATGCTACACTCACTCATTTGTACTACAGAAAATTTTTCTGTAGATTCCATGAGATTTTTACACAGATAATCAAGTCACCTGCAAATAAAGATAGGTTTATCCCTTCCTTTTTAGCCTGTATGACTTTTTTTTTCTTACCTTATTATACTGGCTAGTCTCCAGTACAGTGTCAAATAAAAGTAGTGAGAATGGACATACTTGCTTTGTCCCTGACCTTAGTGGGAAAGCATTGTCTTTCAACGTTAAGTATGCTGTTAACTGTAGGTTTTTCATAGATGCCCTGTATCAGTTTGAGAAAGTTTTCATTTATTCTTGGTTTCCTGGGTTTTATCATGAAAGGAGGTTGGATTTTGTCAAATGTTTTCTTTTTATCTATTGAGATGATCAGATGGTTTTTCAACATGAGTTATGATATTGATTGATTTTCAAATGTTAAAATAACCTGCAATCTTCGGGTAAAATCCACTTAGCCATCGTGTATTATTCTTATCACAGATTTTCAGATTCGATTTCTTAAAATTTTAAGAAAATTTTACATCTATATTTATGAGGGATATTCATCTGTAGTTTTGTTTTCCTGAACTGTCTATGTCTGCTTTCATTATCAGAGTAATGCTCTCTTCATAGAAGTATTTTTAGGGGAAAGGAATATGTACAGTTGTTCTTAATATTCACTTGCTATCCTTTTAATATCTGTAGGATTTGTAGTAATGTCATCTCTTTCATTCCCAATATTGGTATTTTGTGTCTTTTTTTTTTTTGATCAGTCTGGCTAAAAGTTTATCAATTTTACTTTTCTTTTCAAAGAACCAGTTTTCAGTTTCTGTCGGTTTTCTATATTGTTTTGCTTCTATCCATTGACTTTCTGTTTTGATTTTTATCTCCTTTTGCTTGCTTTGTATTTTATTTGCTCTTCTTTTTGTAGTTTCTTAAATTGGAAGCTGAGGTCAATGATTTCAGATCTTCCTTCTTTTTTTTAATATTTATTTGTTATTACTTTTTTTTTTCTTTTTTTGGCTGAATCAGGTCTTACTTGCAGCACACAGGATCGTCATTGCAGCATGGCATCTTGTGTTGTGGCGCCCAGGCTCTTCACTGTGGCATGTGTGCTTCTTTCTAGTTGTGGCACACAGGCTTCTCTCTAGTTGTGGCACATGGACTTCTCTCTAGTTGTGGTGTGTGGGATTTCTCACTCTAGTTGTGGCATGCAGGCTCCAGGATGTATGGGCTCTGTAGTTGTGGTACGTGGGCTCCATAGTGTGTGGGCTCTGTAGTTTGTGGCACACCAGCTCTCTAGTTGTGTCATGTGGGCTTAGTTGCCCCATGGCATGTGGGATCTTAGTTTCCTGACCAGGGATCAAACCCACGTGCGCTACATTGGAAAGTGGACTCTGACCACCAGGGAAGTCCCAGCCCTTTCTTATTTACTAATATAGTTTAATCCTATATATTTCTCTCTAAGTACCACTGCTTGCATTCCCCAAATTTGGTATGTTGGTTTTTTCTTTTTTTAACATCTTTATTGGAGTATAGCTGCTTTACAGTGTTGTGTTAGTTTCTGCTGTATAACAAAGTGAATCAGCTATATGTATACATATATTTCCATAGCCCCTCCCTCTTGCATCTCCCTCCCACCCCTCTAGGTGGTCACAAAGCACCAAGCTGATCTCCCTGTGCTATGCAGCTGCTTCCCACTAGCTATCTATTTTACATTTGGTAGAGTATACAGGTGAATGACACTCCTTCACTTTGTCCCAGCTTACCCTCCCCCCCCCCCGTGTCCTCAAGTCCATTCTCTACATCTATGCTTTATTCCTGTCCTGCCCCTAGGTTCATCAGAACCTTTTTATTTTTAGATTCCATATATATGTGTTAGCATATGGTATTTGTTTTTCTCTTTCTGACATACTTCACTCTGTATGACAAACTCTAGGTCCATCCACCTCACTATGAATAACAATTTCGTTTCTTTTTATGGCTGAGTAATATTCCATCATATATATGTGTCACATCTTTATCCATTCATCTGTCGATGGACACTTAGGTTGCTTCCATGTCCTGTATATTGTAAAGAGTGCTGCAATGAACACTGTGGTACATGACTCTTTTTGAATTATGGTATTCTCAGGGTATATGCCCAGTAGTGGGATTTCTGGGTCATATGGTAGCTCTATTTTTAGTTTTTTAAGGAACCTCCATACTGTTCTCCACAGTGTCTGTATCAATTTACATTCCCACCAATAGTGCAAGAGAGTTCCCTTTCTCCACACTCTCTCCAGCATCTATTGTTGGTAGATTTTTTGATGATGGCCATTCTGACCACTGTGAGGTGATACCTCATTGTAGTTGTGATTTGCATTTCTCTAATCATTAGTGATGTTGAGCATCCTTTCATATGTTTGTTGCCAATCTGTATATCTTCTTTGGGGAAATGTCTGTTTAGGTCTTCTGCCCATTTTTGGATTGGGTTGTTTTTTTGATATTAAGCTGCATGAGCTGCTTATATATTTTGGAGATTAATCCTTTGTCAGTTGCTTCGTTTGAGAATATTTTCTCCCATTCTGAGGGATGTCATTTCATCTTGTTTATGGCTTCCTTTGTTGTGCAAAATCTTTTAAGTTTCATTAGGTCCTATTTGTTTATTTTTGTTTTTATTTCCATTTCTCTAGGAGGTGGGTCAATAAGGATCTTGCTGTGATTTATGTCATAGAGTGTTCTGCCTATGTTTTCCTCTAAGAGTTTGATAGTCTCTGGCCTTACATTGAGGTCTCGAATCCATTTTGAGTTTATTTTTGTATATGGTGTTAGGAAGTGTTCTAATTTCATTCTTTTACATGTAGCTGTCCAGTTTTCCCAGCAACATTTTTTGAAGAGGCTGTCTTCTCTCCATTGTATACTCTTGCTGCCTGTATCAAAGATAAGGTGACCATATGTGCCTGAGTTTATCTCTGGGCTTTCTATCCTGTTCCATTTATCTATATTTCAGTGTTTGTGCCAGTACCATACTGTCTAGATTACTGTAGCTTTGTAGTATAGTCTGAAGTCAGGGAGGCTGATTCCTCCAGTTGCATTTTTCTTTCCAGGATTGCTTTTGCTATTCGGGGTCTTTTGTGTTTCCATACAAATTGTGCAACTTTTTCTTCTAGTTCTGTGAAAAATGCCATTGGTAATTTGATAGGGATTGTATTGAATCTGTAGATTGCTTTGGGTAGTACATTTTCACAATGTTGATTCTTCCAATCTAAGAACATGGTATATCTCTCCAACTGTTTGTATCATCTTTAATTTCTTTCATCATTGTCTTATAGTTTTCTGCATACAGGTCTTTTGCCTCCATAGGTAGGTTTTTTCCTAGGTACTTAATTCGTTTTGTTGCAATGGTAAATGGGAGTGTTTCCTTAATTTCTCTTTCAAATTTTTCATTGTTAGTGTATAGGAATGAAAGATTTCTGTGCATTAACTTTGTATCCTGCTACTTTACCAAATTCATTGATTAGCTCTAGTAGTTTTCTGGTAGCATCTTTAGGATTCTCTATGTATAGTATCATGTCATCTGCAAACAGTGACAGTTTTACTTCTTCTTTTCCGATTTGGATTCTTTTCATTTCTTTTTCTTCTCTGATGGCTGTGGCTAAAACTTCCAAAACTATGTTGAATAATAGTGGTGAGAGTGGGCAACCTTGTCTTCTTCCCTATCTTAGCGGAAATGGTTTCAGTTTTTCACCATTGAGAACGATATTGGCTGTGGGTTTGTCATATATGGCCTTTATTATGTTGAGGGAGGTTTCCTCTATGCTTACTTTCTGGAGAGTTTTTATCATAAATGGGTGTTGAATTTTATCGAAATATTTTTCTGCATCTATTGAGATTATCATAAAGTTTTAATCCTTCAGTTTGTTAATACGGTGTATCACATTGATTGATTTGAGTATATTGAAGAATCCTTGCATTCCTGGGATAAATCCCACTTGATCATGGTGTATGGATCCTTTTAGTGTGCTGTTGGATTCTGTTTGCTAGTATTTTGTTGAGGATATTTGCATCTATGTTCATCAGTTATATTGCATTGTAGTTTTCTTTCTTTGTGACGTCTTTCTCTGGTTTTGGTATCAGGGTGATGGTAGCCTTGTCGAATAAGTCTTGGAGTGTTCCTCCCTCTGTTATATTTTGGAAAGGTTTCAGAAGGATAGGTGTTAACTCTTCTCTAAACGTTTGATAGAATTTGCCTGTGAAGCCATCTGGTCCTGGGCTTTTGTTTGTTGTAAGATTTTTAATCAGTTTCAATTTCAGTACTTGTGATTGGTCTGTTCATATTTTCTATTTCTTCCTGGTTCAGTCTCGGAAGGTTGTGCTTTTCTAAGAATTTGTCCATTTCTTCCAGGTCGTCCATCTTACTGGCATATAGTTGCTTGTTTGTAGTCTCTCATGATCCTTTGTATTTCTGCAGTGTCAGTTGTTACTTCTCCTTTTTCATTTCTAACTCTGTTGATTTGAGTCTTCTCCCTTTTTTTCTTGATGAGTCTGGCTAATGGTTTATCAATTTTGTTTATCTTCTCAAAGAACCAGCTTTTAGTTTTACTGATCTTTGCTATTGTTTCCTTCATTTGTTTTTCATTTATTTCTGATCTGATCTTTATGATTTCTTTCCTTCTGCTAACTTTGGGGTTTTTTTTGTTCTTCTTTCTCTAATTGCTTTAGGTGTAAGTTTCGGTTGTTTATTTGAGATTTTTCTTGAGGTAGGATGGTATCGATATAAACTTCCCTCTTAGAAATGCTTTTGCTGCGTCCCATAGGTTTTTGGGTTGTCGTGTTTTCATTGGCATTTGTTTCTAGGTATTTTTTGCTTTCCTCTTTGATTTCTTCAGTGATCTCTTGGTTATTTGTTAGCATATTGTTTAGTGTCCATGTGTTTGTATTTCTTACAGTTTTTTTTTTCCTGTAATTGATATCTAGTCTCATCGCGTTGTGGTCAGAAAAGATAACTGATACGATTTCAAGTTTCTTAAATTTACCAAGGCTTGATTATTGACCCAAGATATGATCTATTCTGAAGAATGTTCCATGAGCACTTGAGAAGAAAGTGTATTCTGTTGTTTTTGGATGGAATGTCCTATAAATATTAATTAAGTTCGTCTTGTTTAATTGTCATTTAAAGCTTGTGTTTCCTTATTTGCTTCATGTTGGGTGATAAATATTTACAATTGTTATATCTTCTTCTTGCATTGATCCTTTAGTCATTATGTAGTGTCCTCCTTTGTCCCTTGTAATAGTCTTTATTTTAAAGTCTGTTTTCTGATATGAGAATTGCTACTCCAGCTTTCTTTTGATTTCCATTTGAATGGGATATCTTTTTCCATCCCCCACTTTCAATCTGTATTTGTCCCTAGGTCTGAAGTGGGTCTCTGTAGACAGCATATATATGGGTCTTGTTTTTGTATCCATTCAGCCAGTCTATGTTTTTTTGGTGGGAGCATTTAATCCACTTACATTTAAGGTAATTATTGATATGTATGTTACTATTACCTTTTTCTTAAATGTTTTGGGGTTGTTTATGTAGGTCTTTTCCTTCTCTTGTGTTTCCTGCCTAGAGAAGTTCCTTTAGCATTTTTTTGTAAAGCTGGTTTGGTGGTGCTGAATTCTCTTAACTTTTGCTTGTCTGTAAAGGTTTTAATTTCTCCTTCAAATCTGAATGAGATCCTTGCTAGGTAGAGAAATCTTAGTTGTAGGTTTTTCCCTTTCATCACTTTAAATATGTCCTGCCACTCCCTTCTGGCTTGCAGAGTTTCTGCTGAAAGATCAGCTGTTAACCTTATGGGGATTCCTTTCTATGTTATTTTTTGTTTTTCCCTTGCTGCTTTTAATATTTTTTCTTTGTATTTAATTTTTGATAGTTTGATTAATATGTGTCTTGGTATGTTTCTCCTTGGATTTATCCTGAGTGGGACTCTCTGCACTTCCTGGACTTGACTATTTCCTTTCCCATGTTAGGGAAGTTTTCAGCTATAATCTCTTCAAATATTTTCTCAGTCCCTTTCTTTATCTCTTCTTCTTCTGGGACCCCTATAATTCAAATGTTGGTGCATTTAATGTTGTCCCAGAGGTCTGTGAGACTGGCCTAAATTCTTTTCATTCTTTTTTCTTTATTCTGCTCTGTGATAGTTATTTCCGCTATTTTATCTTCCAGGTCACTTCTCCATTCTTCTGCCTCAGTTATTCTAATATTGATTCCATCTAGAGAATTTTTAATTTAATTTATTTTGTTGTTCATCATTGTTTGTTTGCTCTTTAGTTCTTCTAGGTCCTTGTTAAATGTTTTATTATTTTCTCCATTCTATTATTTCCAAGATATTTGATCATCTTTACTATTATTACTCTGAATTCTTTTTCAGAAGGACTGCCTGTTTCCTCTTCATTTGTTTGGTCTGGTAGGTTTTCACCTTGCTCCTTCATCTGCAGCATACTTTTCTGTCTTCTCATTTTCTTTAACTTACTGTTTTGGGGGTCTCCTTTTTGCAGGCTGCAGGTTTGTAGTTCCCATTGTTTTGGGTGTCTGCCCCCAGTTGGTGATGTTGGTTCAGTGGCTTGTGTAGGCTTCCTAGTGGAGGGGACTGGTGCCTCTGTTCTGGTGGGTGGGGCAGGATCTTGTCTTTCTGGTGGGCAGGGTCACCTCCTGTGTTGTGTTTTGGGGTGTCTGTGAACTTAGTATGATTTTAGGCAGCCTCTGCTAATGGGTGGGGTTCTGTTCCGGTCTTACTAGTTTTTTGGCATGGGACATCCAGCACTGGAGCTTGCTGGCCATTGGGTGGAGCTGGGTCTTAGCACTGAGACAGAGATCTCTGGGAGAGCTCTCACCAATTGATATTATGTGGGGCTGGGAGGTCTCTGGTGGTCCAATGTCCTGAACTCGGCTCTCCCACCTAAGAGACTCAAGTCTGACACCAGGCGGGAGCACCAAGACCCTGTCAGCCACATGGCTCAGAAGAAAAGGGAGGAAAAAATAATAATAATAAATTATTAACATAAAAAAATAATAATTTTTTTTAAAAATGAAGAGAGTAACCAAACCAATAAACAAATCCACCAATGATAACAAGCGCTAAAAACTAAACTAAGGTAAACATATATATCAGAAACAAATCAGTTACAGACAGCAAACTCCAAGTCTACAGTTGCTCCTAAAGTCCACCGCCCCAATTTTGGGATGATATTTTGTCTATTCAGGTATTCCACAGATGCAGGGTACATCAAGTTGACTGTGGGGATTTAATCCGCTACTCCTGTGGCTGCATGGAGAAATTTCCCTTTCTCTTCTTTGTTCACACAGCTCCCAGGGTTCAGCTTTGGATTTGGACCCGCCTCTGCATATAGGTCACCCTCAGGCATCTGTTCCCACCCAGATAGAAGGGAGTGGAAGCAGCGGCTGATTAGGGGGCTCTCACTCACTCAGGCTGGGGGGAGGGAGGGGTACGGTAGTCATAATTAGAATGAGGGGCAAGCTTGCAGTGGCAGAAGCCAGCATGATGTTGCAACAGTCTGAGGCGTGCCATGTGTTCTCCCGGTGAAGTTGTCCCTGGATCATGGGACCCTGGCAGTGGCGGGCTGCACAGGCTCCCGGGAGGGGAGGTGTGGATGTGACCTGTGCTTCTTGGTGGCGGCAGCAGCAGCCTTAGCGTTTCATGCCCGTCTCTGGGGTCCAAGCCAATAGCCGCGGCTCGCACTCGTCTCTGGAGCTCATTTAGGTGGTGCTCTGAATCCCCTCTCCTCGCGCACCGTGAAACGATGGTCTCTTGTCTCTTCGGCAGGTCCAGACTTTTCCCCAGACTCCCTGCCGGCTAGCTGTGCCACACTAGCCCCTTCAGGCTGTGTTCACGCCGCCAACCCCAGTCCTCTCCCTGCGCTCTGACCGAAGCCCAAGCCTCAGCTCCCAGCCCCGCCCGCCCCGGCGGGGGAGAAGACAAGCCTCTCAGGCTGGTGAGTGCTGGTCGGCACCGTTCCTCTGTGCAGGAATCTCTCCGCTTTGCCCCCTGCACCCCTATCGCTGCGCTCTACTCCATGGCTCCAAAGCTTCCCCTCTCCGCCACCCACAGTCTCCGCCGCAAAGGGGCTTCCTAGTGTGTGGAAACCTTTCCTCCTTCACAGCTCCCTCCCAGAGGTGCAGGTCCCGTCCCTATTCTTTTGTCTGTTTTTTCTTGTTTCTTTTGCCCTACCCAGGTACGTGGGGAGTTTCTTGCCTTTTGGGAAGTCTGAGGTCTTCTGCCAGCGTTTGGTAGGTGTTCTGTAGGAGTTGTTCCACTTGTAGATATATTTTTGATGTACTTGTGAGGAGGAAGGTGATCTCCACGTCTTACTCCTCCTCCATCTTGAAGGTCCCCCTCCAGTATGTTGTTTTTTGTTCTGTGTTCTTTTATGTGATTGACAGGTGTAGCCACAAGAGGTGACACATGAGAGGCTCAGGAAAACAAATTTATTATGCTCCCAGGTCCTAAAATTGGATGCACAGCATACCGTTCCACGTAGGGCCACATGGGAAAGCCTCAGAGTGGTCAGCACGCAGAAAGCAGGAGCAAGGGAAAAGCCGAAGCTAGAATCTTTATTGGAGTTTCTGTGGGACAGGCAAGGCAGGGCAGAATGAACAGTTTAGAACTCTCTAGTTTGAATAATTTCAGCTGGCTCTACACTGTAAGGGTGGTCCCTAGTTGCCTGGTACCTGGCCCTGGGATGATTAAGACAGAGTATATTGCCTCCTGGGGTGTATGGGCCAGATAGAGGAGATATGGCTCTGGACTGTTTAGTCTGTAAATCAAAGACATGCTCCTGGCTGTGCCCTTTGCTGTCTCAAGAATTGGCTAGGCTCACTATTTACAGTAGCCAAGACATGGAAGCAACCTAAATGTCCATCAACAGATGAATGGATAAGGAAGATGTGGTGCACACACACACACACACACACACACACACACACACACACACACACACACACAGTGGAATACTACTCAGCCACAAAAAAGAATGAAATAATGCCATATGGATGGACCTAGAGATTATCATACTAAGTGAAGTACAGAAGGAGAAAGACAAATACCATATGACATCAGTTATATGTGGAATCTAAACTATGACACAAATGAACTTACCTATGAAACAGAAACACTCATAAACATAGAGAACAGACTTGTGGTTACCAACAGGGAAAGGGGAGGGATGGATTGGGAGTTTGGGGTTAGCAGATGCAAACTAGTATATATAGAATGGATAAACACAGGTCCTATTATATAGTACAGGGAACTATATTCAACATCCTGTAATAAACCATAATGGAAAAGAATATGGAAAAATGTATATGTAACTGAATCACTTTGCTGTATACCAGAAACTAACAGAGCATTGTAAATTAGCTATACTTCAATTAAAAAAAACCAAAAAACAGAATAGGCTAGTCTCAGCAAGGGGTATCTCTCCCCAACCAGAACAGTTTTTAAGATGTCAAAACATAAAATACAGAAAATTATAAACAAAATCAATAGTTTTCAGACTTCCCTGGTGGCACAGAGGTTAAGAATCCACCTGCCAGTGCAGGGGTCACAGGTTCGATCCCTGGTCCAGGAAGATCCCACATGCCGTACAGCAACTAAGCCCATGCGCCACAACTACTGAGCTTGCACTCTAGAGCCCACAAGCCACAACTATGGAGCCCGTGTGCTACAACTACTGAAGCCCGTGTGCCTAGAGCCTGTGCTCTGCAACGAGAAGCCACCGCAATAAGAAGCACACACACCACAACGAAGAGTAGCCCCTGCTCACAGCAACTAGAGAAGGCCCATGTGCAGCAACGAATACCCAACACAGCCAGAAATAAATAATTTATATATATATATATATATATATATAAAATGTAGTTTTCATTTTCACTCAATTCAAAAATAGTAATTTCTCTTTGATTTTTTTTTTTAAATTTAGAATTGTGTTACTTAGTTTTCAAATATTTGGGTGTTTCCTACAGATCTTTTACCGATTTTTAATTTATTTCCACTGTGGTCAAAGAACAGAGCTTGTGTGACTTGAATCCTTTTAAATTTATTGGGACTGGTTGTACGGCCCAGAATTGAATCTTAGTAAATGATCTGTACGAACTTGAAAGGAATGTGTATTCTGCGGTTACTGGGTGGTGTTTTATAAATGTCAGTCAGGTGAAGTTGGTTAACAGTGTTGTTTAAGTCTTCTGTATCTTTACTGATTTTTGGTCTATTTATTCTATCAATTATTGAGAAAAAGGCATTAAAATCTCTGAAATGTGAATTTTTCTATTTCTTCTTTCAGGTGTATCAGTTTTTGCTTCAAGTATTTTTAAGCTGTAATCAGGGACACAAATGTTTAGAATTATTAGCTCCTCTTTATAAAATGATCCTGGTAATATTCTTTGCTCTGAAATCCACTTGGCCCAATATTAATATAGCTACTCCAGCTTTCGTTTGCTTCACGTTAGCATAGTACATATCGTTCCATTCTTTAAACATATTTGCATCCTAATATTAAATCTTGTAGGCAGCATAATTTTGTTCTTCTTTAAAAAATCTGACAATTTCTGACTTTTAATTGAGGGCGTTTAGACCATTTCCTATTTATTCTCTACTTATCCCATCTGCTCCTTATTTCCTTCTTCCTCTTTTTCTGACTTCTTTAGAATTGAGTATTTTTTATGACTTCATTTTATCTCCTACATTGGTTTATTAACCATAATTCTTTATGTTATTTTAGTGGTTGCTTCAGTACCACAGGCGACTTTGAAGTAATGTTATACCACTTTATGTATAACACAAGAACCTTACAACAGTACACATCAACTTCTACCCTCTTGGCTTTTGTACTATTGTTGTTATACATTTTACTTTTACACGTTATAAACTCCACAATGCATTTCCTTTGTTCTAAACAGTTATCTTTATTTTTTTATTGTGGTAAAATATACATAAACATAAAATTTACCATTTTAACCACTTTTAAGTGCACAATTTAGTGGCATTAAGTACATTCACACTGTTGTGCAACTATGACCACTATCTATCTCCAGGAGTTAGAGATCAGTTCTCCTTTAAAAAAATGTAAATAATAGAAAACATTTTATGTGTATCAAGGTAGTTTGTAGTGGTCTTCAATCCTTTGTGTAGATACAAATTTCTAACTAGCATTATATTCCTTTCCTCAAAGGACTTCCTTTAACATGACCTTTAGTGCCCGTCTGCTAGTAATGAATTCTTTCAGCACTCCTATATCTGAAGAATTTCACTTTTATTTTTGAAAGATCTTTTCGCTGGGTATAGAATTCTAAGTTGTTGGTTTTTTTCTTTCAATACTTAAAGATATTTCTCGATAAGTTTTTTTTTAAAATAAATTTATTTATTTTTTTGGCTGTGTTGGATCTTCATTTCTGTGCGAGGGCTTTCTCTAGTTGCAGCGAGCGGGGGCCACTCTTCATCGTGGTGCGTGGGCCTCTCACTGTCGCGGCCTCTCTTGTTGCGGACCACAGGCTCCAGACGCACAGGCTGAGTAGCTGTGGCTCATGGGCCCAGTTGCTCCGTGGCATGTGGGATCTTCCCAGACCAGGGCTCGAACCTGTGTCCCCTGCATTGGCAGGCAGATTCTCAATCACTGTGCCACCAGGGAAGCCCTCAATAGTCTTCTTGATTGCATAGTTTTTAATAAGAAATCTCATCAAATATTTGGGGGTTTCCAACAGATCTTTCTTTTACTGATTTTAAATCTAATTCCACTGTGGTCACAGAGCATAGTCTGCCGTCTTTATCTGTGTTTCCCTGCACAAAAAGTGTCCTCTCTGGCTCCTTTTTAAAAACAGTTCTGCCCTCACTTTTTCTTTCTCCTTTCACATTTTACTATTTAAGCAGCAAGAAGAAATCAGGTGGCTACTTGAACATTCTGCTTGCAAATCTTAGCAAATCTAGACCACAAAGTTCATTGGACACATTCTGCTTGCCATATAACTGCAGATGACAGTGTCACTAAATTTTTGGCCACTGTGTAATAGATATCCCCCTTCCTCCAGTTTCCAATAGCAGCTTCTTCACTTCCTTTTAAGCACTCACTGGCAGTGTTCTCAAAGTCCAGATTTCCACTAATAGTCTGTTGAAGGTAATTTAGGCATTCTCTAACATGTTCCTCAAAATCCAGCCTCTCCCCACTTCTTAGCTCCAAAGCCACTGCCACATTTTTGAGTATTTGTTACAACAGCATCCCACGCTTGGTACCAAAAATCTATATTAGTTATCTATTGCTTTGTAATCATGGGCAACCGTGACCACGATCCATCTCCAGAACTTAGCAATCAATTTTCTTTCTTAAAAAAGAGATGTAGGGGCTTCCCTGGTGGCGCAGTGGTTGAGAGTCCGCCTGCCAATGCAGGGGACATGGGTTCGTGCCCCGGTCCAGGAAGATCCCACATGCCGTGGAGCGGCTGGGCCTGTGAGCCATGGCCACTGAGCCTGTGCATCTGGAGCCTGTGCTCCGCAATGGGAGAGGCCACAACAGTGAGAGGCCCGCATACCGCAAAAAAAAAAAAAAAAAAAAAAAGAGAGAAATGTAGATAAGACATTTTTTAATTTAAAATTTTTTTAAATTTAAAATTTTGTGGCTTAAAATGACAACATTTATTATCTCACAGTTTCTGCGCATCAGGAATCCAGGACCTTAGCTGTGTCCTCTGGTTCACGTCTCTCACAGGATACAATCAAGAGGTAGGTTAGGGCTGTAGTCATCTAACCAATGTAGTCATTGGTTGTAGGCTCAACCAAGAGAGGAACAGTTTCCAAGCTCACTCCTGTGAGTACTGGCAGGATTCAGTCCACCGTGGGCCATTGGACTGAGGCTCCCTCCATTCCTCGCCATGTGGGCCTCGCCACTGGGCAGCTTACTTTGTCAGAGCAAGCAAATAAGAAATGTCAGAGAGAGTATGGAAACAAGCCTTTTCATCATGAGTTGTATTTTCCTGGCTCTTTGCTTGCCTGGTAATTTCTGATTGGATGTCAGACAGTGCAAGTTTTACCTTATTGGTTGCTAGATATTTTTGTGCTGTAATAATTAGCTTTGTCCTGGATTGTAGTAAGTTACCTGGAAATAATTGGATCCTTTCGGGTCTTGCCTTCAAACTTTTGTTAGGACTCATGCAGCATTAGTTTAGGTCTAACTTTCCACAATAGTGAAGCAAAACCTTGCTAAACACTCTACCAGATGCCCCGTGAGTTGAGGATTTTCAATCTGGCTGGTGGGAACAGGAATAGTCCAGGCCCTGGAATAAGTTCCCCCTGACCCTTTCATGTGGTTCCTTCCCCAGCCTTGGGATATCTTCTTTACATGCATGTGCAGAACACTGAGTGCTCAGTGGAAGACTCAGGGCCCCTCAGCAAATCTCTTTGTGCAGCTCTCCTATTTGGTACTTTGTCCTATAAATTCCATCTGCTATGGGGTATAAGGGCTGGTTCAGGGAAAAGGCAGCAGGAAGGGATAACAGGATAGATGGTTACCAGTGAGAGGTTCCCTCACAACTTCCCTCAAGGTGTAAGCAGGCAGGGTTATTGTGTTCCTTTTATTTTAAGTCCATAAACTTTGAAAAGAGTCCAATTCAATAGTCACTGGATACCTACTATATGCCAGATATTGGGGTACAGATAGAACTCAAACCAACAGGATACAAAAATGTAAACACCAAAAATGGAAAAAAAAAAAAAAAGGACAGCATAAAGGACATAGCACAGTACAGGAAACACTTTTAGGGGTAGGCGCAGGAGTTAGGTTTCCTGGAGATGATACATCTCAACGTACTTTTAGAGAATAAATAAGAATTTGTTACATGGTGTCAAATAAAAAACTAATCCCGACTTGGCAAGGAGAGACTTTATTTGAAAGGATTGCTTTAGAAAAAAGGGGAGGGCAGCTATTACAACAGGGAGAACACACTGACCATATGATCAGCAAGCATCTCAAGAGTTAAGCAAAAAAGTTTTTCTTTTATAGGGAGGAGGAAACACAGGAGGGGCTAAGGAAGTGGGACGAATGGGAGTGGCAATGGCAGATGGCAGATCAGACAGTGTTTTACCCTGAGTCCCACTGGACTCAGGAGGGGCTGTAGGCTGAGTGTGGGCCAAAAGTCAGGGGCCTGCAGAAAGGAGAGAATCTTAACCAAGGTTTGGTTAACAAGCATTTTGTTCCAATTTGATCAGCGGGGACAAGCGCTTCAGCTAATCATTCGGAGCAAAGAGTGGGAATCTGGAAGGTCTGTGTCTGGCCTTGTCACTGGTAGACAAGGAAGGCACCCATGAGCCTTATCTCAGACATGGGGAAAGGTGGTTCTTTGTGGTAAGCTGTTTTCCGGAACACAAAAGATGGCGGGGGGTGGGGGCACGGGCGGGTGTGTGGTTCTTTGAAAGTCCCAGTTTTCCAGGATCACAGGGCTTGGGTAAAATTCAACGTTATCTGTAGACATGTTAGAGAACAAGGAAACAGTGAGCAACAAGGAGATACACTAAGTGCTTGGCATTGCTTGAGTATCCCAAGCATGACGGGATGTGAGAACCTGGAAATAATACTGGTTATAATCCAGTCTGTGACATCTGGGTGCCACCCACTGGGGCGAGTGGCCTTAGCACGGATGTGCCTGAGCACAGGCCTCAGGTCTGGCTGCTGGGGGCCATTTCCAGGGTTTGCATGGACACAGCGGCTCTCCACGGGTCAGCACCAACTGCTGGGCAGACTGTGAGAGTGCGTTTGTCCCCAGAAGGTCAGCTCAGTGAAGTGCAATTCAGGGAAGGTGGCTTTTGCTCCGAAGCACTCTTGCCAGAATGAATGTGGTCTTCTCCCCGATTGGGCGATGACAGCTGGGATCACTGCTGCCGCGCGGCAGGGGTGGGAGGACTCCAAGTCGAGCGGCCTTAGTGAGCACAGGCTTCCAACACTCCCCAGGCGTGGGGCTGCCGCCTCCTAGAACGAGTCTCCTCAAAATAACACATTCTTCTTCAATGACCTATGCCTGTGCGTGCCTGCCTGTCTTCTATGGACCAATCCTGCCTCGTGTATCTTTTCCTGAACACCTTTTCTTTCATACCAGGAACAGAGAAGAAAAGCCCAGAGACATCTTTCAGAATAGACGAACCAGCCGTTAAAGATCCAAGGGTACTAAACTGCTATCAGAAGAGGAATCCAGCCTCCCAGCCACATCAACAATGTATCTGGGGGGGTAGAAGTAAGAGCTGATTCTCTCAGGGAAGATCAACCATCAGAAGCTGTGTGCACTGTGGCTCCCTGCGAAGGTGATGGCCTTCGGGTGACCTAGAGGACCTACAGCTGTGGTGCCTCCCATGGAACCCACCTGAGCTGAACAGGGAGGGGCCCGGCAGCACTGCAGACTGCTCAAGCTCCTCCATTGCTCTGGAGCACCGTCCCCTGTCAACGCTGCGCACTAACGGGCAAGGCTTCTCGTCTCTCCAGTGCTCCCTGTGGATGGGCCCTGTCTAATTCCTCTGGGCCTGCCACCAAGTGGAGCCCTGATGGAGGTTTGTCATCTAGACATAGCCCATGCCTGTGACAAGGTGTAAGAACAAGGCGTACGATGAAGAGTGGTTAAACATCCCAGTGCTGTTTATTCAGGAGAACAGTAAGATAAATACACCTAAATATTACAAATTTTTATGTACAGGAATGACTACTCCCCAACAAGTTTAAAAAGCAGTCTGAAAAAAACAAAAAATACAGTCCCCCCACTCCCACTTCAAACCCTGGAATGCCCAGGAAGACAGGATCAAGCTCTTGATGCATCTTCTTCAACACAGTCAACAGATATTGAATCTACATTGGTTTGGCCGATGCTATTGGAAAGAACGCGGATGTGCGAAGAAAATGCTATGTTTAAAATCCCTTTCCAATGCTGGCGCTAGGCACCCAAGTTTCACCTACGTGACCCTATGGGCGTCATTTCCTGAAGCGCTTGAAAAGTGGGTGCACGTGCTTAGTGGAAGCCTTGCTCCGTGACGAGTGGTACTCCATGTACACTGTGTCATCGGCCCCAGACATAGAGCTCATCGTGCCGAAGCGCCGAGACACCTGCAGGGCGACCCGGCCCACCATTAGTTTACAAAGCAAAACACCCTCCTCCTATAACATCTATAATCATAATAAGATAAACTTATAAAACTTATAAAAGTTTCATAGATTTTATTATTTTTAAATAACATTTACTGACCACTTAGTATGTCTCAGGCATTGTTCTAAGCAGCTTATACTTATTTACGTGTCTTACCTCATCTAATCCTCACAACCATTATAATCTCCATCTTACAGAAGAGGAAACAGGCACAGAGAAATGAAGTATTTGTCCAAGATCACACAACTCTTAAACAGATGGGACTTGAACCCAGGCAGTCAGCTTCAGATTCCCTGTACCTAGCCATACACCACCCTGCCTCTCTTAATGACAATTTATAAACAGAATTTTAACAGTGAGGGCAGGAGTCCCTCAAAATCTCCTGAGACCCTACCATAAGGCTTTGAATCAACTGGAAATCCTTTCTAGCCCTGGGCCTGAATCTTGGCTCTGTGTCTCACTGGGTGGCCTTGGGAAAATACTGAATGTCTGCACCTCAATGAACTCATCTGTAAAATGGGGATAACCACATCTGCTTGACATGTGTGGTGTGAACAGAAATCACACAAGTCAAGGGTCTGATCCCGAGCCTGGGACATCACTCGGACCAGATTCCAAGCAAAGTATGCAGACAGGCACTGAAGCCACGCCTTGCACAGCCTCACCTTGGGTGACCCACTGTGAGGTGGAATTGACCAGACACCACCTTCAGACACAGAAACAGGAAGTTTCCCTGGGCTCCCATGGAGAGTGCCCAGGAGGAGGCCCAGCCCCCAACCCCCAGGTCTGGGGACAGAAAGGTCTCAGGCTGCGGGGAGGGCAGCACCTCCCTGGTGACACTGCTTCCTTCTTCCCTTGTTCCAGCCATCACTCACTTTCCAGCTCTAACACCAACTTAGTTTCAAAAGCACCTGATGAAACGGTACTTCTCTCCTTGGAAGGGCCTGATAATAAGAATTCCTCATAATGATACTTTCATTAGTTATACCGTATTATATTTGCCTGGCACATAGCAGGCATTCAGGAAGTATGTGCAGAATAACTGAAAAGTTGTACATTTTCAGAGAACTCTAAATTTTTCGAAGAATGTATGGAAACTACAATATGAGTTGATTCTCAGACCCATTTTACAGCCTGGAAGGCTCAGTTTCATTACTGAGGAGGAAGCCAGGGATAAGGTGACACGCCCAAGGCCAAAAAGGCAGCCCCAGGTCTGTCACGCTCCTTCCAGTAGCCACCCTAGGCAGAGCCTGGGCTCCCACATCCAAATACTAACAAATACTTACGCCAGACTGCTATGTGAACAGAGCAGGAGACCAACCACACCCCCCGTGGGCTCAGACACATAAAACAAGACAGACGCACAGCACAGTTAGCAGGGGTGTTTTCGATTATTCTCTTCTCTACAGTCTCCAAGTTCTTAAGAAAATCACACAGGCACATACACACAAAGGACTGTGCAGGCGTATGTGTGTCTAAGATGCTGTCCTTCGGGAGAACTGACATGTGGAGCCTCACCCACTCACTCACCTGGCTGGATTTGGAGCCAAGTTCTCCCGCCACCACCTCCTCCTCAGCATCCAGGTCAGAGGCTGCCAGGACCTTCTGTAAGAGCTGCTGTTGCTCCTCTTTTGTTGAAAACGCCAACTCCTCCTCCTCCATGTTGGCAAGCTTTGTGATCACCTGCAGCACAGAACCCTCTTGTTTTCTCTCCCTGGACCCGATCCTGCCTTCTCCTAGGCTCACCTGGTCTGGTCACTTCCCCCCTCAGGCCCAGCAGAGCAGGTGGATAATAACGGAGAGCTCCTCTTAGGCAGTGCAGAGACCAGCCTCAGAGCCACTGTCAACAAGGAGCTTAACTAATGACTGCAAGGCAGGAGAGGTTCAGGAAATTCTAGAAAACTCTGCTCCCCACACATGGCAGCTAAATGATCACTTACAGAAGATCAACAGGGATCTCGGCAATCTTAAAACAACCATTCTGGTAGTTTTCCCACCTTGCACCAGTTAAACAAAGAACCAAAAACCGAAAGGCACAGCCGGCTGCCCTTCAGGAAGGCCTTCAACCTCAGGGCTTGGCACCCAGGGCTTCCAGCAGGAGGGACACTTACAAATGATAGGATATTAAGAATGGATTTATAAGATTTTTTTTCCAAAAGAGAAAGATAAAAGCATGGTGGAGATTTGGTTTTCATTTCTTTGGAGATAACTTACTACAAGGCCTACCTATCCCTGCAGAAAGCTTGGATTGATTACGTACAGCAGGGTCCCCAACCCCCGGGCTGAGGACCAGTACTGGTCTGCGGCCTGTCAGGAACCGGGCCACACAGCAGGAGGCGAGCGGCGGGAGAGCTAGCAAAGCTTCATCTGACGCTCCCCACGGCTCGCATTACCGCCTGGACCATCCCCCCCCACCCGCCCCATCGCTCACATTACCCCCTCTCCCAACCGGTCTGTGGAAAAATAGTCTTCCATGAAACCAGTCCCTGGCGCCAAAAAGGCTGGGGACCACTGAGTCAGAAAGGGAACTTCTTTTCCTCTCTCTCTCTCTCATCCTTATAATTTTAATTAAAAGAAAATTCCTAGAAGTATCTGGCTGCACCCTTCAGGTGGCCACAGATCTGGAGTACAGATACAGGACACTTCTGCCATGGCCTGATCACCAGGGTCCAGATTCTGGGAACCCTAACCTGGCTGCTCTCAGCAGGCAGCCCTGGAGGTGAGGAAGGCAAAGGCAGCTCCAACCAACACAGACAACCATGTGCTCAGGTACCATGTTGTCGAGCTCACCCATCAAAGAACCCAGAGCACTTCCTGATTTGCTGCTTCTCTTACTCTTACGACTCTCCCGGGAATCAGGAGGTATGGATGCTATTATCAGCTCGAACGTTACACAGACAGATAAAAAGGTCGAAATGAAAATCCTTCGAAAAACTGCCCCAAGTGTCCTGAACTACAGTTCAGCATGAGAAGTCTGAAAAGTGTCACTGCCTCTATCTAAAAGGGGAGGGATCAGACAACCCTGTCCTCTTTTCTAAAGCTAATAAAGGGAACTCTATTAGTTCCCTAATTAGTTCTGCCCTAAACCAATTTGAAAAAGATACAATCTAAAGTATCTGAAAAGGCAGCCTACAGTCTTTCACAAATCAAGAACCTGGGAACTTATATGTTCTAAGATATCCTTTTAATCCCCTGCTTCCAGCACCCTCCACCCACTACCACAAGTAAAAGCCCTTTGGGACACTAAATCCTAACAAAAACTTAGTATTTGTGTCAATAGGAAAGAAAGCAAATGCCTTAGCCAATGAAAGTTTGCCAAAGCTTTAGAATTTCCCAAACTATTAAAATACCAGATTTACAGTACATGGATGGCTCTGATGTCTGTGAGGCCCACTGAGGCCCAGGCTTACCAGATGACTAAGGGCAGACTCTCCCAGCTACCTGGAGGGGGGGCACCCCCTGAGAAAGTAACCCCGAGGGGCTCAGACTAACACAGTGATAGCCACAGTTCCTTCATCTTGAGTCCTACTAGGCTAGCACATTTCCTCACCAACATCTAATGTTTTCTCTTCAAGACAACTGTAAAAAGTTAACAAGCTTAGACTCCACAGGCCTCTTGCTTCAGAGGCCCCATTCTTTGACCATTCACTGTGAGAAGCTGGAAACAGGAGGGATCCTGCACAATATTTTTCCTTCAAAGCTCCCCACAATTCATGCAAGGAAAAAGGTACCCTAATGTCCCCTAATGTCCTGTGCCTGCCTGAAATCTGTCCCATGCTCATGCTGACAGCGGCCCCCCACTTCTCATGGAGGGCTGGGTACAAAAAAGCCTCGGTCCTACTCCGACCAGAGACCAAATGCTTACATACCTTAAAGCTATAACCTTGATCTACCAAGAACCTCTGTCGCTTGGTTGAGTAAGCCATTTCCTGTGTGTCCTGGGACACCAGCGAGTAGAAGAAGGCATTGTACTCCTCTGCAACCATCCCTGGAGGAGGGCACATAAAAGGACAATATTAACTATTAGAACGGCAGGAACTAAGGGTCCAGGGTTCAAAAGCAAGTACTGCAGTGGGAGAGCTCTGCAGTCAGAGGGGCCATTGCCCTGATTCTGCACGAGGACTTCATCAAAATTAAAAACTTTTGTGCTTCAAAGGACACCATCAAGAAAGTGAAAAGACAACCCACAGAATTGGGGAAAACATTTACAAAGCATATATCTGATAAGAGATTTGAATCTAGGGAATATAAAAAACTATTACAACTCAACAATGAAAAGACAAATAAACCAATTATAAAAAGGACAAAGGATCTGAACAGACAGTTCCCCAAAGAAGATTCACGTGTCAATGAGCACATGAAAAAAGCTCAATATCATAGTCATCAGGGAAATGCAAGTCAAAACCATGACAAAATACTACCTGGCACACACTAGGATGACTAGAATAAAAAAGATGATTACAGTTGTTGTCAAGGATGTGGAGAAACTGAAATGCTGATACACTGTTGGTGAGAATGGAAAATGGCACAACCACTTTGGAAACAGTCTGGCAGTTTATTAAAACGTTAAACATAAAGTTATTACATGACCCAAACATTATTCTAAGAGCCAGAAAGTGGAAACAATCCAAATGTCCATAAATGAATTTTTAAAAGTGGTATGTCCAGGGACTTCTCTGGTGGAGCAGTGGTTAAGAATCCACCTGACAATGCAGGGGTCACAGGTTCGAGCCCTGGTCCAGGAAGATCCCACATGCCGTGGAGCAACTAAGCCCGGGCACCACAACTACTGAACCTGCGCTCTAGAGCCCGAGAGCCACAACTACTGAAGCCCACACGCCCTAGAGACCATGCTCCACAACAACAGAAACCACTGCAATGACAAGCCCGTGCACCACAATGAAGAGTAGCCCCTGCTCGACGCAACTAGAGAAAGCCTACGCACAGCAACAAAGACCCAACGCAGCCAAAAAATAAATAAAATTTAAAAAATAATAATCAAAAAAAAGTGGTATGTCTATACAGTGGACTATTATTCAGCAATAAAAAAGAATGAAGTACTAATACATGCTACAATATGGATAACCCTTTTGAAAACATTATGCTAAAACTACTTAAAAAAAAAAAAGGTTCAGAGAGAAAACCCAGTAACAGAATTATCATAGTAACTAGGACAGAAAATACTGTAGCCTATAAAATCTGATCCTGCAGGAAAATCTGAATATTTTTGCTTCACAGTTCAAATGTCAGTAAGTTAAGTATCTGTGTACCGCCCCTGAATTCAACTGTTTCCTTGTCTTACAAGAGTTCAGAGATGCAAAGAAAAGGGCTAAGTATATTATATCAAATATTTTCCTTTTTCTCCCTTTGTTTTATTGAGATAAAATTGACATATAGTTTTATATAAGTTTAAGGTACACAGCATAATGATTTGACTTACATATATTGTGAAATGATTACCTCAGTGAGTTTAGTTCACATCCATCATTGTAGTTTTGATTTGCATTTCCCTAATAATTAGTGATGTTTAGCACCTTTTCATGTACCTGTTGGCTATTTGTACATCTTCTTTGGAAAAAATGTCTATTCAGGTCTTTTGCCCAGTTTTTGATTGGATTATTTGTTTTTTTTGCTATTGAGTTGTATAAGGTCTTCATTTATTTTGGATATTAACCCTTTATCAGATATACGATTTGCAAATATTTTCTCCCATTCCATACATTGCCTTTTCATTTTGTCGATCATTCCTTTTGCTGCGAAGAAGCTTTTTAGTTTGATGTAGTCCACTTAGTTTTTATTTTGTTGCTTAAGCTTCAGGTGTAATATCCAAAAAAAACACTGCCAAAACCCATGTCAAGGAGCATTTTTCCTTTGTTTTCCTTTAGAAGTTGTATGGTTTCCAGCCTTACATTTAAGTCTTTAATCCATTTTGAGTCAATTTTTGCTAGTGGTGTAAGACAGGGGTAATTTCATCCTTTCACATGTGGATATCCAATTTTCCCAGCACCGTTTATTAAAGAGACTATCTTTTCTCCACTGGGTATTCTTGGCTCTCTTGTCAAATATTAAACCCAAATATTAAACCCATATATGCATGGGTTTAATTTCTGGGCTCTGGATTGTGTTCCACTGGTCTGTAAGTCTGTTTTTATGCCAGTAACATACTCTTTTGATGACCACAGCTTTATTATATAACTTAAAATCAGAAGTGTGACGCCTCCTGCTTTGTTCTTCTTTCTCAGAACTTGCTTTGGCTATTTGGGGTCTTCTGTGGTTCCACAAAAATTTTAGGATTGTTATTTTTACTTCTGTTAAAAATGCCACTGGAGTCTTGATAGGGATTGCATTGAATCTATAGATGGCTTTGGGCAGTATAGATATTTTAACAATATTAATTCTTCCATTCCATAAACAAAGGATACTTTCCATTTATCTTCTTACATTTCTCTCATCAATGTCTTGTAGTTTTCGGTGTAGAGCTCTTTCACCTCCTTGGTTAAATTTATTCCTAAATATTTTATTGTGGATTTTTTTTGTTGTTGTTGTTGTTTTTGGCTGCATGGCATGTGGGACCTTAGTTCCCCGACCAGGGATTGAACCCGTGACCCCTGCAGCTCGGAGTCCTAACCACTAGACTGCCAGGGAAGTCCCCAATATTTTATTGTTTTGGATGCTATTGTAAATGGAATCATTTTATTTCTTTTTTAGATAGTTTGTTGTTAGTGTATAGAAACACTACTGATTTTTGTATGTTAATTTTGAATCCTGAAACTTTACCAAATTCATTGAATAGATCTAACAGTTTTTTGGTAAAGTCTTCAGGATTTTCTATGTATAAAATCATGTCACCTGCAAATAGAGAAAATTTTACTTCTTCTTTTCCAATACTGATGCTTTCTATATCTTTTTCTTACCTAACTGCTTTGGTTAGGACTTCCAGCACAATGATGAATAGGACTGGTGAGACTGGGCACCCTTGTCTTGTTCCTGATCTGAGAGGAAAAGCTTTCAAATCTTTCACTATTAAGTATGAGGTTAGCTGTGGGCTTGTCATATATGGCCTTTATTATGTTGAGGTACTTTCCTCCTATACCTAATTTGTTAAGAGTTTTTATCATGAACAGATGTTGAATTTTGTCAAATGCTTTTTCTGCATCCATTGAAATGATCATATGATCTTGTCTTTAATTCTATTAATGTGATATATCACATTTATTGAGTTGCATATGGTGAACCTTCTTTGCATCCCAGGTATAAATCCCACTTGATCATGGTGAATGATCCTTCTAATATGATGCTGAATTTGGTTTGCTAGTATTTTATTGAGGATTTTTACAACTGTATTCATTGGATATTGGCCTGTCATTTTCTTTTCTGTAGTAAACTTTTCTGGCTTTGGTATCAGGGTAATACTGGCCTTGTAAAATGAGTCAAACTGTATTTAAAAAACAAAATTCCAATCAAATTCAAAGGGATTTTCAAATTAGCTTTGTGTGTGATGAGTAAGGAATAAGTAATGAATCACTTTCATATATGCTAGTCAGATTTATCCAGCAGTCTATTATATTGTTATGTACTCTCATTCCTCATTATTAACAGTCCTGCTAGATAAGGATTGTCACTCCAACTTTGGATGAGAAACCAAAGCTCAGAGGGTCAAATTACTTGCCCAAGGTCACACAGTTGGTCTGGTGCCCAAGTCCATGTTTGCTATTTCCACTAACTTGCCCTGTCTCCATTTCAAACACAATCAATTAGCTGTTTCCTAAACATACTCAAACGCAGTACAATTACAACACCTGCCCACCAATCCTGTCATTTTCAAACATCCTAGCAGTCCAAGTTCTTCCTAAGATTAGTGAATTCCTTGAGGACAGGGCCTGTGTCCTTGTTTTAGGACCTGCCTGGTCTGCTAAGAGGATGCCATCTCTTAGCAGAAACGTCAGTCTCTACTCTGCCCATGATTGGGTTCTGGGCTCCTTTACTGCAGTTAACAAGCAGAGGAAGCATGACTCTTGCTTCCTCATTCACCGAGCTTGTGATGTCCCCCCTGCTGTAAGCTGCCACTCAAGGGACCACTCTTCACAGGTCATGAGCAAGGTATCCACCTTGTGGCTGCCCAAGCTGCTCCTACCAAGCCCTCCCCTTACTCTTAACTCAAGGTTCAGGGGACAGCTGCCAGCTCCTACACTTGCACTGGTGGTCTACGCTCCGCTTTCTCCCTTCTACATCTACACCATTACGCACTGCTTTCCTGGCTCCTCTATCTACCAACACAAACACTCAGCTCAGACTGTGACCTCCAGACAGCTGCCATGGAAAACGTCCACATGCTCAACCCCAGCACATGAGAAATAACAATGGCCAAGGAGACCCTGGTCCTAGCTTTGGGACCCCCGTCCATCCCCTTCAGGGTCTACCTAGCCCAGGAGCACAGGCTCACCCTCACAAACAGACACCTGACAGAAGTGGTTTGAAAAGAGAGACCGCCTGGAGCAGAAGGTACCTTTTTTTGCTCGGAGCACTCGTCCCAGCCTCTGGGCCTCCTGCCGCCGGGAGCCACCATGAGATGAGATCTGAATGAGAACATTTGCTTCTGGCAGATCAAACGATGTGTCACCCACCTATAGAAATGAACCAGCTGTGAGTTTGGGAAGGTTTTTTTTTTTTTTTTTTTTTTGCTGTACGCGGGCCTCTCACTGTTGTGGCCTCTCCCGTTGCGGAGCACAGACTCCGGACGCGCAGGCTCAGCGGCCATGGCTCATGGGCCCAGCCGCTCCGCGGCATGTGGGATCTTCCCTGACCAGGGCATGAACCCGTGTCCCCTGCACCAGCAGGCAGACGCTCAACCACTGTGCCACCAGGGAAGCCCTGGGAAGATTTTTATATATGAGTCAAAAAGGGAAAAAAAAAGTCAACTGGCCTCAAATTTAAATAAGCTCTGTAGGTAATTCAGAAAAACAATCACTATCCTCTTCAATCAGTACCAGGGTCCTTCAGATGCACGCAGGCCTCTAAGGACCTAGCATGTTCTCCTAAGAGCTGACCTATAGAAGCTGTCAAGACCTGACTCCTAACCATCTGTCTCAGCAACAGTCCTGGTGTGGCTGCTAGGGACCCAGAGACAAGAGGGCCCTATCAACAGACTCTCTGTGAGTGATTCTTCTTATTTTTTGCTACAGAAATAGGTCTGCACAAAACCATCCACAATCTTAACTGGAGGCTATTGAGGCCAACAGCAAAGGTCAGACACGTGACCTGGGAGGGGCCACTGCCTGCAGTGGGCTGGATTCTGACTCTGGGTAGCTGCCTTAGCTTGGGGAGGGTTGGGGGAGGGGATCCAACCATCAAGGTTCCCAGACACAGAAATAAAAGCTTGACCCATCCATGATCACTTTATAGGTAAATCTCGTTTCTTTTGGGCTTTGGGTCTGTTCTAACCTGAATGACTATTCTAAACTGTTGGGCCACCACTTCTAACTGCAAATTAAAACCATCACCAAGCCGAGCCTACATGATTCTGCATTGTGTTTATATTCACCACCCACCCCCAAGGCATACCAGGAGCCAGGATAAAAGCTGCCCACGACCCACAGGAATCTCCAAAGCCACAAAGAGAACCTTATGCAAATGCCCACCTTTGCCATAGTAGGTAATGAACTTCTCCCCCTTGTATAAAGAAAATACAACTCAAAATTCCTGTATCCCAAAAAGAGGTGGGAAAAACTTAAGTCAAGCAAAAGGACTTGCTAGATTATATACTCCTTGAGTTAGGAATATAGATTATGTACATTAAAACCGTACATCTGCTTCTTCCACTACCTGACAGGCAACGTTCCTCTGCCCCCAGACACTGGACACGTGGGAATGAAAACTGACACGTGACATTCCTTCAACAAATACCAATTCACTGCCCAGAAATCATCGAGTGTCCCCCAGGCCTGGGGGCTGCTGCATGCCACACTGACCTTGGATATGAAGATGGTGTTGATTTTGGGGTTATGCTTGAAATTCTGGAGAATCTGCATCCTTTCTCCCTGGGATGTAGGACCATAGATATAGGGTCTAGAGAAGAACAAAGCTGTGTTAGGAAGACTACAGAATCACTCAATTATCCTGAAAGCATGTCAGAGGGACAGGGAGATCTTGCAAGGTTTCTCTCTTCCAGGAAGCCCTCTGTCATGCAAAAACATCAGGAAGAGAGCCACAAAAGTGAGAGGCTACAGACCCTCCCCACCACCTTTCCAAAACACACACACCCCACCCTTTCCCCTCTGAGCCAAGATGCAGATCACTACTCTCTTCAAGATTCCCTCCTTTACTTTTTTGTTTTTGGCCTGTGCTCCTTCCTGCCTCAGTATCTCTCACACTAAGCTTAGTGTCTAAACAAGGAGAATCCCCTAGATTTCACGAAGCTCAATGGGAGTGGCAAAGAAAACATTGCCATTTGCAAACAGAAGTTTGGAAGGAACTGTTTCCTAATCAAACAATCATTCTCCAAGAAAGGAGAAAAGAGCCCCTTCCAGACTTTTCCCCATGGACCCTCTATAACACTAAGCTCAAACATTTCTCTTGAGTTTCCAGCTCTGTGCCAAAGGGTACAACCCTATCTGACAACCTCACTGGTTATCACCTCTTGGCACCTGGCAAAGCCATTCCTCTGCTTTTCTTGTAATGACGTGGTTTTGTAGCTTCCGAAGGGTCAGCAATAACAGTGATGGTGACGATGACAACGACAAGGACGAGGAGGACAGCTAGCAGGCATGCAGGGCCCGCCCACACCAAACATGCAGCTGGGTTCTACCCTGGGAAAAAAACATCCATGCCTGCCGATATTCCTCGGAACTGTGAAAGGTAGGTTTCGTGTTCCCAATTTACACACGAGGAACTGAGGGTCAGGAGCCTAAGGAGGCTGACCCAAGTGGCTGTTCCACCACTGAGGCCACGAGCTACCCCCAGGCAGTGCCCATGGAAGGCTCAGGAAGCACGACTTTTGATACTCCACACGTGCTTCCCAACACTGTGCTACAAACTGGGTACAGGTGTACCCGAGAGAGCAGCCCCCTTGCCTGTGGGGAAGCTGGGCAGGTGCCTGGGACAGCTGGATGCTTCCCTAACCACGGCAAGCCTGGCCTGTGAGAGTGTTCGGGGCACCACACAAATCTTCTGATTTTCTGTATGTGTCATGCTGTGAAAAAGGTCAGGAAAGTGCACTCTTCAGAACAGTCTGTCTCTTGATACCCAGGTTTTCAGGTGGTTCTTCTCCTCCTCACTCGTCATCAGGAAAAACAACTCAAATAGTGGTGAGCCCTCAGTTTCTGAAGGTTCTCTCATATAGGGAATGAAACAGAAGGGTAACCATCCTTCGGAAAGAGGACCTAACATTTGTTGAACACCTACTAGATGCAGGAATCCTCTGAGGTAGGTGGTGGTAACTCCATGTGACAGTGGAACAAAAGGAGGTTCAGAGAGGTAAAGAACTTTCCCTAGGTCACACAGCTAATAAGAGGAGGAGCTGGGAGTCAAATCCAGCGTGTCTGACTCCAAAGTTCATGTTCTACCCACTACCTCACACTATCAAACAACCCTCGGAAGGTGGGTGGTAGGGTAGGATTACAGACAGAAGGACCAACAGAGTACATGCATAAGGAAAAGTGTCAGACCCCAACCCTGACAGCCAGGCATGCCTCCTCCCACCTGGCAGAGAACTGGAAGTTTACTTTCTAGATTCTGAAAAGGAAGGTCTACACTTAGGGACCTCAGGCAGAGCTGAGGGCAAAGCAAGATTGAAAGTGAAGAATGACGGGGATTCCCTTTTCCTTCCCCTGCCACAGGCTGGTATCTAGGAGACCAGAAGATTCCTCTCTGGAGAAACTTTTCAGCACAAGAGAAAAGACCCAGAGATACTGGAATCTCGCAATCTCTTGACAAACTAGCCAGGTCCTGCATGATCATGCTATGGAGAGGGCCACAGGTCGGCAAACCCACTAAGCTATACACAAAGGCCGATCAGCTTTTTAGCGACTGACCGTTAAATAAGAAACTAGAGCCAAAGACTACCAAAAATCAGAAGAAGATCTCTAAAGATAGAGCTGAAACAATCAAAACACCTGGAGAAAAGAGACAGTGTAGGCAACAGCAGAAAGCTTCAAAAGCTTTAACAGCCTCAGGTAAGACAGTGTACTCACTCAAGAAACAGAACAGCTGGCGATAAAGAACTCTTGGAAATTAACAAAAGCTTCAATAGGGTTGGAAGAAAAAAGGGAGAAAAAATGGGAGAAAATGGGAGTTCACTGGAAGTCCAGTGGCTGGGACTTGGCGCTTTCACTGCCATGGCCCGGGTTTAATCCCAATCCCACAAGCCATGCAGCACAGCCAAAAAGAAAGGGAGAAAAAAGAAAAGAAAATTGGAGAAGCTGTCCAGAAGATCTAACATCTGACCAGCAGGAATTCAAAAAAGAGAGAAAAGAAAAAACGGAGAAGATGAGTAACAAAGAAAAAACAGAAAGAAATTCTCGGAATTGAAGGCCACCAGTTTCCAGACTGAGAGGGTCTACTGAGTGTCTATCATAATGCAAGAAAAAAAGATCACACTAGTCATATTGTTTTGAAATTTCCAAAATGAAAAAACAGATTCTAAATTCCTGAGAGAAGGAACTCAGGACCACCAGAACACATCATCAGACTTGCAAGCAGCTGCATTGGAAGCCCCAAGAAAAGGGCCCTGCCTTTGACATTCTGAGGCCCAGCCAAACTACTGATCAAGTGTGAGACTGAATAATGACATCTCCAAGCGAATTCTTAAAAACTTTTCCTCCACGTACCTTCTCTCAGAAATCTACTAAATGATACACTCCATCAAAACGAGTGACCAAGAAAGAGGACACTTGAGATTCGGCAACAGGGGCTCCAACACAGGGAAGAGGCACAAGGAGTTCACAGGATCATGTCAGAGGGACAGTTAGGCAGCATCTCTAAAGACAACAGTTAGGCAGCATCTCTAATCCTAGAGAGCAAGCAGACCAATGCAGAGTAGGAGGATAAAGTGCTGGTTGAGGCTGGTGGAGGATGAAGTACTGGAAGGGATCCACCAGGGAAAGAAAGTGAAAAGAAATTGAGAGATTACCTGATGGATCTGACCCTTCTGAGAAGGAGTTTATGACTGCATGAAGAGTCTGAAAAGGACTAATTAGTAATTATATAGAAAACCAAGCGAAAGTAATGACAAGGCAATTATTAACTTCAGGAAAAACAAATGTTAACACAGAGGAAAATGTAAGAATGGTACACTATCTGCCTTGGCTTGAACTTGGCTTGAATACTTACACAGCCAAAATAATGTAACATTGAACACTAACTTAACCCCAAATACACTGGGAGGATGGAGTGGGGGGAGGGGATGGAGCGGCATATGTAAGACAGCTAAATCCACAACTCCCATGGTAGGAAATTAATAAGCAATTTCTATAATAATCAAGAAATTACTATATAAATTATTACTTAGAAATATGAAGGTAAATAGAGAAGAGAGTTGAAAGTGGCTATCTTTGGGGAAGAGGAATTGTGAGTAGGAAGACAGGTGCAAGGAACTGCTAGTTTTTGTAAGTCTGTTACTTTGATAAAAAGTAAAATCTTTCCTACATTAATAAAAGGTATGGACCGAAACCTTCAAGATGGCGGAGGAGTAAGACATGAGATCACCTTCCTCCCCACAAATACATCAGAAATACATCTACATGTGGAACAACTCCTACAGATCACCTACTGAATGCTGGCAAAAGACCTCAGACTTCCCCAAAGGCAAGAAACTCCTCACGTACCTGGGTAGGGTAAAAGAAAAAAGAAAAAACAGAAACAAAAAAATAAGGACAGGACCTGCACCAGTGGGAGGGAGCTGTAAAGGAGGAAAAGTTTCCACTCACTAGGAAGCCCCTTCACTGATGGAGACGGGAGTGGGCGGGGGGCAGGTTTCGGAGCCACAGAGGAGAGCACAGCAACAGGAGTTCAGAGGGCAAAGCAGAGATTCCCGCACAGAGGATCAGTGCCGACCAGCACTCACCAGCCTGAGAGGCTTGTCTGCTCACCCGCTGGGGTGGGCGGGGCTGGGAGCTGAGGCTCGGGCTTCAGAGGTCAGACCCCAGTGAAAGGACTGGGGTTGGCTGTGTGAACACAGCCTGAAGGGGGCTACTGTACCACAGCTAGCCGGAAGGGAGTCGAGGAAAAATTCTGGAACTGCCTAAGAAGCAAGAGACCACTGTTTCGGGGTGCACAAGGAGAGGGGATTCAGAGAACCGTGTAAACAAGTTCCAGAGATGGGTGTGAGCCACAGCTATCACTGTGGACACCAGAGATGGGCATGAAACACTAAGGCTGCTGCAGCCAACAAGAAGCCTGTGTGCAAGCACAGGTCACTGTCCACACCTCCCCTCCCAGGAGCCTGTGCAGCCCGCCACTGCCAGGGTCCCGTGATCCAGCGATAACTTCCCAGGGAGAACGCACGGCATGCCTCAGGCTGGTGTAACGTCATGTCAGCCTCTGCCGCCACAGGCTCACCCCACGTCCATACCCCTCCCTCCCACCGGCCTGAGTGCGCCAGAGCCCCCAAATCAGCGGCTCCTTTAACCCCATCCTGTCTGAGCGAAAAACAGACGCCCTCAGGCGACCTACATGCAGAGGCGGGGCCAAATCGAAAGCTGAACCCCAGGAGCTGTGCCAACAAAGAAGAGAAAGGGAAATAACTCTCAGCAGCCTCAGGAGCAGCAGATTAAATCTCCACAGTCAACTTTATGTACTCTGCATCTCCGGAAAACCTGAATAGACAACGAATCATCCCAAAATTGAGGAGGTGGACTTTGTGTGATTTTCTGTATAGCTTTACTTTTACCACATTTCCTGGGGTTCTCTCTGTCAGTTTTTATTTATTTTTTAATAGTTTTTAGCATTTGTCAGCATTGGTGGATTCGTTTTTTGGTTTGGTTGCTCTCTTCTTTCTTTCTTCCTTTTTTATTACTCTTTAACTTTTTTAAATTTTCAACAATATTTTATTTTTTGCAGTATGCGGGCCTCTCACTGTTGTGGCCTCTCCCCCGTTGTGGAGCACAGGCTCCGGATGCTCAGGCTCAGCAGCCATGGCTCACGGGCCCAGCCGCTCCGCGGCATGTGGGATCTTCCCAGACCAGGGCACGAACCCCTGTCCCCTGCATCGGCAGGCGGACTCTCAACCACTGTGCCACCAGGGAAGCCCCATATTTTTTATTTTTTAATAACTTTCTTTTCTTTTTTTCTTTCTTTCTTTTTTTTCTCCCTTTCCTTATGAGCTGTGTGGCTGACAGGGTCTTGGTGCTCGGCCTGGTGTTAGGCCTGTGCCTCTGAAGTGGGAGAGCCAAGTTCAGGACACTGAACCACCAGAGACCTCCCGACTCCATGTAATATCAAACAGCGAAAGCTCTGCCAGAGATCTCCATCTCAACGCTAAGACCCAGCTCCACTCAACAGCCAGCAAGCTACAGCGCTGGACACCCTATGCCAAACAACTAGCAAGACAGGAACACAACCCCCACCCATTAGCAGAGAGGCTGCCTAAAATCATAAGGCCACAGACACCCCAAAACACACCAGCAGACGTGGACCTGCCCACCAGAAAGGCAAGATCCAGCCTCATCCACCAGAACACTGGCACCAGTCCCCTCCACCAGGAAGCGTACACAACCCACGGAACCAACCTTAGCCACTGGGGGCAGACACCATAAGCAACAAGAACTACAAACCTGCAGCCTGTGAAAAGGAGACCCCAAACACAGTAAGATAAAAGCAAAATGAGAAGACAGAAAAACACACAGCAGATGAAGGAGCAAGGTAAAAACCCACCAGACCAAACAAATAAAGAGGAAATACGCAGTCTACCTGAAAAAGAATACAGAATAATGATAGTAAAGATGATCCAAAATCTTGGAAATAGAATGGAGAAAATACAAGAAACGTTTAAGAAGGACTTAGAAGAACTAAAGAGCAAACAAACAATGATGAAAAACACAATAAATGAAATTAAAAATTCTCTACAAGGAATCAATAGCAGAATAACTGAGGCAGAAGAACGGAAGTGACCTGGAAGATAAAATAGTGGAAATAACTATCGCAGAGCAGAAAAAAGAATGGAAAGAATTGAGGACAGTCTCAGAGACCTCTGGGACAACATTAAATGCACCAACATTCAAATTATAGGGGTCCCAAAAGAGGAAGAGAAAAAGAAAGGGACTGAGAAAATATTTGAAGAGATTATAGTTGAAAAATTCCCTAACATGGGAAAGCAAACAGTCATTCAAGTCCAGGAAGCACAGAGAGTCCCATAAAGGATAAATCCAAGAAGAAATATGCCAAGACACATACTAATCAAACTATCAAAAATTAAATACAAAGAAAAAATATTAAAAGCAGCAAGGGAAAAACAAAAAATAACATAGAAAGGAATCCCCATAAGGTTAACAGCTGATCTTTCAGCAGAAACTCTGCAAGCCAGAAGGGAGTGGCAGGACATATTTAAAGTGATGAAAGGGAAAAAACTACCACCAAGAATACTCTACCCAGCAAGGATCTCATTCAGATTCAAAGGAGAAATTAAAACCTTTAAAGACAAGCAAAAGCTAAGAGAATTCAGCACCACCAAACCAGCTTTACAACAAATGCTAAAGGAACTTTTCTAGGCAGGAAACACAAGAGAAGGAATAGACCTACTATACCAAACCCAAAACAATGAAGAAAATGGTAATAGGAACATACATATCAATAAATGTAAATGGATTAAATGCTCCCACCAAAAGACACAGACTGGCTGAATGGATACAAAAACAAGATCCTTATATATGCTGTCTACAAGAGAACCACCTCAGACCTAGGGACACATACAGACTGAAAGTGAGGGGATGGAAAAAGATATTGCATGCAAATGGAAATCAAAAGAAAGCTGGAGTAGCAATTCTCACATCAGACAAAATAGACTTTAAAATAAAGACTATTACAAGAGACAAAGAAGGACACTACGTAATGATCAAGGGATCAATCCAAGAAGAAGATACAACAATTGTAAATATTTATGCACCCAACATAGGAGCACCTCAATACCTAAGGCAAATACTAACAGCCATAAAAGGGGAAATTGACAGTAACACATTCATATTGGGGACTTTAACACCCCACTTTCACCAATGGACAGATCATCCAAAATGAAAATAAATAAGGAAACACAAGCTTTAAATGATACATTAAACAAGATGGACTTAATTGATATTTATAGGACATTCCATCCAAAAACAACAGAATACACATTTTTCTCAAGTGCTCATGGAATATTCTCCAGGATAGGTCATATCTTGGGTCACAAATCAAGCCTTGGTAAATTTAAGAAAACTGAAATTGTATCAAGTATCTTTTCCGACCACAACACTATGAGATTAGATATCAATTACAGGAAAAGATCTGTAAAAAATACAAACACATGGAGGCTAAACAATACACTACTTAATAACCAAGAGATCACTGAAGAAATCAAAGAGGAAATCAAAAAATATCTAGAAACAAATGACAATGGGAACACAATGACCCAAAACCTATGGGATGCAGCAAAAGCAGTTCTAAGAGGGAAGTTTATAGCAATACGATCCTACCGTAAGAAACAGGAAACATCTTGAAAAACCAACCTAACCTTGCACCTAAAGCAATTAGAGAAAGAAGAACAATAAAACCCCAAAGCTAGCAGAAGAAAAAAAAAATCATAAAGATCAGACCATAAATAAATGAAAAGGAGAGGAAGGAAACAAAAGAAAAGATCAATAAAACTAAAAACTGGTTCTTCGAGAAGATAAACAAAATTGATAAACCATTAGCCAGACTCATCAAGAAAAAAGGGAGAAGACTCAAATCAATAGAATTAGAAATGAAAAAGGAGAAGTAACAACTGACACTGCAGAAATACAAAAGATCATGAGAGATTACTACAAGCAACTCTATGCCAATAAAATGGACAATCTGGAAGAGGTGGACAAATTCTTAGAAAGGCACAACCTGCCAAGACTGAATCAGGAAGAAATAGAAAATATGAACAGACCAATCACAAGTACTGAAATTGAAACTGTGATTAAAAATCTTCCAACAAACAAAAGCTCAAGACCAGATGGCTTCACAGGCGAATTTATGAAACATTTAGAGAAGAGCTAACACCTATCCTGCTCAATCTCTTTCAAAATATAGCAGAGGGAGGAACACTCCCAAACTCATTCTACAGGGCCACCATCACCCTGATACCAAAACCAGACAAAGATGCCACAAAGAAAGAAAACTACAGGCCAATATCACTGATGAACATAGATGCAAAAATCCTCAACAAAATACTAGCAAACAGAATCCAACAACAAACTAAAAGGATCATACACTATGATCAAGTGGGGTTTATCCCAGGAATGCAAGGATTCTTCAATATCTGCAAATCAATCAATGTGATACACCATATCAACAAACTGAAGGATAAAAACCATTTGATCATCTCAATAGATGCAGAAAAAAATTTTGACAAAATTCAACACCCATTTACGATAAAAACCCTCCAGAAAGCAGGCATATAGGGAACTTACCTCAACATAATAAAGGCCATATATGACAAACCCACAGCCAACATCCTTTTCAATGGTGAAAAACTGAAACCATTTCCTCTAAGATCAGGAGGAAGACAAGGTTGTCCACTCACACCTCTATTATTCAACATAGTTCTGGAAGTTTTAGCCACAGCAATCAGAAAAGAAAAAGAAATAAAAAGAATCCAAGGCAGAAAAGAAGAAGTAAAGCTGTCACTGTTTGCAGATGACATGATACTATACGTAGAGAATCCTAAAGATGCCACCAGAAAACTACTAGAGCTAATCAATGAATTCGGTAAAGTAGCAGGGTACAAAATTAATGCACAGAAATCTCTGGCATTCCTATACACTAATGATGAAAAATCTGTAAGAGAAATTAAGAAAACACTCCCATTTACCACTGCAACAAAAAGAATAAAATACCTAAGAATAAACCTACCTAAGGAGACAAAAGACCTGTATGCAGGAAACTATAAGACACTGATGAAAGAAATTAAAGATGATACAAACAAACAGAGAGATATACCATGTTCTTGGTTTGGAAGAATCAACACTGTGATAATGACTATACTACCCAAAACAATCTACAGATTCAATACAATGCCTATCAAACTACCAACAGCATTTTTTACAGAACTAGAACAAAAAATTGCACAATTTGTATGGAAACACAAAAGACCCCGAATACCCAAAGCAATCTTGAGAAAGAAAAACAGAGCTGGAGGAATGAGACCCCCTGACTTCAGACTATACTACAAAGCTACAGTAATCAAGACAGTATGGTACTGGCACAAAAAACAGAAAATTAGATCAATGGAACAGGACAGAAAGCCCAGAGATAAACCCAGGCACATATGGTCACCTTACCTTTGATAAAGAAGGCAAGAATATACAATGGAGAAAGGACAATCTCTTCAATAAGTGGTGCTGGGAAAACTGGACAGCTACATTTAAAAGAATGAAATTAGAACACTCCCTAACACCGTATACAAAAATAAAGTCACATTTAGGATTAAAGACCTAAATGTAAGGCCAGACACTATAAAACTCTTAGAGGAAAACATAGGCAGAACACTCTATGACCTAAATCACAGCAAGATATTTTATGACCCAACTCCTAGAGAAATGGAAATAAAAACAAAAATAAACAAATGGGAGCCAATGAAACTTAAAAACTTTTGCACAGCAAAGGAAAATATAAACAAGATGAAAAGTCAACCCTCAGAATGGGAGAAAATATTTGCAAATGAAGCAACTGACAAAGGATTAAGCTCCAAAATTTACAAGCAGCTCATGCAGCTCAATATCAGAAAATCAAACAACCCAATCCAAAAATGGGCAGAAGACCTAAATAGACATTTCCCCAAAGAAGATATACAGATTGCCAACAAACACATGAAAGGATGCTCAACATCACTAATCATTAGAGAAATGTAAATCAAAAGTACAATGAGGTATCATCTCACACCAGTCAGAATGGCCATCATCAAAAACTCTACAAACAATAAATGCTGGAGAAGGTGTGGAGAAAAGGGAACCCTCTTGCACTATCGATAGGAATGTAAATTGATACAGCCACTATGGAGAACATTATGGAGATTCCTTAATAAACTAAAAATAGAACTACCATACCACCCCACAATCCCACTACTGGGCATATACCCTAAGAAAAACATAAGTCAAAAAGAGTCATGCACCACGATGTTCATTGCAGCTCTACTTACAATAGCCAGGACATGGAAGCAACCTAAGTGTCCATCGACAGATGAATGGATAAAGAAGATATGGCACATATATACAATGGAATATTACTCAGCCATAGAAAGAAACGAAATTGAGTTATTTGTAGTGAGGTGGATGGACCCAGAAGCTGTCATACAGAGTGAAGTAAGTCAGAAAGAGAAAAACAAATACCGTATGCTAACACATATATATGTTATCTAAAAAAAATGGTTCTGAAGAACCTTGGGGGAGGACAGGAATAAAGACACAGAAATAGAGAATGGACTGAGGACACGGAGTGGGGAAGGGTAACCTGGGACGAAGTGAGAGCTCGTCATGGACATATATACACTACGAAATGTAAAATAGATAGCTAGTGGGAAGCAGCCACATAGCACAGGGAGATCAGCTCGGTGCTTTGTGACCACCTAGAGGGGTGGGATTGGGAGGGTGGGAGGGAGATGCGAGAGGGAGGAGATATGGGAATATATGTATATGTATAGCTGATTCACTTTTTTATACAGCAGAAACTAACACACCATTGTAAAGCAATTATACTCCAATAAAAATGCTTTTAAAAAAAAGGTATGATTTTAGAAATTTCAGCAACTTAATCCTTCTGTGTCTCAGTTTTCTCATCTGTAAAATGAGAATAGTACAATGACCTCATGTGGTGATTAAATCACAGTTTGTGAAGAGAAACTGTTCTGTACCCACTCTTCCCTCTGCATCCCTACCCACCACATAACGAATGAAGGCTTATCTTCTCAGGGGACCTTGCCTTCTGCTCCACTCACAGCACCTGAAGCCCTGCATCACTGTGCACAGAAGCACAGGCCTCTTCCTCCTTTCTTGGCAGGAAATTTTCAACAGCCAGGTTTTAAACACAATATCTGGGTGGGGCTGTAGGCTAAGGAGGACCCTGGTCGGTGTTTCCTAAGAAGTTCTTTCTAGATGCTGGGCCAAACCTTGCCTTCCTGGCCCCTGACCAAATACAGTGTGATCTCATCTCTGGCCAGAGTACCCACTGAGCCTGAAACTGCAGATGCCAAGCCGTGCCCACCTTTGGAGCCCAGCTCCACATCATCACAACTCTAGCCCCCGCTCCCTCAGCTCAGAGTGACCAGGCCCCCGTTCCCATGCACTCTAACCAATGACTCTGACCACCTGCCCTTTTGTCTCACCTGGTCCCTGGGACCACAGAACTAGACCTTCAGATACTAAGAAGTTCCTGAGAGCTTCGAGAAGAAAACAGGCACCTTCTATACTCTCACATGGGGAAGCTGAACTGGCTTTGGAGGCTGCTCTAACTTTCCAATTCTTACTTGTTCAGTCGAATGGCATATTCCTTCAGAGCAAACACGTTGTCAGCAAAAACAATAATCTTGTCATTCCTCCTTTCATGAAACTTGATCAGAAACTGGCAAGCTCTGAATTTGTTGGGGTTCATGGTGTACAGCAAGATTCGTTTCTTGGTTTTGATTGCCACATACTCCCGGTAAAACTCAGGAGACATCGGGCACCAAACCTGTGATACAATAAGAATCAGGGGTCAGTATGCAAGTTTAAGCATCATACAACTGGGAACTTCAGCAAATTAGCTTTAAAACAAATCAAGACACAACCAGTGGTATGTGAATTGTATCTCAGTAATATTGTAAGCACACACACACACACACACACACACACACACACACCACAAAACAAAACCTAATACCCAGTGTTGAACCAGGATACTCTCACATGCTAATAACAGAGATTTTAAAATGCATCAATATCCAGGGAATTATTCTCACACCAGCTCCAAGTGAAGAAAATCAGATTCCCAGCCAGTGGTGCAAACAATCCCTCCCATTTAGATCACACCTCCACACACAGCACTGCTACAGAGAACTGCACACACACTTGCCAGCTCTGTCTGTTGGGTTAGCCTAGCAATGACATCCCAGGAGTAATGAACACACCAGCACCCAGATCTTGGCTTTTAAATTACATTCTCTGCTAAAAGGGCTCCATGGTGAAATGGCTGATTCCAGGGCCAGGGCAGGGAAAGTACCAGATGAGCCGGAAATATCTTACTGTGCCAGAAAGCAAGGAAGTGCTCAAAGTCTGATGGGAACATGTCAAATGGTCATAGAAACTAGCTTGAATGTAGTCCCACTGGTCACATCTGAGACAATTTGAGCATCTAAATAATGACAGTAACATTCCTGAGGGCCTCCTCTCTGCTAAGCCCTGTGCTTGGCTGTTGACAAACTAAAGGAAGCTCGGGCAAGTACACTGAAGTGCCATGACTAAAGGTCTCAAGGCTGTGTACAGACCCTCCAGGAGCTTTGCACTGGAACAAGCCATAGCCTACACTGGCAGACTGAGCTTTTGGTTGCAACCAGCGCCACTTCTGTGTGATCGCCACAGACCACTTCTTCATGCTGCCACCACTGCAGAATTAGCTGACATGGTTACATGTCAAACTCTGTGCTGAGCTCAAATCTAAGTTTTGCTGTCGTTACCTTTTCTGATTCTCTCTGGGACATATCCTATTAGGACCCCTTTAGAATTTCTAGTTCTTCACAACCAAAGCAATTCTTTTTTCACAGTAAAATCTTTAAAATCATGCATTTCCCAGAATATGAAACACAAGTGGCCAATGAACATATGAAAAGATACTCAACGTCATCAGTAAACAGGAAAACACAAATTAAGACCATAAAAAGATACCATTTCACACTTATCAGGTCTGTAAAAATTAAAAGAAGACATTTCCATATTAGGTGCTGGAGATGTGGAGCTAGCTCACTCACCCTGGACGAGAGTGTTAACTGGTGCAACCACTTTGGGAAACAGAGTTTTCCACATGACTAGTGAAGTGAGCATCCGGAAAGCCCTTGACCCAGCAGTGCTACTTCTAGGTGCACCTGCCACAGCAGTGGCCTTCAAACTTGGACCAGTTTATGTCATAAACTTAACATTCCCACACACAAACACAGTCTTAGGAAACAATATATACCTTTAATACATATTATGCATTCTGATAGATTCTATTCTATCCTGACCATGACGCACCGAAGTGATGTCACCATCTACTATGTGGTCACAGTCCACAGTGTGAACACTGCTTTAGAAAACGTCTGACACAGGAAACAGGTACAAAAAATACATGTAGCAATACTGTCATAACAACAAAAAAACAGCTCCAAATTCAGAGACAGTGTCTGCCTAGGGTTGGGACTAGAAGCAGGGCCTTGCTAATGGGCACAAGGGAACTTTTGGGGATGGGGGAGATTCTCTAAAACTGGATTGGGGGCATAGCTGCACAACTCTTTATATTTACTAAAATCACAAAAGTTATAAATCACACTATTTTCTTACAACAGATGAATGTTATGGAACATAAACTAGACCTCGACAAGGCTGTGAAAAAAAACAACTTAGCAACCCAAACATCTGTCGACGTTAGAAAAGATTTTATTTTTACTTCTGTGTAATATTCCATTAGCTATCAAATTGTGGTATATTTGTCCAATGGAATACTACAGAGGAATTAAAACTAATAAACTACAACTACATGTATCATTAAAAAAATAATGCATTATGCAAAGAAAAAAATACTAAGCAAAAGACAGAAGTCATACAACAACACATATAACCTGATTCTATTTGCATATACATAAAGATTTTTTAAAAGGTAAAGCTAAACAATGAACGTTTTGGGAATTATACATAGGAAGTAAAATAATAAAGAAAAGCAAGGTGACAAACCTAAGCTCCAAGACAGCGGTTACCCTGGCAGGGAGAGGGGAGATGCAACTAGAGAGGAACAGGCACCTCAAAAGTTCTGACAATGCTGTGTAAGGTGGGTGCTGATTACGAAGATGTAACCAAAGGGTAAGGAAGCTTCTCGACAGAGCAAGTCCACCTGCACAGCTTCCTCACACTCACCTTCACCCGAGAGGCCCATGTCTGCCCTCTGAGGACACAGCCCACCCTACTCTAGCCACTGAGTGACAGTCATTTTAAGGTGCCAGAAAGGATTTCTGTTGCTGTTCCTTCTGAGAAGACTTACCTTTCTTTGAACATGTATTTTAAACACATACCTGTGCAGGTATTCATCACAGAATATAGGGAAAATGGGTTTTAAGAAATAAAATAATCAAGGTCACATGTGCCTTCTGGGGGCATCAAAACCAACAGGCTGGGGGTGGCCTGTGGGTTGCCCACGCAGGACCAGCAAGAATCCCTCCGGGGTGAGGGTGGGCAGGAGTACCCTGAGGTGCTCACTCCCAAAGAGGATGAAACGCCAAGCCAGCCTGGATTAGCCTCCTGACCTGACCACTTCCTGTGTGCCCGTGGACAAGTGATTCTGCTTCACACATCTGTGAAATCGCGGGAGACTGCCCACCCCACGGGGGGCTGAGGGTACTGCACGAGGCAGCAGCACTTTTGCTGAGGTCCTGACCTGTGTACCTGCCCACGAGGAATCGACCTGATCCATTTCCCTCCCCCAGGGACCGTGCCAGGAAGGGGACAGCTACCTCAGCGCACTGGACTTTGGCGATGTAGCCGTTGTTCTGCAGCTCCATCCAGTTGGCTTCATAGAGCTTGGGCCCAATCAGAAAATTTAAGTCGACAATTTTGTCATCTTCCCGGACGAGGGTTGCAGTCAAGCCCAGTTTGCAGTGGGCCTGCACAATGGTGAGCACCCGTCGGAACATCTTGGCTGGGGAAACAATCGGCGCATTCACGCTGTCACTTTTTTAAACGCTCAAAGTACCAAAGACAGCCTCGACCTAATACTGGCTCAGGACACTGCACGGCTGACCCCCGGGCTTCTGGATCACAGGAACCTGGCTCTAGACAAGAATGATTAGGTGCGACTGCTTAATCTCCACTTTTAGACCTGTCCAAAAGAAGGGTGAAAAGGAGAACAAGAGAGGGAGATGACCTGGAGGAAGCCCTAAGCTAGGGAACCCCAGCACTCCCCTCACAACAGCTCGGCTATCAAGAGCACAAACGGCAATCTGAAACATGACCTACACTTAAAATGCCACTGAGCTCTGAATCATGCAAGGAACTGGTTCACCCTGAGGCCTGTACCTCGGTTACTGGGAAGATGGTGGGGTATCTGGAGGACCAGAGGAATGAAAGGAGCTCCACTTCCCACCACCCTCCCAGAAACCAGGAAGAAACAAGGGAGAGATGAAACCCCAGGCACCTCTCCCACCTTAGGAAACATCCCTCTCTACACTCTTCCAATTACATTCATTCTGGTCAACCAGCAACGTCCTTTGCCTTCCTTTCGCTTGAATGTTATAATTCTTTCTGAGGTATCAAATTAAATTAAATAAACACTAAAAGGGTACAAGATATTCATTTTTAAAAACTCAATTTATGGGTTTCCACAGGCTCACCTTTTAAAAATTCTTAACACTATGAAGAAAGGTAAAAATGTTGAAGTCATGCTTATCTTATATCCAATTAAAGGCAAGGTTAGTGATACTTCAGAAATAGACCTGGGAATTCCCTGGCTGTCCAGTGGTAAGGACTCCATGCTTTCACGGCTAAGGGCCGGGGTTCAATCCCTGGTCAGGGAACTGAGATCCACAAGCCACCGTGTTACGGCCAGATTAAAAAAAAAAAAAGAAATAGACCTAAAAATCCGAGGGAAAGAAGGGCAGACGTCACCAAAATACAAACCAAAAACATAAGAACAGTAAAATAACAAAGGGCTGTCTAACCCCAGTAAGTGCCCAGGTCTCACGGTTTCACACACTGAAGCCTAACACGGCTTGCACACACCCCTGGAAAACAAACAAAAAACCAGGGTCAGGCTTATGTCCAAGGACTGTGCCGGCTCCAAAAAGGGCAGCCAAGGACCCCAGACCAGGTTCCCCACGTCAGAAGGACATGGCAGCCAAGGCAGTGGAGACCCCAAGCTACTGTGGGCTCCAGGGAGGCAGTATTGGGGCGGCCCGGGGACTGCATCAACCCGAGGGAAGCACAACGCGGGGACCCTGCCTGGACACTCTGCAGCCAGAAACAAGCCTTCCCCGAGGCATCGGCCCTGCAAACGAGTCACGTCCCACTGCTACGTTCTCTCACAGCCATAACAGCTGTCACGGGGGAAGAACTCACATACAACAATGTGCATGGCTCCATGAATTTTTACACAGGTACATACCTGTGGAACCACCCAGATGATGGGAGTGTTCTCAGCACCCAGAAGTCTCGCCTCTGACCCCTCTGGTCAACACCAGCACTCTCCCTCAAGGGAACCCCGATCCAACTTTAGTCATCAGAGAGGAGGTCTGCCTCCGGTCTGAAGTTCATGTAAATGGAATCACAGTACGTACTTTGCACGTGCGGGGCTTGTTTCACCAGACATTATGTCGCGGTTGTCATTTGACATTTATTTGTGTGATTCTCTGACTGTCTCTCCCACTTTGTCTCCGGTGCCAAGCAGAGTGCCTGGTACTTAATGGGTTCTCAATAAATACTTGTTAAAATAATGAAAGTGGCACAGTGCCTTGCATGCAGGAAACACCTAATATATGCAAGTACTGTAATAAGAATTTCTTATTACTACAATGACTTAATAGGCATCCTTTTGGAAGATCTATAAAAGAACACAACAATCTTTATCTTCTGGGATAAATCTCAAAAGATTTACCATTCTACCTAGTCCAAATGATAAATGTTTATGGCAGAATCTTACTCTGATTTGCTAGAATTCCCTATTTAACATCTGCTCTCTGGCCCAGTGAGCATGGCCATAGGGCTTATTAGGCCTGAATGCAAAATCCTTTAGAGCAGTTTGGTTTCACTCTTCTACCTAAACAGAGGCAAACTGCTCCAATGAACCAGAGGAGAGACAGACACACCTAGTGAACTGTGTGGGGTACACCTCTATATCCTCATCACCAGATAACCAACCCCAAGCCTGGCTGCCACCCTCTAAGACCTGGGGCCCAAGTTAAAGAGGAACACCAACGTATGCTAAATATATCCTCCGGCAGAAGGCCTCAAACATCCCCACGCTTCAAACACAGGCTTCAACTAAACTGCTACAAAGCAATTCCAAAGTCGTTTACAAAAGATGTTTCTCTAGATCACCAATTCCCAATCCAGCCAGACCCAATACCAATCCTCTCCTTAAAGGTTTTTTTTTTCTCTTGGTTTAGTTTTTAAATATCACACAGTAAACTGCACTTCTTCTGAGGGTGGGTGGGTGAGAGTCGTTCTACACATGTTCATACGTGTACAGACTCGCGTAGCCACCACCACCATCATACTCGGGAGACGAACCAATCCATGACCCCAAAAGCTGCCTCGTGCTCTCCCTGTCCAGTCATACCCTCCCCGCCCCACCCCGGCACCCACCCATCTGTTCTCTGTCACTACAGTTTTGTCTTTTCAAGAATGTCCTACCAAAGGCATCACACACTCTGTAACCTCTTGGGACTGGCTGATTTCACTCAGCACCAAGCCTCTGAGACTCCTTTCCACGGAGCGTCCCAGCAGTTGAGGGGCCAGCTTGTCCATCCAGCCACTCACTGACAGTCATTTCCATTGTTTTCTAGGTTTCGGAGATTACGACCAGAGCTGCTTCTATAAACATTCATGCACAGGTTTTTGTGTGAACCTAAGTTTTCATTTCTCTAGAATAGATGCCCAGAGTGGGACTGCTGGGTCTATATGGTAATTTTCTAATAAACTGCCAAATCTCCCCAGAGTGACTGTACATTTTGCACTTCCTCTGGCCACGTATGCCAGTTCCAGCTGATCTGCACTCCTGTCAGTACTTGGTACTGTCAATATTTTTTATTTTAGCCACTCTAATAGGTCTGTAGTGGCATCTCATCGTGGCTTTAACCTGCATGTCCCTGGGGACTAACGCTGCAGAACGTCTTTCAAATGCTTACTGGCGTCTGTATAGTCTCGAGTGAAAATCTGTTCATGTCTTTTGCCCGTTCTCTAACATTTCTGCCTTTGCCTGACTGTAACAGCAATCAAATTAACATGTCTACGGCCTAACTCCTGATCTTCTCTCTCCAAACCTGCACCTTCTAGAGTCTTCCCCATCCCAACACCCACTCCACGCTTCTGGCGGCTCAGGCCAAAAGCTGACAGTCATCCTTGATTCCTCTTTCTTTCAGAACCACATCTAACCAGCCCACTTAACCTTCACAACATAACCAGAATCAGTTTACCTTTATTCTTACTGGTCCAAGCCTCATGTTGGGATTCCACCAACTAACCTACCTAGCTGCTCTCCACCCTTGCTTCCTGCAGTCTCTTCTCAGCACAGCAGCCAGGGTGATATTTTTATAACTTTAAGTCAGATAATGTCACCCCCAGCTCAAATCCCTCAAATGGCTTCTCACCCAGAGTGCAAGCCAAAGACCTCCTTCAGGTCCTACAGGATTGGCTCCAATGCCTCTCTGACCTCAGCTTTGACCGCTCTCCTCCACGTTCCCCTCCAGCTGCAGGGCTACAGTATTGTCAGGCCATGCAAGTACTACTTCCCCACCTCAGGACTGCTTCCTTCTACCCGAGAGACCCCTCTCATCCCTACCTGGCTTGCTATGAACATCTCTCGGTGTTTTCAGACATCCAGAGGTGTTGGAGGAGCTCTCATTACACAGAAAAAAACAGATAGAAAGGCCATTTTGACAATGTTTTGAATACTCTATGTGAAAATGCCTCTGATTTCATTTACTTCAGAGTAATCTCTAATTTACACTTCGTAATTGATCAGGGCTACCCATTAACTTGTTTTATCAAGAAAGGTTTGCCTGGGTTTCCCTGGTGGCGCAGTGGTTGAGAATCTGCCTGCTAATGCAGGGGACACGGGTTCGAGCCCTGGTCTGGGAGGATCCCACATGCCGCGGAGCAACAAGGCCCGTGAACCACAACTACTGAGCCTGCGCGTCTGGAGCCTGTGCTCCGCAACAAGAGAGGCCGTGATAGTGAGAGGCCCGCACACCGCGATGAAGAGTGGCCCCCGCTTGCCACAACTAGAGAAGCCCTCGCACAGAAACCAAGACCCAACACAGCAAAAGTAAATTAATTAATTAATAAACTCCTACCCCCAACATCTTCTTTAAAAAAAAAAAAAGAAAGGTTTGCCTGGAATGCTATTCAGTAATAAAAGGAACACAGCATTGGTACGTATTACAACGTGGGTAAACTACTGTGTGAAGTGAAAGAAGTCAGGTAAAAGAAAATACATATTATGTGATTCTGTGAATATATTGCCAGAAAAGGCATGTCTCTAGAAACAGAAAGCAATTCAGTGACTGCCTGCGGCTAAGGATGAAAACACCGATGGTAAGTGAGTATGAGGACGATGTTCTAAAACTGGGTCATGGTGATGGTCGCACCAACTCCATTTTACTAAAAATCCTGAATCGTGTACTTACGATGGGTAGATTTTACGGTTTATAAATTATGTCAATATGGCTGTTTAAAAGGACTGCCGGCAATACTTGGACTTCTATAACATATTAAGGAACAATAATTTAGTCCTCAAATAAAACAAATATTGCAAGGACGTTTTTGTGCTCTCAGTCTAGTTTTTGCAGGACCGAAAAGAAAAAAATGGGTTAAGGGTAAGCTGAGGTGCAACAGTTGAGAGGGAGGATGGAAGAAAATATCACTTTCTAGATGACTACTCTGGGCCAGTGATTAAGGAAGCTGCCAGTGTGTACACCCACCTACCACTAAGCCCCACCCCACCCCACCCACCCATGCTCATGGAAATCAATCTGTCTCTACGATGAGTAGGCATCCCAGCTCTCAGCCTGCTTACCTGGTATGGTGTGTACTTCGTCCAGGATCATGAGGCCCCACTCCTGAGTTTTGAGCCACTCCATCACCCGCTCGGCCTCCCAGGACCTTTTGGTGGTGTGGCCCAGCATGGAGTAGGTGCTGATGGCAATGGAGCAGCCTATGGGCTTGTCCTTGGCATCGGAGGTAAAGCGGCAGATCTGGCTGTCGTCGATGGTGGACCACATCTTAAACTGGGCTTTCCACTGCTCCACAGACACAGCTGAGTTGCCCAGCACCAGGCAGCGTTTTCTGACTGTGCACGCAGCTGTCACGCCAACCAAGGACTTCCCAGCACCTACGAGAAACCAAAGGGCAATCCTACCCAAGGCCGGGTTGAAATGAGGGACAGGGACAGACAGAAGGACTTGTCAGCCCACCAATCTGGCCAAAATCATTTGTAATAATCCTCGCGGCTGACACTGTGGAGGTGCTTACTGCTCCAAACCTGTTTCCTTCTTTAGAAAAAGGAGGCACACACACCACACACAAACGTGAGAATGAAAAGACACAAGCGCCAGGCCCTATTAAAGCACTCTACATGCATCTCATTTAAATGTTGAAAAACAACATTTGTCAAAATAAACCATAGGTAAGAGACACTCCTATTACTGCCATTTTAAACATGGGAAAACTAAAGCTGAGCGGTAAGTCACCCAAGGCCCTGGGACAGCAGTGCTGCTGGGGTACAGTGTGTCCAGCACCCAGACTACCTCAGGAGGGACTCAGTAAAAGACGGCTACTATGATAACACAACAAACTGGGCTGAGCACTTGGGAATGCGGTACGTACGCTGCTACTGGCAAAGACAGAGGAAGGTGAAACTCCAGGGGCTTCTGAGTTTACTACCACCTACTGTGTGAAGATCAAGTTTAAAAATCAAGCTATTCCTTGAAACAGCAATTCTTCCTTTACCAGGGGTGTGCATCAAAATAACCCATGAGGCTTTAAAAAAAAAAACAAAAAACTGAAGGTGCCTGCCCCTCCCCTAGACAGTCTGCCTTCTTGAGTATGGGGTAGGCCACCAGCTGAGCCTACTGTGACCTCTGGCCAAGAACCTAGGCCAGACCTGACACGACTTAGGACAAATGATGTTAGATGGGCGCCAAGGGGGCTGCCACAGCCCCTTCTTGGATGTGCACACTGTAATAAGCAGTCCAGGACCAAACAAAGTTTCTGTGCTAGGGAGCCTCCAAGTACACACAACTTACAAGACTGAGTGTGAGGAACTCTAAGCCCAGGATGTAAACTAGCCCTTTCCCACAACACCATCCTTCCTCACTGCCCAAGACTTTATACACTGCTTAGCTGATTGGTTCACTGTCTGAGCTACCCCAACCACAATGAGCTCCATGAGGTCAGGAGTGTTGTTCTATCCACCATTACATGCCCAGCGTGGAGGTCAGGGCCCTGCACAGAGCAGGCACGCAAGTATTCGTCAAGTCACGAATCAGGGAGCCATGTGACACTGGCTGTTCCCTGACCAGGTGGGATTTAGAGGAAGGCCCTCAGGGAGAGCGTAAGGCAGATCCGGACAGAGCAGCCTAGCCATCTTCTTCACTCAGGCATCACTCACCACAAGGAAGGACGATGACCCCGGAACGTGCACGCCCATTCCCAAACATCTTCCGCAAGCTCTTCTCCTGATAAGGTCTAAGGACAGCTGTGGGTTTCAGGTCAATGTTGATGTCAGGGTTGACAGAATCATTCCGGAAGTCGTATTCTGCTAACAGAGGGTACTCCAGGTGGATGCAACGTTTCTGGAGTTCCTCAATCATTTCCTGGAAAGTGAGCACGAAGGTTTTATAATCCTGTTAACTCCAAAGTGTGCTCACAAACAGCACACATTCTAAGGAGCCTAATAATTTAAAGAAAAAAAAAAAAAAAAAAAAAGGTTAGCTAGACTTTTAAATTTCAGATCTTGCTTGATGAGAGCCAGCTTAAAGCACAGACTAAGGGCCCCAAACTAAGGACATGGACAAAATTAAATCCAATCAGCCACCAAAAATGCCCCCCAGGCACTGTTTCTCACATCTCCCCAGGAACTTGTGAACACTGACCCCCCAGCCTGAAAAACAGGACACTCAGATCTAACTCCATCAGGAAGAATGGTGCTGCAGTGCACAGACACCAAAATCTGGGGACAGATGGGGATTCCTTCCTCTCACACAGGCTACGAACAGTCCCTGAAGGGCTGAACCAGCTTCTGACACAGGCTTAGAGAAGCAACCAGGAGGGGTACGTTCACTAACCTGCTTGACTTCAAAAGATACCGTCTGTGTCTCTTCTTCTTCCTCCTCGTCCTTGTCCATTTGCTCATAAAAGTCGAAGAGGTCCGTGGGGATGTCAGATTTACCCTGTGGATCTGTCACCCGGGAAGTGGACGGCCCACCGCTGCCTTCAGCACTCTTAGCGATCTGAAAGAGAAAGGCAGGATCTGGACTTGCACAGAACATTTAACCCTACTGTTACCAAGCAACAAAGCTGCAAGAAAACAGGGACTACTAGACTGCAAATGCTGGCCTAAAAGCACCTGAGAGAATTAAAGTCCTAAATGCGTCCACCCCCAAGGGTGACCCAGGAGGCCACATACAGCAGATTTGCTTGTGAAAGTCTCTGTGATGAGCTCGGTTGCCTCCCCCTCAGAGTTCCTCAGGCGGCATTCCCGGATCATGGGATCCTGGAGAAGATGCTGGATGACATCAGGGTGAGAACTTTCAACGAAGTACCTATAAGAAGGGAGGAAGGAGGTGCATACTGACCAGTACACCATTTTCAGAAGGTTCCACTGCTCACTCATAAGATGATCTGGAGATAGCGGCCTAAGGCCTCTCTCCACGCTCACCCTCCCCCAACCCTTTGCCAAATCTGAGATATGAGCTACTGGCCATGACGTAACATACGAGGGTTGCAGGCAAAGCCCCACTGTGAAGACAAACTAACAGGCATCTGAACCCCAGCTCCACTGTTCAGGGGAATACAGTGATCAGTGAATGAATTTCCGGTTTTGGCCACATCACTTCACTTTTTCCTTTTAGCCCCTTACTCGGGGGAGTAGGTGTTAGTGCAGAGCAGACAGTCCACAAGTGTTAGCTCCTTGCCACCTGATATGCAGAGGGTGAACGTGCCTTGGATGAGCCTATCACAGAACCCCTTACCTGTTGTGCTTCAGGACCAGCTTGACTTTCCCATAGCTGACAGTACATAACTGCAAGAAGTGACAACACCATACAGGCAAAATTAGCAATATGCACCTCACTGAGAACTCGTTCATTACTGGGCACATCTTACCACCTATCAAACAAGTGAAGAGTTCATTTTACTTTAGGAAAATCCAATGTGCAATCCTAAAGGGGGTAGATCTGCCTAAATTGAGCTTTTCTATTAGCTCCTACTTTTTGAGGGCAAAACCTTCCTCTTGCCTGGCTAATTCTGATGCACATCCCTTAATCTAAAAAATGCTGCTTAGAATCTTTCTTTTATTTTCTTTTTCCCTTTCTTCTCCATTCCCAGAGCCCCATCCTAATCCAGGAGTTCATCTCATTGTACCAGTACTACCACAGATCCCAGCACAAAGCTGGTAGTTATGTGTCCACTAATTGTGAGCTGCGTAAATTAAATGTGAAGCCTCTGGCCTCCTCACCAATGTTCCTATCTCCCCAACTAGATGTAAGCCTCTTGATGGTAGAAAATCCTTCCAGGTTCCCAAAAATCTTTAGGATGGAATGCAGCAGAGATTATACAGTAGCCACGAAAATTCACAATGCAGATCTCAGGCTGCTGCCGCCTCCACTGCTGCCCTTCTGCATCCACCACTGCACTAACCAACACCCACATTCCCACAGGCAGCTCCCAACCAAGACTGAGAACAGCCAGGGTACTGAAATAGGCTCATTCTACAAGGTGCAAGCCCTTTTCCCAGGGCACCCCTTCACATCAGAAGAAAGGGGAACTCTCTCCAGGGCTCCTGCCAGCTTCTCTAAGATTGGCTTCATTACTGTACTGGATGCCTGTGGCACTCATCTTCTGCCACTTCAGATCTGGGGGTCTGAGTCTAATTCCCTGTAGATCAGCCGAGGACAACGAGAGCCACTGTCCATCTCTTTTTAATGGTATTCACTCTCTCTCAGAACAAACCCAAGCAGGTTCAAGTGCTCGTCACATAGAACCCTACCCACTTCAAACTTTGAAGTCCTTTTTGACTTTTCCTCATGGAAGTTGTTGACTAGCGGTCTCGTGCAGGTATGCAAACTTAGATGGAGTTTATCATCTGTACTAACTTGCTCAGGTTACCATATAGAACACCACAGACTGAGTTGTTTAACAACAGAAACTTATTTCTAGAAGTCCAGGACCATGATGCCAGCCATTTCGTTTCCAGTGAATGCTCTCTTCCTGGCTTCTAGGGGGCTACCTTCTTGCTCTATGCTCACGTTACATCTTCCTTGTACAAATGAAGAGAGAAAGAGAGCACACACGCCTTCTGGTGTTTTTTCTTATAAGGACACTCATCCTGTTGGCCCCACTCTTATAACCACGTTTAACTCTAATTATATCCTTACCCCAAATACAGTCACATTACGGGTTAGGTCCTCAACACACGAATTCTGGAGGGGGCACAATTCAGTCCGTAACACCATTCACTTCGGGCTATACTCCCAAATAACCCAGGCCAGAATGGGCCTGAATTAGTAACCCTGCTGTGTTAGCACCCACTGGCTAAGAGCAGCCCATGGGAAGTCTGCCCTCAGCAAAACACAATGCTGGATCCAGAGGAGTAGCAGCTGGGGTAATCGGTTACTATGCTCCCCACACTGGATCTGAATGGCATTTTCATGACTGCTACAAGTTAACAATGTACAGCACCTGTCCCCACTATCACTACGTTACGAAGGAGGGCAAAAGAGCCAGCCTTAGCCCCCACTTGCCTTAATAAACTGAATAATTCCATCAGGGACTCCCGTCTTGCTGAGCTTCCTGAGGTACTCAGTGATGTCACTAGTTTGCAGCCCAACGCTGACAGCCGCGTACAGGGAGTAGGCAGTTAGTTTGTACTCATGCACGTGGGTTGGTCGGCACACCGGCTCTGCAATAGCCACCAGGAAGTCTTGAGCATATTTGTAAACTGGAGAGAAGGCTTCTAAGAAGATGTGGCCATCAGGAGCCTGAGAAACACCAAATGGACACAACAGACAAGGAAACTAATGAGTTGCAGAGACGATGAGACTCTTTCCCACATCACTATCTAGAAAGGATAAGCTGCCCAGAAAGTGATCTAAAGCTAGCCAACACCAGGAATATTTTTGTAAGCACATCTTCAGCCAACTGTGGGTCCTGCTACTTGAATCGGATACAAGGAGTAGAGAGAATAGAAGAAAAGGTTTCCAAAGTCAGTAGCTGCCTCTCACGATTCTTCACAGGAAGAGCCCACCTTACTGGCTATCCTTCTGACTAGATTTCAAATGAATGGACAACATTAATTACTTCAAGTTGAGCAAAAAAGCTGCCTAGCAAATATATGTCTCATTAGGTTTTTTTTAATGGGGAATTAAAATGTTACATAATAAATGCCATTTATTCTTTAGACAACAAAACAACAAAAAGTTGTTTCCAAACATGTGGCAGAACTGGAGAGGGAAAGGGGAGCAAAAGGAGGGGTTAGAGAGGACGGAAGCCCAAGTCTAGCCAGCACATGTGTGCTAGCATATGCTCATTGCTATCTCGGCTGTTTCAAACTGCCTATGAGAATGAAAGCTCGCTGCCAGTGGGCTCTGAAGCAAAGCTCACGATCCCGCGTTCCCATTTGGGCCGCACCCACTCTTGGGCCCGGCCCCGGCTGAGGCGTGCTTACCACCCAGAGGGGCCTGGAGGTGTGGTCGTCCTTCAGCGGCATCTGCAGCCTGTAGTCCTTGGCTCCATACTCATCCACTTTGGTGCTGGACTCATCCACCTGCTTCCCGGCCGCCGAGGGAACCGCTTCCTGAGGGTCATTCCCAGGGGCGTCGTCTTCCTCGTCTTCCTCATCCTCGTAGTGCCGCTTCTTGGACTTCTTCTTCTCTGCAGATACGGACACGGACACAGAAGTGAGCCCCGCAGGAGCCTTGCGTTCCCCCAGCACCGACTAGCCGCAGGTCGGGGGAACCTGGCTGCAGCCGGACTTCCCCAGCGCCAAGCACCCCTAGCCCAAAGCCACTGCGCGCCGCAGGCGTCCTCTCTCTCAAACGCTGCCCACCCAGCCCGGGGGGCAGGGCTGCCCGGAGGTCAGGGGTCGCACCCCCGCCCAGCGGCCTGTCGGGACAGTACGTGACGACGGCGAGCGACTCTGGGGTCGACCGCCGCCGAGAAACCCTGAGCAGCTACCACACAGGATGATAGGGACGGCAGGTGCAGGCAGCCCCGAAACGCGCCTACGCCACGTCTCACCGCGGTCCGCCCGGTCCCTTTTGCCCATGTCGGCGTCCGGAGCAGGCAACCCGTACCGCCGAGGAACCCCGGAGACGGCTCTCTGTGGAACTTCCGGTCCACACCGGAAGTTCTTCCGGCCACCGCACAGGAAGTCCCGCCTCTGGGCGCTCGGGCGAGGCGTCGGTGGTTGAGCCCGCAGCTGAGCGGTCCGCTGACTGTACCCGGGTGCAGGCCCTTTCTCCCCATTTTTTCTCCTAGTCAGTGAAGTATTTTTTCAGTACCTGTTAACGATCGTCCAGGCACTGTTGTTTTAGCCCCTGGGGCAGGATAGTGAACAGAGCGAAGGCGTTGGCCTCTTGGAACAGAGAGACGTGGGTCGTAAACAAATGTGTTAAGCGCTCTAAGGAAGAAATAAAACAGAGCCCAGAATGGCAGGCAGTGCTGTCCCAGAATAGCTCGCTGAAGGGGTGTTATTTGAGAAAAAGGTCATGAAAGTGAGATAATGTCCTATGTAAATACCAGGAAGGAGCAGTGTGGGTCTAGGGGCCGGCCGACACACGTTTGGCGTTTAAGGGGAGCTGAGAGGGAGAGCAGTATGGCTGTAAGAGGTGGGAGACGGTACAGGACGTAGAGAGCAGTGATTCTCAAAATGGGGTCCCCTGGCTGCATCGACATTATATGGAAACTAGTTAAAACTGATCGGAAAGGCACAAACGCAAAATATCTAAGTCATAAAATTTTGCAGGCAGGCGCAACCATCCTGCCCTCCAGAAGACTGTGATGCTCAACTCTGAGAACAACTAATGTAGAGCTGTGTAGGTCATTGCAGAAACTTTGGATTTTATTATGAAATGAGAAGCTACTGGAGAGGTTTGAGCAGAGAAATGACAATCTGATTTCGTATTAAAGGATCACTCTGCACTGGCTGCTGTGTTGAAGATGGACTTTGCAAGGTCAAGGGCAGCTATCGCAGCGCTCCAGTTGAGAAATAACTGGCTTTATTAGGGTGTTGGGGTAAAGGTGATGAACAGTGGTTCCATTCTGAATATATTTTGAAGATAGCACACGATTTGCTGACTAGATATGGAAGGTGAGAGAGAGGAATAAAGGAAAACTGCAATGTTTTTGATCTGAGCAATTACAAAAATGTTGTACCTCAGGGAAGGTACAGGTTTTTGTTTTCTTTTTAATAAGGGGGACTGAGCAGCACCCAGCCTGCTGCTGGTGAGGGCCAGGACCCCCGCTCAAAGTCTCTGTTAAGGGGTGCTACTGCAAGGTTGGGTAGTGGTCCTCACGCGGAGTTCGTCATCCTGCACGATTTCACCGTTGGCCAAGATCTGCACTGTCCTTCCAGGAAGTATGGGTCCCTGCTGCACTGCACCTTTCCCCAGACTTCGAAACACCTGAAGGAAACAATCTGTGTGGGCGGCTCCCAGAACTCGGCAGCGTCCTCTCCTCGGAAAGTACGGATTTGAACACTGGTTTTGGATGTATTTAATACAAGTGGCTATGTTAGCCTGTCCGAGTGCCATAACAAAACACCACAGACTATGTGACTTGAACAATGAAACTTATTTTCTCACAATTCTGGAGGCTGGAAGTCCAAGTTGAAGGTCCTGCTCTCTTCCTGGCTCACAGACAGCCACCTTCTTGCTATGTCCTCACATGGGGACTGAGGGAACGGCAAGCTCTCTGGTGTCTTTTCTTCACATAAGGGTACCAGCTTTGTCAAATTAGGGCCCCACCCTTATGACCTCATTTAACTTTTATCACCCCCTCACAAGCTCTGTCTTCAAATACAGTCACATTGAGGGTTAAGACTTCAATGTATGAATTTGGGGAAGGATGCAATTCACAGAAGTAGCCTATTACATGATCAAAGGAAGTGTCAAGCAGGCAGTTGGATGGAAGTCTGAAGTTCCATCCAACAAGGGACCTAGAAATATAAGTTTGGGAATTGCCATTATATCTATGCTATTGAATCTATAGAACTGATTGAGGTTACCTAGGGAATGAATGTAGGTAAAGAGAACATCTAGGAACATTTCACAGTGAAGAGGCTGGAAGATGGAGAATTGGGCAACACCAGTTGAAGAACAGTCAGTGAGATAGGAAAATCGGGAATCCTGTAAGTCCTTTCATTCATTTCATTTCAAGGTGGAGGGAGTGATCTACTGTGTTAGATGCTGCTGATCAGCTGAGCAAATTGAAGACCAAGACTCAGCCACAAAATTTGCAATGTAGAGATCAGCTCTCAGCTAAATGGCCTTCAGTAAATTGAAGCTTTGTTCCCTGCTCTAAATGAATTTCACTTCCTCAGGTAATGGAGGAACCACACCGTTAAAACTGACTTTTGCATTTTTATATTTTCCCTCTGATTAAAGTAATGCATGCTGTGTGAAAATCTCGGAAAACAGAGAAAAGCATGGTGAAGCTTATTTAAATCATACATAACACTACCCCTAGCTATCTATATTTTGGTTTATTTTCTTTCAGGCTTTTTTCCTGTGAGTAGGCATTTTTAATACCAAGAAGATGTCACCTGGACATATAATTTTATATTCTTCTAACATAAGCTTTGTTCACCTCTCACTAAAATGAATGTTTAAGGACTACTTAATTTTCTGTTGTATGGTAATATCATTATTTAGTCAAACCCTAATTTGGGGGCATTGGAATAGTTCCAGGTTATCCCATTGTAAATAGCTCTGCAATGAGTATCATTGGCAATTAATCTCTAACTACATCTTGAATTTTTTTAAGGCAAATTCTAAGAAATAAAAATAATGGCCTTGGGTATTCCCTGGCTTTCTGGTGGTTAGGACTCCACGCTTCCACAGAGCACAGGGTCGATCCCCGGTTGGGGAATTAAGATTCTGCAAGCCGCATGGCACAGCCAAAAAAAAGGAGAGAGAGAAAAGAAATAATGGCCTTAAACATATGGCTTTTGATTAAGCTCTAATTGCCAAACCTGGTTAATGTTACTGAAGGATTTGATGAGGAAGAATGACTAATCTGACCTTTTCATAATTAAGAAGATATTTTGTGAACTGACATTTGACAAGAATACTCAATGGGGAAAGGTTAGTCTCGTTAATAAATTTTGTTGGGAAAACTGGATAACCACATGCTGAAGAATGAAATTGAACCCCTTTCTTATACCACTCTCAAAAATTAACTCAAAATGGATTAAAGACTTAAATAAAAGACATGAAACCATATAACTCTTAGAAAAAAACAAGGAAAAGCTCTTTGACATTGGTCTTGGCAACATTTTGGATATGACACCAAAAACACAAGAAACAAAGGCAAAAATAAATAAGTGGGACTATAACAAAGTAAAAATCTGTGCAGCAAAAGGATGACAACAAAATGAAAAGGCAACCTACAGAATGGGAGAAAATATTTGTAAACCATATATCTGATAAGGGGTTAATATCCAAAATATATAAATAACTCACACAACCCAATACAAAAAAATGTCAATTTAAAAATGGGCAGAGGAACTGTAAAGGCCTTTTTTTCAAAGAAGACCTAAAAATGGCCAAAGGATACATGAAAAGATGTTCAACATCACTAATCATCAAGGAAATGCAAATCAAAAACCTCAGTGAGATATCACCTCACACAGGTCAGAATGGCTTATCAAGAAGACAGAGTGTAAAAAATGCTGGCAAGGATGTGGAGGAAAGGGATTCCTGTGTCCGTCAATAACAAAAAAACAAACAACCCCATCAGAAAATGGGCAGAAGACCTAGACAGACACTTCTCTAAAGAAGACATACAGATGGCCAATAGGCACATGAATAATGCTCAACATCACTAATTATTAGAGAAATATAAATCAAAACTACAGTGAGGTACCACCTCACACCACAGAATGGCCATCACTAAAATGTCTACAAATAACATACCCGGTTGGTCATGCCAGTAGCACATGCTTGTCTCAAAGATTAAACCATGCCTGTCTAAGTATGCATGGCTGCTACAGTGAAACTGTGAATGGCTCATTAAATCAGTTATGGTTCCTTTGGTCACTCGCTCCTCTCCAACAGTAATTTACTGGCACAAAACCAGAAATACAGATCAATGGAACAGGATAGAAAGTCCAGAAATAAACCCATGCACCTATGGTCACCCAATGTACGACAAAGGAGGCAAGAAAATACAATGGAGAAAAGACAGTCTCTTCAATAAGTGGTGCTGGGCAAACTGGACAGCTACATGTAAAGGAATGAAATTAGAACAATACCTAACAACATACACAAAAATAAACTCAAAATGGATTAAAGATCTAAATGTAAGACCAGATACTATAAAACTCTTAGAGGAAAACATAGGCAGAACACTTTCTGACATAAATTGCAGCAAGATCTTTTTGGATCCACCTCCTAGAGTAATGAAAATAGAAAACAAAAATAAACAAATGGGACCTAATGAAACTGAAAAGCCTTTGCACAGCAAAGGAAACCATAAGCAAAATGAAAAGACAACCCATAGAATGGGAGAAAATATTTGCAAATGAAATCAGCCAACAAGGGATTAATCTCCAAAATATACAAACAGCTCATGCAGCTCAATATCAAAAAAACCAAATAACCCAATCAAAAAATGGGCAAAAGATCTAAATAGACATTTCTTCAAAGAAGATCTACAGATGGCCGAGAGGCACATGAAAAGATGCTCAACACCACTAATTACTAGAGAAATGCAAATCAAAACTACAATGGGATATCACCTCACACCAGTCAGAATGGCCATCATCAAAAAATCTACAAACAATAAATGCTGGAGAGGGTGTGGAGAAAAGGGAACCCTCTTGCACTGTTGGTGGGAATGTATATTTGTACAACCACTATGGAGGATAGTATGGAGGTTCCTTAAGAACTGAAAAAAGAGCTACTATATCATCCAGCAATCCCACTCCTGAGCATATATTCAGAGAAAACCATAATTCAAAAAGATACATGCACCCCAACGTTCATTGCAGCACTATTTACAATAATCAAGACATGAAAGCAACCTAAATGTCCATCAAGAGAGGAATGGATAAAGAAGATGTGGTACATATATACAATGGAATATTACTCAGCCATAAAAAGAATGAAATAATGCCATTTGCAACAACATGGATGGACCCAGAGATTGTCACACTGAGCGAAATGTCAGACAGAGAAAAATAAATGTCATATGATATTGCTTATATTTGGAATCTAAAAAAGGGTACAAATGAACTTATTTACAAAAAAGATATAGAGGTGGAAATTTAAAAAAACAAACTTATGGTTACCAGAGGTGAAAGGGGCAGGGGGGAGGGATAACTGGGAGATTGGGATTGACACATACACACTACTATATGTAAAACAGATAACTAACAAGGACCTACTATCTAGCACAGGGAACTCTACTCAGTACTCTGTAATGACCTATATGGGAAAAGAATCTAAAAAAGTGGGTAAATGTATAACTGATTCACTTTGTTGTACAGTAGGAACAAACACAACGTCATAAATCAACTATACTCCAATAATTTTTTTTTAGAAGTCTACAAATAACAAATGCTGGAGAGGGTGTGGAGAAAAGGGAACCCTCCTACACTGTTGGTGGGAATGTAAATTGATACAGTCACTATGGAGAACAGTATGGAGGTTCCTCAAAAAATTAAAAGTAGAACAACCATATGATCCAGCAATCCCACTTCTGGGTATATATCCAAAGGAAATAAAAACAGGGTCTCAAGGAAATGTCTGCACTCCCATGTTTATTGCAGCATTATTCACTATAGCCAAGGTATGGAAACAACCTCAGTGTGTGTCAATGGATGAATGGATAAAGAATATTCGGTTTAAATATACAATGGAATATTATGCGGCAATGAGAAAGAAGGAAATCCTGCCATTTGTGACAAATCCTGTATGATATTACTCATATGCAGAGTCTAAAAAACTCTGAACTCATAGAAACAGAGAGTAGAGTGGTGGTTACCAGGGGTTGGGGGTGGGAAGAAATGGGGAGATGTTGATCAAAGAGTAAAACTTCCAGTTAGAAGATGAATAAGTTCTGGGGATCTAGTGTACAGGATGGTGATTGTACTTAATAACACTGTATTAAATATTTGTAAGACGGGGACTTCCCTGGTGGCCCAGTGGTTAAGACTTCGCTTTCCAATGCAGGGGATGAGGTGTGTTGGATCCCTGGTCAGGGAGCTAAGATCCCACATGCCTCAGGGCCAAAAAACCAAAAACATAAAACAGAAGCACTGTTGCAACAAATTCAATAAAGACTTTAAAAATGGTCCACATTAAAAAAACAACCACATGTAATAAATAAATACTTGGAAGTTGCTGAGACTAGATCTTAATCTTCTCATCACAAAAAAAGGAAATGGTAATTATGTGATGGATAATGCTACGGTAGTTATCATATTGCAATATGTAAGTGTATCAAGTCAACACTTTGTACATCTGAAACTTACATGCAATGTTTTACGTCAATTATATCTCAATAAAGCTGGGAGGGTGGAAAGTATTTTGTACAAAACAAAAACACCCACATTTATCATAAAAGTTTTAAAATTACAGATAAGTAAAGTAATAACCATCACTTGAGTGACATATATATTCTCTCAATATTTTTTCTAGCTATTTTTAAACAAAAAGTGGGATCAAACTATACATCTTGTGTAACTTGCTTTCTTTCAGTCGATAATACATGATGAAGAGTTCCATTGTACAGATATACTACAATTTTTTTGCTCAATCCCTGCTATGGTTCATTTTATGCGTCAATTGTCTAGTCTATGGTATCCAGTTGTTTGGTCAAACACAGTCTAGATGTTGCTACTAAGGTCTTTTTTTTTTTTTTTAGATGCAATGAGCATTTGCAATTAGTAGACTTAACTAAAGCAGAATTTGCTCAATAATGTGGGCAGGTCCCATCCAACCAGTCGAAGGCCTTAAGAGCAAAGAGAAGTTTCCGAAGGAAAAAGGAATTTTGCCTCCAGACTGTGACCCACAAGTTCTGCCTCTCTGAGAACCTAGGCTAGTACAGATTTTGGTAAAGGGAAGTGCTGCAATAAATACCCCCAAATGTGGATGTGTCTTTGAAATCAGGTAATGGGTAGAGGCTAGAATTTTGCAATGCACGATAGAGGAAGCCTATAGTGCCTTGAAGAGATGGGTGGTAGAAACATGGACATTGTGCTGAGTGCTCAGATGGAAATGAGCATTCTGTTATTGGAAACTAGAGGAAAGATGATTCTTGTTATAAAGTGGCAGAGAATTTGGCTGAACTGCTTCTGTTGGGTGGAAAGGAGAACTTGTTAAGTGACGAACTTGGATAAGATTTGGATAAGCTGAGAAGATTTGTAGGCAAAGGTTGAAGGTGTGGCCTGGTTTCTCCTTGCTGCTAAGTTTAAATGTGAGACGAAAACGATAAATTGAAGAAGGAATTGTTAAGCAAAAAGGAGCCAGAATTTGAAGATTTGGAAAGTTCTCAGCCTATCCATTTGGCAAATAACTAGAAAGGATGCTCTGAAGAAAACACCAAGGGTGTGGCTGGACAACCATTTGCTAAAGAGATTAGGCTTGTGACTTGTGGATCCAATCAACTAAAACCCTGACCACTTGGAAGGGGACAGAGATGGGACAAAATGAAGAAAGGCTGGTAGATATCAGGTATTCTACAGGCAGGAAAAGGATAGAGCTTTTCGGCTGCAAATGTGTTACCCTTAAAGAAAAGGGAAGAACGATTTGAGGGCAGTTCAGATGCCAGCAGGGCTGCTGTTGCCACCATAGGCCCAGAAGAGACAGGCCAGGGTGCAGGTCCACTGACTCTGGGCCACCTTCTTGGTTCTGAGGGGGCAGTGCAACTACCCCAGTAGGTTCCTTAAGACAGGGCATGGAGCCAGTGAGGATTCTTCTCAAGTCTTAAAATCTAATCAAATGTGCCCTGCTAGATTTCAGACCTGCTTGGGACTTGTGTCCCTTTTTTCCTTCTGACATCTCCCTTCTGGAATGAAAGTGTCTATCCTCTCTGCCTGCCCCACCACTGTGCTTTGGAAGCAGATAACCAGTCTGGTTTCACAGGTTCACAGATGGAAAGGAATTTTGCTCCAGCATGAATCATACCTCTTACCCATAATTGATTTGGATAATTTAGATGATGACATCTGAGTTGATGTGGTTTAGATGAAATACTGGACTTAAGAGTTGACGCTGGAACGATTAAGACTTTGGGGGAAGTTGGGCTGGGGTGGAAGTATTCGGTACCTGGGAAAAATATGAATTTTCAGAGGCCACAGGGCAGACTGTAATCGGTTGTGTTCCCCACAAAAAGGTATTTTGAAGTCCTAATCTCCAGTAGCTCAGAATGCGGCCTTATTGGGAAATATAGTCTTTACAGAGGTAATCAAGTTACAATGAGGTCAGTAGGGTGGGCCCTGATCCAATGACTGGTGTCCTTATTTACAAAAAGGGAAACACACAGAGGGAGACCACCACAGGAACACAGGAGGTAGAGGTGGGAGTTACAGCCACATGCAAGGAATGCCTGGGGCTACCAGAAGCTAGGAAGAGGTAAGGAAGGGCTCCCCTACAGGTTTCAGAGGGAGCACAGACGGCCCTGCTGGCACCTTAATTTTGGTCTTACAGCTTCTAGAGCTGAGGCAATAAATTTCTGTTACAAGCCACCCCGTTGTAGTACTTTGTTGGACATGTAGCACCTCAATTTTGGGCTTTTATGGATATACTTTAGCGCATCTGCAATCATATTCCTACATACAAAACTGTTGTGTCAGAGGATATACAAGATTGAGACTGTTGACTTGCACAGCTAAGTTGCCCTCTGCAGCGTTCCCCAACCTTTTTGGCACCAGGGAACGGTTTCGTGGATGACAATTTTTCCACGGACAGGGGAGTGGGGCGGGGGGGATGGTTCAGGCGGTAATGCGAGCGACGGGGAGCGACGGGGCGATGAAGCTTCGCTCGCTCACCCGCTGCTCACCTCCTGCTGTGCGACCCAGTTTCTAACAGGCCGTGGACCGGTACCGGTCTGTGGCCCAGGGGTTGGGGACCCCTGCTCTATATGCGGCATTAACTCAAATGATCTCCAATACTGTGGGAGCATCCATTCCTTACCCTCTGACAACAGACTTTGTTTTTAATCACCATTGATCTCTGATTTGGGTAATCCAAGTGTCCAGAGAAATATGCCAGAGTATGTTGGGTAGAACATTATAAACTTGTATCCTGGGAAGATTTAGTTGCAGTGTTTCTAGGTTGGTCTATTACTGGTCTCCTAGGAAGTGATCAGCTCAGGCAAAGGAAAGATAACCATGAGCGCAATGTGTCCAAGAACAGATCTGGACAAAACAGTCACAGTGGAAATAAATATCAGCTTTATTAACACTCAAAGTGCCATTCATTTATATTCATTCCATAGTCCAGAAGGTTACTTAGAGTAAGCCTTTGCACCACAATCTTTCAAAAAATGAACTAACATGTAAGAAAAAGCAATTTTCATTGTGCTAATTATTGCAGGCCTTCATGCACGATAAATCTAAATAAAGATGGGTGCCAACAATATACAAATTTCCATATAAACAAAGTCATTGATCACTAACAAAATATAAACATGGTTTCTTTCACATTAGATTAAAAAAAAAAGGCTATTTACCAGCAAGAAAAAACAAGTACATAAAATCTGTAAAACTCAGAAATTTTATACATTTTTACAAGCACAATTTTGAATGAACACAAAGTCAAAATGTGCATGAAATGTGGCACACACCACACTGTATCTGGCTTCTGGTAGGTTTTTCTAATCATATCGGCTCCTTGTAACATAATAAGCTTAGTGACATTCAACTTCAACAGTGGACTTTATTCCTAACATAAGTAATTTTACATGGTACCGCATATTAAAAACAAGGTTTTCCTTAAGCACAACAACATTGTCAGATTGGAACTTTAATTCCCAATTCTTTTTCTGCCAGTTACTTAAAATACACAGTACGGTATAAAGACACAATGTATGTTTGGACATTTCTAAACCAATTTATAGTCAATTACAGAGAATCAGAATTTGTCAATATATTGTTTTATGAATGAGGTCTGACCTTGCCCAGTAAGAAAAAAACTGAAAGTTGAAATCTTTGGGGAAGAATAAAGGAAATGTTCAAAAACAACAGTAGGCCAGGCCAACAGCAACTGGAGATATAAAAACCTTTGACATCTCTTCAAATTAATTTAGCTTCTCACATTTTTTCATAGTTCTGAGAATTCAAAGACTGTTTTAGTGGACAGTGTTTTTGCTACTGCTTAAAACCTATTTTTTTCTCTTAATTTGCATTTCATAGAATTCTCAGAGAGAATTCAATGTTGTTCTTTGCAAGAGTATTTTAATTGATAGATATCTAAGTAAATCTGCATCCAATTGTGGAAATACAAATACATTTTGAATGGTTAAAAACAAAACTAAAAAAATATTTTTGATCAGCCAGCTGAAAATATATTCATATAGTAAATAATCTCTCAGAAAGCTTTATATATATTTAATTATTCTAACTAAACAGTACCCTTATAAAACAAGTTCATAAAAATGTAGAAATGAAAATAAGAAATTACTGGGATATATACAAGTACCTACAGACAAAGACATCTCCACACACACACCCCCTGACACAGAGTTACAAGCATACTTTCCACTTAGTCATGGATTTCAGAATACATATAAAATCAGAAAGTGATGTCGAACTCCTGAGTTCTTCAACAAAGATAGAACCATAGATATGTATACTTTGTAAAAGCAAGAAAGTCCATTTAAGTCAGTAATAGCAGTGCAGTTACTGACGGCTACATCTTGAAAGAAGTTTAAACATAGAGACACAGACAGTAGTTCAATGCACGCATTCATGATGCTCATACACCCATCAACAATTATTGGTCAGAGTAGTAAATCAGTGTACAAATTAAACATTTCCAAAAATGTGCAAAAAAGTCAACCTTGATAGGAAAAGAACACCTTTGTACATAATTATAAACTGCCCAGCATTCAACTGAGATTAAAAACGTTTACAGAGAGAAACTAATGGATTAAATATAGAGAATTTAATGGCTACATTTAAAAATGTACATTAGGTCAAAGGGTAAATTTACAAATTGATAATCATAGTTTGCAACAATTAAAAGTTTATTCTCAGATTTATCCAAGTTTACTTTTATTTACAATGATATTTGAATAAAAAGAACCATGTGAAATGTAAGAGATGTCAGACATTGAAAGTATTTTTGGTATTAACTCTTTTACAATGTTTCAGAATGCAGGGTAGCAAATTTTAAAACCAACAGCAATAGAAAAAATGTAAACCTTTTACTTACTAATTAAGATTGTATTAAAAACAATTGTTTGTTTTTAAAGAAGTATTCTTATCGTTAGACACTGTAGTTTCACTTGAACAGGGTATATTGCAAGGGTTTGGCCCACTTTTTTTTTTTTTTTGGCCCATAAACCTTTCCAGCTCAAATGTTTCCACTAGTTCTCTCTTCTTATTCCAGGTGGAAAAAAGTCTTTGCAAAAAATGAGAACATGACAAATCCATTTTGGAGCCTAAGTATCTAATAGAGTTAGGATGTAATTTTGTTACTTATCTCTCCCCTCCAAGTAATGCTAATGCTAAAGTCACCAATTGTTACTTACATAAATAAGTGAACACAAAAGTGCTTTTCAGTATAGTCACAAACTTTACTGTTCTCAACTGGCATTAAGGGACTCAGAAATCCTACCTGGGGACAAATTCTGCATGTATGCTGGAGAGCAGACTCATCCTTACGTTCCAAAGTGTCTATGGCACAAAAAGTCCATAACCTACTTTTCTTCACAGCTTTCCTGAAATTCCCCTCAAGTCAAACACAAGTTCATAAATGTTAAGACATTAGGAAGAAAGTACGCCACCAACCTGAGGCATCATATGTCAAGGTATATGTATATGCGTTTATGGTCAAGTGACATTAATAAGATTGGCACGTGTACAAACTCAAGCTCATAATGTCTATATAGTTCCATAATAGTTGAAGTAAATTCCTGCATGTCTAAATGCAAACACTGAGCACCTGTCTTTAACTTGAAGGATAGATTGAGATACAAATTCTACTAGTACCTGTTTTATTATTTTTACACTATTAGCTTACAGGTGGGCAGAAGTAACAGTGCTAATCATTTTGGCTGTATGTGCAGAGAATATAAAAGCTTTGGTTTAATGTGATTCTGATAATACAGATTGTAAATACAAACAAGAAGTCATCAGGCATAGGGAATAATAGTACTCACTGATTTAATGCCTTTGCTGTTGTTAACAAAAATATCATTACTGTCAATTAAAATGCCCAATTATGAAAAATATGAAGAATTACATAAGAGACTGTATACAGGCAACAGGTAAAATTTATTCTTTTCTTTACGATAGCTGCGACTCCTCCCTTGACCTTCTGAAATGAAACCATATCTGCTCTCACTATAACCTAGAGAAGGTTCTCTAGACTCCCCTGAGAGCTCACTACCATCTACAGCTCTGAAAGGTGAGTACAGAGAGATGGTTGGCCCCGATACTTTCACACCTATTATGGCATCCTGTCCAGACTGTGGCAGAAGTTAAAGCAAAGCTAAAGACGACTATGAAGTAGGAACAGTGGCTTCACAGCACGCCTTCCCTAGCCAACCAAAACAGAGGTAAAATTTCCTTTTGAACACTTGGTAAGCTAAGGAAGCTTGTTTTGATAATGTCTGGCAGAATTTCTATTCCAAAGAGCTCATGAAGAACTATGCAAAACCAATTACTTTCTACTTAAGAATTATATATAAGCTATTATACACACATACAAATTCAATTTTTATCTACTTTTAGCAACCAAGAGCTTGGCAATTTACAATAAATACCTTTATTAAACAACCGTTTGTACTAGCTACTTGTGGAAAATGTGCTGGCATTCCATCATCAGTAGGTCACACACATTTGAGCTGTTCTTCCAAGAACAGAGACTAATCTAACTGGACATTCACACCTTTCCTTCCTTCCCACCCCTGCACCAACTCCAAACACACACACACACACACACACACACACACACACACACTTCACAGAAAAGTAAGGTGGAGTTTTAGTCAAAATGTTAGTCATAAAGTAAGGATTAGAATTTGCTATCCCTGGATTTCTTGCTCATTGCCCTAAGTCTCATTGCCTTAACATCTGTAAACCATTTAACTGACCTCTTTAGGACAAAAACCACCTTTCTAGTTCTGCTTTGAAAATCATAACTGAACCACGACATACAAAGAATTTGGACAGTGCCAGTGTGATTGAAAATCAAGTAATCAACCTGGAAAACAATTCACTATGTCTCTTTAGAATTACAATACCTCTTTCTATCCTTATCTTAGGAATTTGTGTCTAGTAAAACTGCAATGTGTCTATCACAGAACAATGCTAATGTTTCTCTTCTAACATATTAAAAAAAAAAAAGAGGTAGAAAAGGGTAGGAGGAAGAAGCAGGCATTAAGAAACGTTTAAGGGCCAATACACAGTCTAAGGCCAAATCAACTCTTGAAGCCTACTGATTTTGGAAAAACCTTCATTTCGGTGGGTAACTTGAATTATTATTGATATAAAACGAAATTAAGGCATACAGAGAAAAAGGCACTACGAAAAATTAACAAATTGCTTTCCGTTGACATTTTAACCAATGTTAAAATTCAAATAAATATGAACAGTGCATTTGTAACTAAGGCCAAACTTCATATAAAACAATAAGATCTCAAGAAATTTTCCTGATCTTAGTATAAATAACACTGTTGACAGAATTCAATTTCTATCAAATGTTTTGGGTATTTTAACAATTTAGACCAAAAGAAAATATTCTTTTCTTTAAAGGAAAAAGCAGGAAAAAATACTCTGTAATGGAATAAATGCCCCCATCACTGGAACTGTTTGAGCAGAGGCTGGGTTTTGTAAGAGGGATCCCTCCAATTTGGGGATACTTTTAATTGCTGTTGTTAATGACATTTTACTTTATAATAGCCAATGGTTACCCAAAATTGCTTTCCCTCACTTCATAAGAAATAACATTTTAAAACATCATTGCTTAACTTTCAGATTCAGGATATGCCATAAAAATAAGTAATTGGGGGCTCCCCTGGTGGCGCAGTGGTTGGGAGTCCGCCTGCCGATGCAGGGGACACAGGTTCGTGCCCCGGTCCGGGAGGATCCTGCATGCCGCGGAGTGGCTGGGCCCGTGAGCCATGGCCGCTGGGCCTGCACGTCCGGAACCTGTGCTCCGCAACAGGAGAGGCCACAGCAGTGAGAGGCCCGCGTACCGCAAAAAAAAAAAAAAAAAAGGAACTGTTTGCCCATTTTTCCTCCTAGACTGTGACCTCCTTAAGTTAATTTAGTACCATAGTAAGCCACAATACTGAAAAAGCAAATGAAAAGGATTCACCATATTTTTTAAAAAAATCAATAGATTCCTATACTTGGTTGACACCAAGAGATTTTATATCATGCTATTGGTCCCAAATGAAATCAGTGACCAAGAATTCTGCTGTGGGCCAACGAGTTTGCATCTGGCGAACATCTTGGCTTTTGCACCCAAGCTTAGTTGTCCTATAAACTATTCAGATTTGATTTTCTCAGTGATTTCATGTATCTTATAACAACTCCATCTCAGAAATACGACACACCAGACCTGACATATATAAGAACTGAAGTAGCAAAGAAAGCTACTCTAAAGAAATCGTTTCCTCTTTTTAATGTAGCTTCTACTGGGAATAAGATGAAGACTCCTTCAAGTGAAAGCCAATTCAATTTACTATGAAATAAGTTTTAATTTTTCTTTTATAGTTCAGCCTGTGCATTAACATTTCCATCTCTTATATAAATTATGTAAGGTTGACTGTGCCTTTGAAAACTTTCTAAGGCAGTAGTCTTTAACCATTCTTCAGGTTAGAAACATGTTTTGTAAATGAGGAAAATTAAAGATAGTCATACTGAAAATTTCAAAGTCTGTATATTTTTAAATACATTTTAAAGAATTATCATCAAAACTTCCATTAGTCATTATGATATTTCTCAACCCTTTTATTCAATACACTTTGTTTGCAATGTAAAAGATCTTATATTTGGTCCAAGCCTAAATCATGCCATTTTGAATCTCTCAAGGCCTAAGTAGAAAGATATTTCCTGAAAAGCACATATAAGACTGCTAGTGAATCTTCTCCAGCACCAAAAAGTCTGCCACTATCAAAGCAGAATGCATTTTAAAGGCACAAAGTTAGCAGTCTGGTCATTTTCCAGCCTCAGCAAAGAAACATTACAGTATAGAAGAATCAGTTGTGCATTTAAAAAACAAAATACATTTAGAGTCATCTTAAAAAGTTCAAATTTCATTTGTTGATCCACACAATTATTAGAAAGAAAAAATTGGAGTGTTATTTTAACTGCCCCTGATAGAGGTGGTTCCTTTGAAAATTTTCTTTTTTAAATTTAATTTTGGTCTTTCATACCTCACCCCACTTTAAGCTTTTTTGTTCTAGTAGTTTTTATATATATTAACTTTTACTGTGGTTTTTGGTACCTTTACAACTTGTCTGAAATAAATTCACATCACATTTTTATATAACTCTGTAAACTATTAGTCTACTCTTAAGTCTTTACATAAAGAACAATACTTTTCCATAGCTAGTAATATTTTTCTTATAAAACAAAGGTCTTGTGCAGCAGTGTTAAAGTAGTAGTTTCTTTTCAGGTGATTTTATTTTCTGTAGCATTTCAAAAAGAAAAAGAGACTGAAAATAAAGCAAACAATTTTGCTTTGGGTTTCACAGTCTCCCAAGATTTCTCTTTAAAGAACACCTGTCTCATATTCTGCACTGCTGATTACCCTGACAGACCAAAAATGAGCCAAAAGGAAATCACAACCACACAATACAAAGAAACAAAGGAAAAGCCCACTGGTCCAGATACCATGATCCTGCTCAAGTAGAAGAGATGCCTTCACTCATAAAAGATAAAGAAATTATAATAGATCCACATCCTTGGGGACTATGTTTATAGCACAAGATTTGGCAGTTGATTTCCCAGGGGGAGGAGGCCAGTAATTCATGTTCTTCCCTGCAAGCTGCTTCCTTTCATTATAAGGGTATGTGAGAAGCTTTAACAACTATATTTGTGCTTTGACTTCTTCTCAGACTAGCTAATGGAATTTCAAATATTCTTACAGGGAATGCCAGATAGGACCTTGATACAGTAAAACAAGATCTACTTAACTTCAGAAACAAAGTATTTTAAAAGAGTTCCTAAACGAGCATACCTTTTAGCAGAAAACAAAATACCTGAGTCCCTTATGAATCCCATGAAAGGCATCACAGTTAGGGCCTCCAAGAATACTATTTTCTAGACCTTTAAAAATAAAGTACTTAGCATTTGCTTTAATACGTTGAAAAAAATTGCAAGTGGCCAAATTACCGATATCATTCATGTTTTTCAGTAGCACAAGTCCATTAGAGATAGTGGGAGTTTCCCAGCTGTCTCGTTCCGCTTAATGTAGTTGCTCTTATATTAGAAATACCTGGCAGTTTTTAACCTTCCTATAAAGTAGCTAATACTTTGTTTTAATATGACTTTCTTTTCCCACAATTATGAATTGACTTTTGAGGAAAGAATACACACAGATGACTGAGTTCAACAGGCTCCGTGTTTAAGTTCATTTTGTGTCTAAAATGGAAGTTACTGATTTGGGTGCAATATGCAGCTGGAAGGGAAAGGATTGTGACTGGCTGTTTGTTGAGACCTTTCACCCTCAACTTGAAGTAGTGGTATCTTCTCTTGTAAAACCCTCATTATGCATTACATCACTCTCTGAAACTTACTTTTTGCAAGGAACCTGCTTTGTAAATGGCCATTTTCATTTATAACTGGGGCTGGTATGTACATCAGGGTTTCTCAACTTCGGCACTTTTAACATTTGGGGCAGGATAATTCTTTGTTGGGGGGCTGGACGTGCTGTTCTTGTATACTTTAGTTTGTTTAGCAGCATCCCTGGCCTCTAACCACAGATGCCTCTAGCATCCTCCTGGTTGTGACAACCAAAAATGTTTCCAGTCATTGCCAAATGCCAAGCAAAACTATCCTCACCCCAGCTGTGAAAACCACTGTTTTACATGCTAACTGTTTTTTGAGGTGCTTTAGTAGTCTGTGATCCAAAGAACAAGAACAAGGGTTTCATATCATGACACTAGCTTTTAACACATGGATACTGCAGGTTAAACTCTTAGTTCCTAAACAATGTTATCTATGGGGAATCAGGAGCTAGAAACAGGAAGATATAGTATACATGATTTTGATTATTTCTCCTTCCCCTTGATTTTTGGGACTTTCCCCCTCGGGTAAAGAACACAGTTTAAAATACACTAAACAACACTTAGTTCTTCTTTTCATTATTTCTGTTGACCGGCAAATGTGGTCTCTTCTATTGCTTACACATTTAATTAGAGCAATCTCCTTTTGTCTTTTAATTTGGATTTGCTTATTGACTTCCCATATCTGTTTTAAAATAAAACAATATCTTTTCTTTTTTTAAGCAGAAAGCTATCCCTCAAGGTTTATAGATTCCAGTAACATGGATCTATTATAGTGTATTTGCTTATTATACTGGTTAGGATTAACAAACAAACATACCTCCTAGAGATTCATATTTGCTATCAAGAGTCCTACTGAGCAAAAAGCTTGGTAGACAGAGGTTAGGATCTAAAGAATACAGATACAGGAAGGAACCTATATTCTTTAAGCTGAGTACCTATCCTAAACTCAAGTTTAGGGCTCAACCCCACAAACAAGAATCTATTTTAAATACCATCACTAAAAACTACAAATTATACATCATTTTCTTCTCCTTGTTTTCCATGTCTCCCCATCACTGCCAATCTGTCAGTGACACAGGGAAAGACTCTACAATCTTTAGGTATTCCAAATGATCTTTTTGTACTAAAAAGAGTGACTATGTACTAAAGTGCTTTATGTCTCTGAACCACATCAGTACATTATAAAAATTTTAAAAAAAAAGTTTCAAGTTCTTGTAAGGGAAAAAAAGATTAAATATAAAAACTTCAGGATACTATTATTATTAATCAAATTTAACCAAGAATCAAGAGAAACACTTTCCCTCTTGTCTTTGTTTTCTCCCCCATCTCTCTTTTTTATAAAAAAGAAAAGTGCAGTCAGAGAGAAGGTGAATGAATAGATGGGAGCTGGGTAGAGGCACAGGAGAGGTTACTGGCTGCTAGTGATAGTGCACAAACATGTGCCTTAAAAGTTCATCAGCAGAAGGTCTCAGTTTGGCCTCTACAAAGATCCGTTTGAGGAAATCTCGAGTATGGTCTGAGACATGGGGTGGCAGCTTAGGGTTCGTCGGCTGAGTGGCGATTTTAAAGATGGCAGCCATTGCTTCAAATTCTGCCCAAGGAGGCTTTTCCGTTAGCATTTCCACCACAGTACAGCCCACGCTCCTAAGAAGAAATAAAAGAAAGACCTTACACAAACAACATCATCATGAAGTCAGCTAACTAACTACAAAATGAGAAACAGGCGTGAAGTCCATAAACATTTAAATACGACTTGGTTTCAAACGTAAAGTTTCATTAAAAGGCTGTAAAAACTGAGGTCAGCGCTCGGCCTCCCGGCACGGAGCCTCTGGGGTCGGGGCCAGGGGCCAGGGTCGGGGTCGGGGCCGGGCGGGCGGTTCCACATGCCTCGGCAGCGGCTCCCTCTCCTCACTTCCGAGTTGCCGAGGCGCTGCCGCCGCCGCAACCCGCCGCCACAACCTGGGCAGCCCCGCGGGGTCCCCGCGCCACCGCAAAGCGCCAAAAAGACGCAGAGGTGCGCGTGGCTTCGGCGGGCCCGGCCTGAAGCGCGGCCATCACCCGACAGCGGGGACACCTGCCCCCGGCCCCGCGCCCCCTACGGGTACTGGAGGAGAATCCCTCGGCTCCTGTCGTCGGGCGGACACTGAGGGCGCGCATGAAGACAACCTGAGAGAAGAACGCTTCGGGGCAGGAATGAGGCGATTAAGATCGACTGACACGGAGACCTGACAGAAAGGGCTGAAGAAACGGGGTTTTCTGAATTTGAGGAGACAGCTTTAAGTGAATTTATGTATTCTTAAGAAATAAGGAAAAATATATCCATACTTGATGTGGTATCATTCCCAAACCTGAAAAATGAGGAAAGTCTGTTTTAAAGATAAATATGCCTGCAGACACTACTGGACCTCCCAACAGGGATTTGTCGGGGGGAGAGGGCAGTTAGAGGGGAAGCATTTTATGTATGCAGTCTTGAAGAAAAATTTATATTTGGATTCTAGACTTCAATGAATTCTAACAGTTGTAGAAACAGATGGGAAACACTCCAATATTCCTCTTGTTGCACCAAAAAGTTAATTTGCGGTACATGAAATGAATATTGTTTTATAACAACTGTTATTAGTGAAATACTTTCTAGTGCATTTTATTGACTCTTAGTTTAACAAACAGTTTAAACACCTATGCAAACTTAAAATGTGCTTTTCTTTCTGAAAGCTGGTACTGTTTTGAAAGAGCTTTCTAAATGTAAAGTATTGAGAATTTCAATTTGGGTAAAATGTTTGTATAACTTCCAATATTTGATGTTTGTTAAACTCAACTCTGGGCAATCAAAAATGAATAAAAAATAATGAGGAAATGAATAGGGGCTACCCTCTTTTTCCCAGGATAAGGGGAAAGAAATTTATCATATTTCTTTTTTTTTTAACTTCTTCTTTTGAATTGCTTTGAAGGCATGGTTTTTTTGCTTATTACTTTAGGCTTGTAGTTCTCAATCCTGACAATACTTCAAAAATCTTTGCCTGGGCCCCACTCTTGAGAGATTCTCATATAACTGTTCAGATATGGGCTTTGGGTATAGCTAGTTTTTAAGCACCAATCCTCCTCCTTCCCTCCATTCCTCAAATGTGTGGATAGGTTTGAGAACCACTAGACTAACGGTGGTTTTTCCTGTTTAAAGGAGATAATCAATTTGGGCTTTGTTTTTATATTGCTCTGTTGATGGCTTTGTTACAACTAAATTACTGTTATTACTATTTCATTGTTAAATAAAGTAAGCAGGGCTTCCCTGGTGGCGCAGTGGTTAAGAATCTGCCTGCCGATGCAGGGGACACTGGTTCAAGCCCCGGTCCGGGAAGATCCCACGTGCCGCGGAGCAACTAAGCCCGTGTGACACAACTTCTGAGCCCGCACACCACAACTACTGAAGCCCATGCGCGGAGAGCCCATGCTCTGCAACGAGAAGCCACCGCAATCAGAAGCCAGCGTACCACAACAAAGAATAGCCCCCACTCACCGCAACTAGAGCGAGCCTGCGTGCAGCAATGAAGACCCAACACAGCCAAAATTAAATAAATTAAAAAAAATAATAAAGTACTACAGCCTGTGTTTGAGCTAAACGAAAAAACAAAAACCTGTAGTTTAAACATAAATATCAATGAAAATAAACTAAAATTTAAGCTCTCAAATTTGTTAGGCAAAGAATGTTATTTTATAATTTTTGCTTTATATAATTCTCTAACCTGACATTGAATATAATTGTTTTCTGTCTTTATCTTACAAAGAATACAAACGCTAGAAATTCTTTGTCTTTAGGTGCCTAAAATGCATATCTATCAAAAAAATTTATCGGGGCTTCCCCGGTGGTGCAGTGGTTGGGAATCTACCTGACATGCAGGGGACATGGGTTCAAGCCCTGGTCTGGGAAGATCCCACATGCCTCGGAGCAACTGGCCCCGTGTGCCAGAGATGTGAGCCTGTGCTCTGGAGCCCATGACCCACAACTACTGAGCCGGAATGCTGCAACTGCTGTGGCCTGTGCACCTAGAGCCCATGCTCTGCAGCGGGAGAGGCCACCACGATGAGAAGCCTGCGCACCTCAGCGAAGAGTGGCCCCCACTCGCTGCAACTAGAGAGCCTGTGCGCAGCAGCAAAGACCCAACGCAGCCAAAAATAAATAAATTAAATAAATGTTCTAAAAAATTTCTCAGTGGAAAGTAGGAAATGGCCATTTTATGTTCTAACTTAAAATTATTAAGCAATTAAAGGTTAACTGAATTATAAGACTAATAATAAAGATAATTACTTTTAAAGTTCTTCAGGGAAATAAAATGAAGATAGCTTTCTAATGCTGAAATTTGCTCAAGATGAAATCCTTCCTGGGACTTCCCTGGTGGTGCAGTGGTTAAGAATCCGCCTGCCAATGCAGGGGACATGGGTTCGATCCCTGGTCCGGGAAGATCCCACATGCCGTGGACCAACTAAGCCCGTGTACCACAACTACTGAGCCCGTGTGCCACAACTACTGAAGCCCATGTGTCTAGAGCCCGTGTTTCGCAACAAGAAAAGCCACCGGAGTGAGAAGCCTGCGCACCACAATGAAGAGTAGCCCCTGCTCGCCACAGCTAGAGAAAGCCCACGCACAGCAACGAAGATCCAACGCAGCCAAAAATAAATACATTAATTAATTAAAATAAATAATAAAAATAAGTTGTCCTCTGTTTAAAAAAAAAAGAGATCTTTCCTAAAGAATGGAAGACAGGTTCAAAAGCTCTATTTATTTAGTCATTTATTAAGCCTCAAACACACACAGTTAAAATGATATTAATCCTTGTAATCCTGACATCCTATTTCAAAAGTACAAAAAAATAAATTTACCTCAGTAAATTCCATCCTGGGTGGAAATATGTTAAGAAGGCATGTGCTTTCGGTCAAATCCCCCATCAAAACCTACCAGATATCTGCTTTTCTGCCATAGCCTTCTCCACTAATCACTTCAGGGCTCATCCAGTATGGTGTGCCTGTGACAGACTTCATTCCTGTCCCCGAAAGACAGATGGTTTGAAGCCGTTTGCTGGCCCCAAAATCTCCTAGTTTGACGTTGCCTGTTGAATCTCGCAGAATATTTGCGCCTAAAATAAGAAATATCCTCATTTCATTATTTGTATTGGCAATTTGGAATACAACATAAAAGAACAACGGCAGAAAATTACTTAGCAGACTCCTCAATCTGTCTCCAAAATCAGGCTGCTCTTCACCTTCCGAGCAGTACCTGGCATAATGCCAGTCATACAGTCAGTGTGCATTAAAAACTTATTACATGAACACTGAATATTTAGAGTCACCTGTGTGATTCAAGACCTAAGAAGTTTCTCCCACTGAAAAGGACTGGTGCAAGTGGGAGGCAAGGATCAAAAAGAAGAGAAAGGGGGAAAGGGCTAAGAATATGAAGTTCAGAGAAGGATGAAGAAAAGCAGTAGCAGGCTCTCGGCCCCAATTTCTTTGTCCTAAAGTAAGAAGCCCATGTCTATAGATTATTTCCCTGAGGACCTAGCATCTCCTCAGGAACCTCTTAAGGGACCTTCATAATCAAAATCTTTTCATTCTTCATTCTCAGTTTCTGTACAGTGTATTTTAAATCTAATCTAAGCAAGCTTTGAGGTTTCTGTTTTAAAATTTCATTTACTTCTATAATAAACTTTTAATTTTATTTATTATAAACTGACCTTGATAGCCTGGCTGAGGTGGTGTTTGCAGAGTCCTCCCCTGTAAAGTTACTCTTTCCCCTTTTCCATACTTAGCTCTTTGGAAGAAGTTCAAAGTGAGAAGTGAGAAGTTATGCTACAGGCTTAGTAGTTACCTATAAGGGAATTATTCTGCATGGGAGATTTGTCTCTTCTCTCCCATTTATTTATTCAACCATCCATTTATATCAGTCTGAACACATGGATATTAATTTTATACTTTGGGTTATAATCCAATGACTTTTCGCTCAAGCTGTTCCAGCTTTGGCCATGGGGAGCTCTCTCTGTTGGCCCCTGTGTCCCTCTGCCATACTTCAATCATTGCGTTCTTGCTTGATTTGATTTCTGGATTGTTTGTTTGTTTCTTAGTATCGTCTTACATTCTGGTACTAGAAGACGCTCCAGGCTCACCTTGTGTATCCCCTGTAACCACTTCTAGAATTAGCCATTTCTCCTTTTACTGAAGAATGGTATCAGAAACCAAGATCTAGGAGCTAGGTTCATTTATTTTTATTCTCTATTTTCCCCCCTTTATCATTCTTTAAACTCAATCTTTTTTCTGGGATTGTAAGTCTAGTTTCTTCTTATGTAAATTATTTCTATTCTCATTTTTAGTTTTTTCTATAAACTGTTTTTAAATGAACAACTTATTTAATTAGCTTATCTAATTTTAGTTTCTAAATTTTTACCTCAATTATTTTTAAGTCTTCCTAACCTTAATCATATTTTATACTTTTTAAAAAAGATTCCCTATTTGTCTTTTTTTTTTTTTTAATGGCCTCTAAGAAGGAGAGTGAATAGTGGAGAAAATGTGTTATAGACTGGAGAGAATGCAGACTGTCCATCCCCACCATGAACTTCTGTACCTGTCTTTCTGTTCTCCCAGCAAATTTCCCAGTCTAGTCAATTAAGGCTTTGCAAAGCCTCTCTCTGGGGAGGGTTAAGGATCCATTCTCTGCATGCCATAAGCCTAAGTACGCCATGGTACCAGTGATTCTCTAAGACAGCACTGCCTTTTTAACATCTCCCGCTGTCCAATTCTTAAAGAAGGACTCTGTCAAAAAAAGCCACCGTGTCTAAAATATTTAACCTGGGGAAGGACAAGAAACAAGCCAGTTTTTACTGGTTACCAGCTGGGAAGGAACAGTCCCAGGCAGGTCACAGACAGACAGAGCTATCTCCAGGGAGTAATCACCAATGCTGAACCAACGGCCATCCATACAAAGGGCTGAGGAGAAAATGTATAGCCAGGTTCCCAATACAGTTATCTAATTTTTTAAAAACTTACTTTGGATATGTTAAAAGTAAGCTATGAAGGAGAGTTTTCAAACATACACAAAAAGCAGACCGAACCGCATATGAACCCCTCACACTATCTGAATCAAATGAAAGACATCGCGATCCATCAATAGTTCAGTCCATATCTTTAAAAGATAAAGACTCTTATCACACCTAAGAGAATGGACAGTAACGCCTTTAATATTATTAAATGTACATTCAGTGTTTTTTTGTTTTTCTTTAAAAAAATCAGAATCCAAATAAGGTCCTTACATTGAGAATCATTAATACATCTTTTAAGTCTTTTCCTAAAGTTCCCTCCAACCTTTTTTTTTTTTTCTTTGCAGTTTATGAAGAGTCTAAGCTGTCTGCCTATAGCTTTCTTATTGTCTAGATTTTGCTGAGTCCATCCCAAGGAGTCATTTAACATGTTCATCTGTTCTATATATTCTATAATTCTCCAATTTGGTAGCTGAATCTAGAGGCTTGATCAGATTCAGGTTCAAAAAAAATTTTTTTTGGCAAAACTGCTTTGTAGATAATGATATAGTCTATGAATAGGAAGTATGTAATGATAGACTGTCTGTGTGAAGTGATGTTAACAGCTATTAATGTTTAGTGCTTATGTCTACTAATCTGTTAGTCATTGTAAAATGGTACTATTCTATCATTCCTGCTTCATTTGTTAGCCAAAATATTTTTATAAAGGTAAGTTTCCTTTCATCCACTATTTAGTCCTCAGTACAGTTCATAAAAGAAAGGTCCAATAAAGAAACCCTATTATGAAATAATGAGTTGGTTCCCTAGCAACAATGATCAATTAATTCTTACCCTAGGTTTCATTATGAACTCATGAGTCTAAATTTAAAAGTAATCAACAAGCTTTCCTTTGCCCTCGCCATTTAAAAACTGCTCATTATAAAAATTTAGGAATTACATAAAAAGTAAAAAGTATGCAGGAGAAAAACAACTATCACTCATTCTGCCACTTGGAAATAACCACTGTTAATCATGTAGAGATTGTAAAATTAAAGTATGACCTAGAAGAACGAACTTGAGATCATACTGCTTTATCCAATTTTATACCTTACATTTTTCTTATCAATATATTTCCCCTATAATGTTTTTAAATCAGCTTGTTTCCAACCTCCTCATTTTACTGGCAAGGTTAGAGGAGGATCCGCTTGGGGGGTAGCTCCCCTCAGTTCCTTTACCTTATCTTATTATCAGGGGTAAAGAGAAACTGGCTTGAATAGAGATTATTCCTAATAGAATAATTCACAATCAAATCATTTTCCTATGTGTTTTTTTTTTAATTGGAAGTATACTTGACCTACAACACTATGTTAGTTGCAGGGTGTACAACATTGTGATTCAATATTTCCATACATTACAAAATGGTCACCACTTTATGTGGTTCTTTAAGCTTTAGGGTTTTGAACTTGATAGCTGAGGTCTGCCTAAGCTGGGTAGACCCTGAGGTGAAAGACAGGCTCTTATTTCTTTCAGATCATGAGCCATGTTGTCATCCTCTAAGACTCACTAGTAAGGTCCATTCTTTACATGTGATCTGGCTCAGGCATTGTGCAGCAGATCCTACTCTGTGACCAGACACTGGTGAGGAATGTTCTCTTTAGCCTGAATATGGCCATATTCAGGGTGTGATATACCACGGAAAGGAAGTAAATTCCTGGTAGCTCATAAGAGCCCTTAGAAAGACCAATGAAAAAAAAAATTCAATTTATTATTTATAAATGTGTGTTGTGTATTTGTTCATTATTCTCGTCAAATGATTGAATAAAGTGATCTTTATATTCGGGTCACAACTTGGTTTTTACAGAATGAAGCCTCTCAGTGTGCTTTGCAGTACAGAGTTTTATGACTCTCAAACTTACATACCTCCACCACTATTTTGTCTCACTTCATGCAGTTACCTTATGTAACTGATCCATGAAAACAGTTGAGCTTTTGAGTTTTAAAAAGTGAGCTTAACTGAGTTGCAGTTTATCAAAGCTCAGTCTTGGTCTCTCTTCTCATTCTCTCCCTTAGGTAATGAGGTCCATCCCTCAGCTTTAAATATGATCTCAGCATAAAGTACATCATCACCGTAACTAACTTTTGAGTGCTTTCTAGGTACCAAGAACGGTTTTAAGCATGTTATATGCATTAACTCATTTAATCCTTGTAAGAATCCTGTGAGCTGTTCACTATTATCACCCTCCTTAAAAATGAGGAACTGAGGCATAGAGAGATTGTCTCGTCTAAGGTCACACATCTGGTGATGGATAAAGCCTGAATCTGAATAAGGTCAAATTCAGAGCCCCTATTCTTAACCGCTATGTCCGAATGCCTGTGCGCTATATGTGAAAACATGCCTCATTTTCATGCTCATTTGAACTTTACTGATTCTGTAAGCCCCAACAGGGGAGCTTTCCTCTTGTGGCGACCTGAACAACACAACTAGCTGGAACTGTTTTCCCATGGTACTTTAAAGGTACATGTATTAAATGTTGAATTTCTTAACCACAGCACATGTTTCGTTAAAAGAACTGTGTACTTAAAAAATACCTCATTACTTACCTTTTATATCTCTATGAACAATCATATTACTGTGCAAATAATGGACTCCCTCCAGAATCTGACGGGTGTATTTCCTAGTCACATTCTCAGTAAGAGCTCCATATGCTTTTAGTTGGTCCTTAATTGAACCCTAGGATAAAAGAAAACGAAAGAAAACTATAGTATGGTTTGAAATGAAAACTACTAGTAAATCTTTATTTTTAAAGATGTGTATACGGGTATTTATTATTCTTATCGACTGAATAAAGTGATCTTTGTTTTATTTTTAACATCTTTATTGGAGTATAACTGCTTTACAATATTTTATTTATTTTTTTATTATTATTATTTTTTTTGCGGTATGTGGGCCTCTCACTGTTGTGGCCTCTCCTGTTGAGGAGCACAGGCTCCGGACACGCAGGCTCAGCGGCCATGGCTCACGGGCTCAGCTGCTCCGCGGCATGTGGGATCTTCCTGGACCGGGGCACGAACCCGGGTCCCCTGCATCGGCAGGCGGACTCTCAACCACTGCGCCACCAGGGAAGTCCTATTTTATTTATTTTTAATTGACGTTTAGTTGACATACAATGTCATGTTAGTTTCAGGTGTATAACACAGCGATTCGACATTTAAATGCATTACAAAATGATCACCACGATGAGTCTGGTAACCATCTATCTCTGTACAAAGTTATTACAGTATTATTGACTATATTCCTTATGCTGTATATTACATTCCCATGACTTATTTATCTTAAAACTAGACATTTTAATTTGGAGAATCCTAGTTCATGACTGGGAGGCTTTAATTGGACAGCACAGGAATTCTCAGGAAGGACATTATATGCCATTAATTTAACATAAAACTCTACTATATTCCCTGACTAGAATTGTGGAAGGAAGGCTTTAAAACTATTCTTTGACTGATACCCTTGTTTCTATGACTATGCTGGTTCTATCTCCTGTTCCTTGCAACTGTATTTTTTAAAATTCTCCAGTACTTTTATCTTGCATTGTTTTTGCCCTGAATACATTTTTGATTTTCCTATTTGCTCTTCTATATACGTCCTACTTTAATTTTATTTATTTTGTTCTTACTCTGTTTTTAAAACACATTTTATTGATACCTGCAAATTTACTTCTCAGGAGAATGAATGGGTATGATTAGAAGATCAGAACACACGTGAGATTTTAAAGTTTTTCTTTTATATACTCACCGTTTTAGTTCAAAACACGAGAAAATTAAAAAGGACTTTCTAATTTTCTTACATGTTTTAGGCAGGACGAGGTGCCATCTCTGAGAATAGGGAATCAATCTGGTGAGACATAGGCACCTGAATTTTGAAAAAGCTTCCCTGCTGATTCCAATGTGCAAATTTGATAAATAATCACGACTTTAAAGGATGGAAATAAAATGCTTCCTGAGGGACAAAATCTTTTAGCGGTAACATAACCAAATGTTCCTGTCTTTCCTTGAATCTTGGTAAACTGTGTGCTTTGTCGTATAAAAATAGATCCTTGGATTTTACAGGTTTAGCCACTTGCTGTTTCCACTATTCATGAGCAATCCCTGAAGGGACAGCAAGATGCAATTCTGCTGACCCCAACTTGCAAACACGTGTGGAAAGCCTTAGGCAGTGAGTGAACCCAGACAACCAGTCATACCTATAACTCAATGTGGCTTGTTCTTCAGTCAACTTATTATGTCTCTACTTGCAGTAATGCACAAAATAACAGAGCTAGAACTGAGCTTTCCAAACCATAAGGCCCCAGATACTTGTAGGCTGCAAATGAGTGTCAGACTTACAGATCCTCTGGGCCCTCTGGCAGCTGGGCCAGTGGCCCATGGTGCTAACAGCTCCATCAGTGTAGTCTGTTTACTGCTGTGTAACATGAAAATATTACCTTCTTCAGTGTGAACAACTGGAATAGGCTGGAAAGCACTATGTCAGATAAAAACAGCATGTGTGTGTGTGTGTGTGTGTGTGTGTGTGTGTGTGTGTGTGTGTGTAAGAGTAACAGAGAGAAGTCAACTGCTAGGCCAGGTATTGGAAATAAAAGAAAGTTATGGTTCCGGTGTAAAAGTAGTTCTAGATAGACTAAGGAATGGAATGTTATGTTGGGAAAAACTGAAAAATGGAATGACAATTTTGGCAAAGCTTGAATCTAGGGCATAAAGGGGTCCATTATATCAAATTTAATGAAAGAAATTATATAGCATCATTTACAGACTTGGAGATTCAGGAAAGTCTAGGAACATCTACGTCCATCCCATGTACGCCATGGGCTTGCCGTACACATAATTCATTTAGATTGCCAGTGAACTATCATTAATTTAGTAACATGCTTTTCAAATTCAAGGAGTGATAACCTAGACTTTGAAAAGACAGCTGCCTTTACAAAACCTAATGAGAAACATGATCTAACGCCTCTTCCTGAATAGTCCTAGTTTAGTCTTAAGATTGCTAAATATATAAAGATTACCCATATCTCCATTTGCGATGTAAACTGGTTCTAACCAATGAGTCATTTTAATTAATTTTATCTTCAACAGTCTGGGTCTCTATTCACATTTATTCATAGTTATTTCCTTATTTTTAATTTAAATATTTGTTGCACAAACAGTAATGGGAATCTGAATAAGAGAAAAGTCAATCACAATCCCAACATAATAACATTTTCATTTTTCTAAGTTTCTTCTGTTCTTGTCCAAATACAGATACTTTTAAAATATCATTAATATTAAAAAGCATTTTATATTCTTTTCCTCTAAGTAATTCCTCCAACTTTGCTACATGGGCTTCACAATTTTAATTTTTAATATATACTGTCTTGGACAATGCCATCATAATTTACTTCCACTGGGGGAATTGATATTTCCATTTTTCCATCACAGATAGTACTAAAATAAAAGTTCACAGCTTTCTCCTTCTTTTGGATTACTGCTGTAGACTAAATTTTAAAGAACAATTTACACTGCCAACATAATCTTTGAAAATAAAAAATAGCAATGATGAATAACAGTGGTGTCCCTATAAACAATTATTCATGAAGATAAAAATCAAAGTAAAATTTACTGTTGCTGTTGTAAGACCGAGGATGTGTTAAGACCATTACAATCGGCCTGTATTCACAGGCCTCTCATCTGGGGATTCAACCAACTGCTGACTGAAAATATCTGGAAAAAAAAATTCCAGAAAGTTCCAAAAAGCGAAACTTGAATTTGCTGCACTGGCAACTATTTACATAGCATTTACATTGTAGTTGTAACTATTTACATAGCATTTACAGTGTATTAGTTATTATAAGTAATTAAGAGATGACAAAGTATATGGGAGGATATGCGTAGCTTATATGCAAAAAATACTGCACCATTATATAAAGGACTTGAGCATCTTTGGTTTTTGATAGCCGTGGGAAGTCCTGGAACCAATTCCCTTGGGGATACCAAGGGACAACTGTACTATGAGATACTGATCCACAGTTTTATTGATCCATAAGATTAAACTGCAACCTGTACATTCTACATACAATTCTAATAAGCTATTTCCTTAAAGACCCATAAATCAAGCCTTTTTCTAACATATACTGCCTATTATAAGAATGAATGTATTTTTAAGTGAGTAAATATACCACCATCTTGAAAATCATTAGTATTAGAATATACTCTACAAATACTAAAAATAATGAAGAAGGAATGACAGAGTTTTTTGCAAATCACATTTTTCACCTCCCAATGAAATTACTGACTCAGGCAATGACTAACAATCTGTGTTAAAAACATTAGGTGGATGGTTGAAAAGGAACTGGATATTCCTATGTGCCACTGCTGTAAGCCCAGATTACTTTCTCGTCTTCAGGAAAAAACAAAACTTTACAATGGAAGAATCAGGACGTCAATCACCCTAGTCAAGCAGTCCATCTTAGCATCACTACCAGTAGAACAACCAGAAATTGTATGTCTCCTAATGGGATGCACAGCATCATTTAGGATGCATGCGAATAAATGCTGAATTTGAATATAATTTAGATTTTAGATCTAACTTGGAGTTTACAGGAAATATAGGGATAAACGAACAAACTAAACACCACCATGAGGATGCAAGGGGAGAAATCTATGAGATGAGACTGTCAACAGAACAACTAGTTTGGTCTCTTTCTTTTTTTTTTCTTAACGTCTTTATTGGAGTATAATTGCTTTACAATGGTGTGTTAGTTTCTGCTTTACAATAAAGTGAATCAGCTATACCTATGTGTATATCCCCATATCTCCTCCCTCTTGCGTCTTCCTCCCACCCTCTCTATCCCACCCCTCGAGGTGGTCACAAAGCACCAATAGTTTGGTCTCTTTGTCAAATCTGTCACCTAAAACTGTTCTAGATTAAAAGAGGAATAAGAGACATAGCAGCAAAATGTAATGTGTGGTCCTGGACTGAGTCCTGGTTTGGATAAACCAGTTATTACAGGTTATTTTTAGGGAATTTAGGGAAATCTGAGTATAGACTGCTATGATGTCTGTAACCTATTTTAGTATACTTTAGTATTTTTAAAAAACAAGTTAAAAAATACAAAGATAGATGAAGAAGACAGAAAATAAAATTATATTATCCAGTTCTCATTTAAAACTCTTCCAAAATGTCCTTAACATTTTATAATCAAAGTTTTGTTGTTTTTCTTTATTCTCAACTAAGACTTTAAACAGAATATCTCTATTTTCAAAGGATGTACTAACTTACCCCTGGCATATATTCCATAAATATGGAAAGTGTTTTTTCTTGGGGATCCCTCAAACAGCCATAATACTGAACAATTCGCTCATGCAGCAAGTTTTTCAACAACTGAATTTCACACTCAAGTGCATTTACTTCCTGAAAGACAGAACTCACTGTTAAGTCTTTACAGCATTGCTAGTAAAAGCAAAAAAATTCTAACTTCATGGACCATCAAGGTGATTTCAATCTGAAATTTTCACTTCCCAAGGAATAAACATTTTAAAGTCTCTAAACAATAATAACTTTTGTAACAGTCCTTGATGGTATGCTAAAGCAACACTAAATCACATTAGGAATATAACTGAGTACTAAAAGAGAAAAATCCATAGTACAAAGTAAACAAACATATCTAGTTATCTATTTTTTTTGCAAATAATTTGCATTGAGGAAAAACAAAAAATTCTATTATGTGTTATACTTATTTTAGTAAAAATGCTTCCTATAATGTGACAAAGTAGCTTATGCAGTGATTCTTACCTTGCTGGTCTCAGGGCTATCTGGGTCAAACTGAACTTGCTTAACAGCCAATTCTCTTCCTGTATCAACATCATAACAGAGGTAGACCCTGCCAAAGGCTCCCTGGCCAAGCAGCTTGCCCAATCTCCAGTTGGTTGGAGCACGAGGTGCTAAAAAAGAACATTTTCTTAAAATGGAATAGCCCAATGGCACACAATGGTTAAGGACTACTGCATTATTGATATCCTTAATTGAATATGCTTGGATATTAAGGGAAAATCATGTTCATCCAAATTCATAATGATCATCATCTTTGAAAACTGTAAGAATTCTAAACCCAAACAAGGTTCAGATCCCTATGACTAATTTTTTCCAATGAGATTTTTTTTCACCTGATTATAAACGTAATAGCATCTTTCACTCAATTTAAGATGCCACTGATTATGTAAGATGCACTACTTCTAATCTTTATTGCAGTAATATCTGTAATTAGTTTTTCAACTGCCTACAATGTAGAAAGCTGGAAAGACCATCGCTCTCATTCTAACAAGAGGAAATCTTGAAAGCAGCCAGTGGGGGAAGAAGCACACTATATACAGAGGAATAAAGATAAGAAATACAGCAGACTTCTCCTCAGAAAGTATACAAGCCAGAAGACAATGGAGAAATAACTTTAAAGTGCTGGAAGAAAAAAAAAATTGCCCAGAACTCTATACTCAGAAAAATATATCTTTCAAAAATAAAGCAGAAATATGAGTTTTTCAAACAAACAAAAGCTGAAAGAATTTATTACCAGTAGACTCGTACTACAAGAAAAGGTTAAAAACAATTCTTCGGGCAAAAGGAATTTGATACCTGACAGAATCTTGGATCTACATAAAGATCTACAGAAATAAACTGGAGGTATATTTAAAAGACATTCTTCTCCTATTTTTAATCACTTTAAAATATAGTTGTCTAAGGCAAAAATAGCAGCAATGTAGTGCGAGTCGCAGATGTGAAAGTAAAATATGACAACACTAGCACAAAAGAGAGGAATTCAGAGTATAAAAATATTGTTGCAATAAATATCTTTGAGCATGAATCTTTTATACATTGCTTACATGATAAAGTTCAAATACTTTACAATCCGGCCTTAGTTACCATTCTAATTCTACTTCCACTGTTTCAAGTAAGATACCCTCTACTTCAGCCAAAGATGAACTATTCCCCATTTTCAGAAAATATCATGGCCTCTTGCACATGTCACCTCCTTAACTGGTGAATTCCTATGCACATCACTATCCCCACTAGATTACATCTTAGAGGCCATATTTGAAATCTCAGAGCTAAGCACTCAATAAGGATATGTGGAATGAATGAATGAATGACTAATTGGTAACAATATTCCTAATAAAAGCAAAGGACAGAATCATTTAAAGTAATAGCAGTAATACCATGCTTATACCTGACATTACAACCACCTTTAGAAATACCATTTTTACCTCTTTTGAGATTCTGGTCTCCCTGTGAAGACTGGCTTGGTATTTATTCTATTTTAATACTATAAAATTCTGCTACACATTTCACTATGCCAATTTCTATTACTCACAGCGGCTGGGTGGGCTGATGTCCATTACAGTCAAAGTAGGATTGTCTATGTCACTTCCCCTTCTTCTTATTCGACTCTCATCATACTCTGGGGTAAAGATACTGCTTCCACTACTAGTGCTTAAGGAGTGGTCTGTAGGACTGAAACTCACAGGAGACCGGAAGCTGGTCCCCTGGGTCCTTCTAGCTCTTGGAAAAGTTTTACGACCTACAGAGTGAAAACAGAATTACCTTGCAACTTTTATTAATATATTATAATTAAAAGTATTTAAAATTTGTAACGTAAGAGAAATTTTTTCTGTGACTAGGCTAAGAAACTAAAACAGCAATTATATGATTATATGTTTTAAACTTAAAAAGAATAGTATTTTTTAAGAGTGCAAAGAAATATCTTTGTTAACACTGAATCATGAAGTAAAAAATAAAAATACAAAGAAAAGTGAAAGCAGAAAAGAAAAGTGGGGGAAAAAGAAACAGAATCTGAATATAAATTCAAATAACCTCTTATGTTAACACACACACATTCATAAAAGCATAGAACTCCCTCAGTTTTGTATAAAAAGGAGAAAAAATATATTTATTCTTATTTCCAATAATGATTTAAAATACAAAATAAAAACTGCAAAGTTTATAGGCAGCAATTTTTTTTCCTTAAGAGGACAATGCAAGTATGCATTTCAACATCAAGGAATAATTTTCTAATTAATACCATTTTTAACTACTCCTTTCTTTTTTCTAAGGCAAAGATAAGTATTATGAGGTAAGTTGGCATAAAGCTGTTATTGTAGTTTTAATTATGATCCAATATCTTTAAAAAAAGTTTTAAGCAGAAAACTAAGTGATATAGGAACAAGTTTTTTTTATTGTTTCTGAGACTTTTAACAAACTGTTGTGTTCTTTGATCTAATAAACTTACCATCATTATAGTCTTGATGATGATATGAAACATGATACCTTCTTGGATATGTTCCTCCTTTTCCAAATTTCTCAAAGATAGGGTTATCATAGTCTATTAAGACACACAAGAAAGTTGTATACAAGTTATACAAAAGTCAAATATTTCCAATGATGAAAAACACATTTACTCATTTTTATTTGATTATTTTAAAAAGTTCCCTTGCCCTCCCAGCCAAAAGATTATTCAATGACATAACATTTAAACATTTAGAATGTGAACAGTCTAACCTGAAAATTCCTGATGATTATCTGGGTAGCTCTGGGCCCTAGGCATTCGTGATTTTGGATAGCTCTCTCTAAAAGTAGAAAAAGTCTTGTTATTTTAAGACAAAATATTTAAGGCATTAAAAAAAATCTTTATGCAATACCAATATCTATCTGTATGTATGTGTATATATACATACATACATATATAAAACAACATATATTTTATGTATACATACATATATACACACACACACACATATATATACACATATATATGCTCTCTCTGAAACATTAACTGAGAAAGGGGGAACTTCTTTTCAAACACTTATTTGGTACATGCACCGCAAAAAGCCTGGCTTTTAAAATTAACCCACAGAGTACAGTGGTAAGAATGATATATTTTGGAATTACAGATGCATGGAAACACCTGTGTTTCAATCCTAGCTCTGCCACTTAAACTAGCTATTGTAACCTTGGCAAATCACCTTTCTGAGACTATTTCTGCATTTATAACAAGGAGATAATAATGTCTTACTCATCAATTTTATACTTATCTACCTCAGGACACTGTCTTTCAAATATTAAGTACTCAATATACAGCTTTCACAACACAATTTCCCTGAATTTCTTAAATGTTTTAAATATCTATCTTGAGATAGACATGGGCACAGACAAAGGTTTCATGTATATGGGTAACAAAAAATTAAACGTAAAGTTCCATACAATATTAGTCATATTTTCCAAATTTGCTTTCATAGAGCAATTCCAGAGATTAAATAGGTCATGATCTTAATAAAGATATTGACTTTGCATGCTACAGGTGAACACTGTCCGACTGAGACCAAGAGAGAGGGAGCACTTGTAACCAAAAATTCACAGATGCAACTTGTCCCAGCTTATATTCCTGAACAGCTGTCTCACAAAAGTACTTAAACTTTAATTGACCAAAATACTGGGACATAACTACCAAGAATATATGTTATTTGTAATTTGGTGCCAGAATGAACGTAATCCTGAACAGGTGCAACAACTCAAGAATCTCCAAAACAAAACCTATTATGAAAAATTTGACAGCAGTTTCACCAACACAGGTTTAAAAGTAAACGTACATAAATTCTAAGTTTGCCTTTAGTTTCAAACACAATTTAGCAAGAAACTCAGAATATTATAATCAGATATCATTTTAACTAAAAAAGATACTGAGCCCAAAAAGTTAAGAACAAAGTTAAGAAATTTGTCCAAACTGAAAAAATCAATTTGCCGTAAGTATAGATGAGTATCAACTACATTCCTCTGAATGTAACACAGAAGAGTTGATACTTCGACATGTTATATATATGCATATTTACCCACATATATTAAAAAACAAAAACTACAATCAACATTACCCATCCAGAGGGCTATCAAGTGATGGACAACTTCCTGAGCCAGAATTTTCAGGGCTGCTTAAAGATAATGGGTCCAGCATCTAGAAAAATAAATGGGTCCACCTTGAGTCTGCATGATATAACCAGAAGTTACTGTTTTTTAAAAACAGCTTTATTGAGATATAATTCATGTATCATAAAATTCACCCACTTAAAGCATACAGTGCAGTTCAGTAGTTAATACTGAGAATGTATAACCCTCACCATAATCTCAGAACACTTTCAGTACCCAAAAAAGAAAATCCATATCCAACAGCAGTCATCCCCAGAGTTATTCATTTTTAAATGTTTTAAAAGTAGTTGTCCTTGTAGGTAGGCTACAACTTCAAAATTTCCTAACAGAAAAATGGGAATTTTCTATTTCTTTCTCTCTGGATTATTATCTAAATAATTAAAAGCTAAAACACTTCACATAATTTTGTTTACTGAAAACTGAACAAAGGCACCACCCAAATTGAAACAAATGACACCATGACTGCTACATTATTAGAAAATGTAAACTCCTGTAATAATATAAGCAGCCAATTTAATGTTAAGAAAACAATAGCAAATCCATGAAAATACTTCAATACCACAAAACTTCAAAAAACATTTTAAAATGTTTTAGAAAGTAGACAAACCTCAGCTTCACAAAGTTAAATATTTATAGTTTTACTGTGTCTTTCAAATGTTAATTTAAAAAAATCCGAATGTTAATCCCAGGATTATAAACAAATGCATTCATTCACTTATGGATGAGCAACATAAGAAAATCAGCCTTATTCCACCTTTCTTTATACATGAATGCACACAGACACATGTAAATTAGTGGGGTTTTTCCTATATTTCTACTATTTTGTTCGCTTATAAAGGAAGATATGGGATTGGAGAAGAGGTAAAACAAATACCCCTCCTCCATATACCTGCCAAACCACACTATTCCCTGACAACATCCCTTTAAATGAAATTAAAAACCACATCCAAATTTTGCTTACTTGGTCCATGCTCTCTGGAATGAACTCTCCTTCACTGTTGATACTGGTAAATGACCCATTCCGGGCAACCTGGTGTAATTCATCTGGAATGTATCCAGGGGGAGGGGAGCTTCTATCTCTACTAGTGGGACCTCAAAGGAGAAAAATTATATGATTTTATAAATTCCAGCAGGGAACCAATTCTTGTTTTAATTAAATATACACTCAAAATTTCTGGACTATAATACGAATGCTTTTAGCAACTGAAATCTAGTTTTTATTAAAGCTTATCAGAGCACTCTTGTCTGTAAAACTTCAAATGTTTTTATTCCTTCCTAAACTCCCACCTACTGTAATCATTAACCTTATTGTAATATTCACATATATTTATTAGGTGGTATGTTCTTCTGACTGCTGACAACTGCATTATGAGTATTGTATTGATAATAAAGATTTTTAGATAAATGCCACTGCTTCTGCACTTCCAAAGGTCACCTGTACCCTGGTATATGTTACCCTTTAATGTAATTTATGGAAGGCATCATGATGTAGTGGAAAGAATATGGGCTTTACAGTCTAACCTCAATTTAAATCTCAGTTCCAGTTATTTACCAGCTCTGCGTCTTTGGGAAAGTTATCCAATCACCATGAACCTGCTTCCTCATCTGTAAACATGGGACTAAATCTCTCCTTTGCAAGGGTGTTGTGATGGCAAAATTATTCATAATGAACATATGCTGTGCACATCTGTCTACATGATGTTCTTTCCATTGCCGCTCTTTAATCTTCAGAAACCTAAAGTGAGGTTACTTCTTAGTCATTTAGTCAACATTAGAATGTTTCCAATTTGGAATCCTGGACTTTATTCTTGGGTACTTAAAATTAGGCTTTTGGTGGCAAGCCATATTCCTGGAATTTAAATGTATTCATACTTTAGAAAATTAGAGAATCTAATACAGTTCGTCTAATTATGCTATGTTTATTAACATAGTTTTCTCAGCTTTCCTCCTTATTTTTTGAAATTAAACTATAAAAACGATATGATGAAATCATGTGAGCATTTGAGTTCTGGTCAGATTTAAAGCAAAAAAGGCTTTTGCCTCATGTAAGGGGTCACTGTAAATACGTGTCGGCATTTGTTAGTGAAGAGATAGGGAGAAAGAGAACAAAATGATTATCAAGAGATATGCATGAAAAAGATAATTTTTCTACACAGGACTCCAAAATTATTAGGAACTACTGAGTCAGTGGTTGATGTGGGCTTTGTAACAACTATGATAACAATGTCCCTAATATTTTTATTTCTTCCATACGCCCCTATTTATAAACGAAGATAAATATACTCATTATTTGAAGCAGACAAGGAAGAAAAAAAGCTTAGAAAATTTCTTCATCTTCTTACTTGATAACCCATTTTTTTGAACCTTTGTTATTAATGCACTCTTGGTCAAAACCTCCACAACAGCATATACTCCCATCCCAAAGGAAGTTCTTCCTCTATCTTTTGTAAAAATAACTGAAGGAGATAATGATCAATAAATAAGGAAAAAAGATAATGGTCATATCTATCAAAGCCACTTCAAGTTTAAAGAGGTGCCAAGAAAAGACTAGTAAATTTTATACTTTACAATTTCCAGTTTCTTCTTATGCTGGCACTGAAGTCAAACAAGAATATTTATTAGTAGAATAAGAGTGAGACATTCAGTACAGTTTTAAATCAAAATGAATTTAAAATGTCAATTTAACTAATGTATTTAGCTTGTTCTGTCTAATGCAACTAAGATGAATTAGCCATTTTTTACTTTAAAATGATAGGTACTATAATGATAAGAAAAAGGATAAAGAAATGTATGATTAATAATAGTCATGCTTTCTAGTTTGAAAAGCAAAATGTAGTTTAAAAGTGTTCTCTCAGGGACTTCCCTGGTGGTGCAGTGGTTAAGAATCCGCTTGCCAATGCAGGGGACACAGGTTTGAGCCTGGGTCTGGGAAGATCCCACATGCCGCGGAGCAACTAAGCCCATGCACCACAACTACTGGGCCTGCGCTCTAGAGCCCGTGCGCCACAACTACTGAGCCCTTGCGCCACAACTACTGAAGCCCGTGCACCTAGAGCCCCGTGCTCTGCAACAAGAGAAGCCACCACGATGAGAAGCCCAGGCACCACCAGGAAGAGTAGCCCCCACTCACCGCACCTAGAGAAAGCCCATGCGCAGCAATGAAGACCCAATGCAGCCAAAAATAAATAAATTTATTAAAAAGAAAAAAAAGTGTTCTCTCAATTGACTGCTACCACAATCCCATGATTTAAAGATGAGGACAATGTTATTGGTCTCAGGTTAATTATAGAGCTGGAATTTGAATTCAGGTACCCCTAATGTTCTTTCATCAAAAATTTAAATTATATCAAAATACATCCAAATGAAGACAAGCAATTTTTATTTTACTTGTATATTATCTCTGCTGTTCATACTTCCAACACTTCTGAAACCCAAAGTAAGACAAAAGACAGACACTTAGAAGGAAGTAGTCATAAAAAAGCTTTTGGGTACCAAAACAGAAGATGAATAACAGATTTTCTGGTTGGTTCACATGCTAATTTAATCTTTTCTTTCATTACTAACAATCCTCTTCTATCACCAGTCTTAGATTCCCTTCCTGCTTCCTCCCTATTCATCTGTTTTATGTCTCCTACTTCCCCCTTTAAATCCATCCCTCACATATGTTTTCATGCTATCTTTAATACCCATTTTCGAGCAATGAAATGTTTTTATCATATAAAAATGTAGATTATCAATGTTTTATACAAATTGAAGAAGATGCACAGAACTGGGGAGTTCAGAGCACCTCTGCCCAGCCTATGCCTCTCTAATAGGCCTCCTTAAAAAAAAAAAAAAAAAGCACACAGGATCCGTTTTTCTTTTTACCATAAACGTAAATATAAGTGTATTTTTAATGACTAATAAAGTAATTATAAAACATAATCTGGAAATTCTTAGCAATCTTTATTTTGGTAGCATTCTTGGCAATAACTAAAACTTAGAGAAAGGTTTATGAACTTAGTCCATCCATTAATTTTAATATGTTAGAATTACTTCTTTTAATTTTTTTCCCTTCAGCTTATTTGTACAATTAAAATGCTCTTGAGGTTTCCTTATAACTTGTTAAACATCAAAATACCCTGGGTATCTTAAGAAAGGAAATATTTAAACTGGAGACTGCTAATCGTGTAATACTTGACATTAACTTTTCAAGGGACATCAGATACCAGAACATAGTTAACTGAACTAAATAACAAAGAGTACAGAGATAGGCTGTTATTTATCAGGATTATGTTTAGGTGTTGCCCTACCTTAAAGGATGGAGATGAAACCAAGAAATCACCCATTTCATGATTTCGACGCTAGCTTTCTTACCTACTATAGAAAGTCTTTTTTTCCTCTCTGCTCCAAATACTGTGTTATCCAAATCTTCTAGTGATGGCAATGGCTCTAAATTAGTAGCCTACGAAGAAAAAAAGATGATGCATGCTATTCTTCCCCTTTAGGGCTTTAATCAGAATCCTTTCCCCTACCAAATATAACCCAGGCATTCTAGGTAACTATGTTTCATATATTGACTTTTACAAGCATAAATCCTATAATTCTCACTGAAAAAACAAAATCCCAATTCATACCTGTGTACTTCCATTTATTACAAGTAATATTTTGAGGCTCTTCATATGAATACTACGATCCAGCAGTTCCACAGCTTTGTCCAAGTCATCTTGGGTGGTTAATGGAATCACCAACTAAACAAAAGGGAACATAGGAATTGTGCAGCCATCTCACCAGGTCAAGTCCTCCCAGGAGCATCTCCATTACTATGGAATTATAAATCTCAAAATACCTTGCTCTTTGATTTGTCAGTATAATGAAATTCTGAATGAATACATGTTACCTAGATTGTTTTGCTCTTCCCATCCTACCATCACTAAAATCATAAAATAAATATGGATTAATAATTCTTTTTTCTTTACTGAACATTAAATTCTTCTAGAAAACACATTTAAAGATTAAAGATCAGTTTTCTAGGATATTTCCATAATATTATTAAACTTAAGTTATAATATCTTCACCTCAAAACAGCATTAAGGAACATACACAAAAACTATGTAAAATAAAAGTACTCTCTTTTATCTGCATTGATGAAAGTTTTACTTTTTTTATAGCAACCACAGATTCTCGTCCTCACCCTGTATGCTTACCAACATACAAAATACAATGAGCATCAGTGACGGATGCCGTGGAGGGGTGCCACCAGTAATGTACCTGCAATCTACAGCCTACCTGGCACTCTTATCTCTGACTTGACCACTACAGTCTAAAACAAGTAAGCTAAATGGGTGAGCCATCCTACAGTAACCCCTGAATGCTGAAATTTGCTTTCATTAGTCCTCTCATGGATCAGATGTTATAAGGGACAAAAGCACCTGAACAGCCTGTGAGGAAAAAGCATGATTCATACTACTAAACAAAATACTTCTTTTTTTAAAAATGTAAACTTAGGGGCTTCCCTGGTGGCATAGTGGTTGAGCGTCCGCCTGCTGATGCGGGGGACGTGGGTTCGTGCCCCGGTCCGGGAGGATCCCACGTGCCGCGGAGCGGCTGGGCCCGTGAGCCATAGTCGCTGGGCCTGCGCGTCCGGAGCCTGTGCCCCGCAACAGGAGAGGCCGCAGCGGTGAGAGGCCCGCGTACCACAAAAAAAAAAAAAAAAAAGTAAACTTAGTAGCTTAAGATGACTTTGTCAATAATCTTCAAAGTACATTCCGTTTCATGGAAAGGACAGAATAAAAACAAGTGAACATATTCCATACTTGTGAGCCGGCACTAACTAACACAGTATATAAGCCAATCAAACGTAAAGGCGAAAAAAAAAAAAAAAAAAAAACGTAAAGGCGTAGTTAGTTAAGGGTCCTCTACAGTACAAATACCTTGCGGGTAAGGACTCCCCCCCTAAGCCAGCAATGAACACAGAGCACATCAAAAACCAAATACTTGGTAAATATTGTTTAATAAATATCATAGGGTAAAAGCTTCATCTGCACCCAAACCCACTAGCTGACATGGTGTGCATTCATTCTCCATAGATTTCTTTATGAAAACTATTCCTTGTTTTAAGAAAGGCTGCCAGACACAAATACAAAGCAGAACTAATGTGAATTACATCATACAATCTGCTTACATTTACTTACTCTGTACTTGAAATTATATTCCCAATTTCTGTTCATATAGCTAGTTTTATACTGTCACAATTTAGCTACTATCAGGCCTTTTTTTCTCTGTGAGAATTTTTTTCTAATAAAAAAAAGAATATTAACTGTTTGGTATCATAGAACAAGTCTGATCTACTTAATTAAATTCCTTTCATTTTCCTATCAATCATGAGCCATATTGGTACACCTCATTCCCATCTTTAATAGTTTGTAAATTATATTTTAAGCACTAGAGAACATTTTAAAGCAATGAAGAGGATTGTTCTGCCAACTTTTCATTTAGGGGGAAACCTGAATGTTTACTTTAGCTACACATTATTTATAATTGGATTGTTTACTTCTCCAAGATACTGCTGCTTTGGAAGGAAAAGACACTAATTTAAATCACAGTAACAAAGTATGAACATAAATGATTCCGCTCTTCTTTAGCTTACGAAAGTGAAATCTGGACATTCTGGAGTACCTGGAGTGGCAGCCTGGACTACTGTCTATATCGCTGATGTAATCCCTCATATGTGCTGAGATCACTTATTACAAATTTTAAAACAAGGACTAAAAGTCACGAACAAGTCCCACCCTACCTAAATTATACTAAATAAGTCACCCAATATTTCCCTGCTTGGTAAATTCATTTTGGCCTCATTCATAAAATCTATTTGCCTCTGGCTTATTACTGATAAATCCAGTTGTATGTTAATAAAAATCATTTCTGGAAAGGAAACTAAAAATTAAGTCCAAAACCCCGTTAAATAGAACCTAAGTTTGAAATAAGTTAATTATCTTCCTAACTTTACATAGTGAAACATGAAAACTGCCCATAAAAAGGCTTGTCCTCCTCTACCTATCTAAAATGGAAAAGGTCTTAGAAAACCCACTTACTTTTGCCTGCATTTATCTCCTGTGACAATACCCACAAACCCGACACTTTATTAGATAAAGAGTAGCCTAACTCACAGATCCAACTAATCCCAGCTTAAATCTGCTTGTTTCAATTCTGGCAAACCAGAAGTTTATAGTCTTTTAGAACAGAGGATTTTATATCACACGACAAAAAAATATTTACAGAACTGGAAAAACAAGCAGTCTAAATGAGTTTTTAGCTTGTCTACAAGTCCACGAAACTAATACCCCTTGTTAAGTCTTTCCCTAGTGCCCCCAATGTCCAAGGACATGCCCTGGGCTTGTCATGACGTGAATCAGGACATGGTTAACTTACAGAATCACAGATTCTCACAGAAACTCAGAGTTGCAAGACAATTTTAAACAATGTAATGTTACCCCAATGCCTCCTCCACCACATTTCTGCCAAGAGGCCACCCAGCATAATGGCAAAACCACTCTCAGAAATCCTTTAGAAAGCATGAGAAAAAGAAAATTTTCCAATTTTTAGACAATGGGAGAGGGTTCCTAAAACTACAGATCAATTAGCTTGATGTCAATCCTCAAGAAAGCCGTAGAAAAAATTATACGCAGGCACCCCTTGTTTTAGTGTGCTTCACTTTACTGCACTTCAGATACCGTGTTTTTTACAAATTGAAGGTCTGTGGCACCCCTGCCGCAAGTCTACTGGCACCATTTCTCCAACAGCATTTACTCCCCTTATGTCTCTGTGTCACATTTTGGTAATTCTTCCAAATATTTCAAACTTTTTCATTATTATTATAATTGTTATGGTGATCTATGATCAGTGATCTTTGATGTTACTATTACAAAAAGATTACAGTTTGCTGAAGGCTAAGATGATGGTTAGAATTTTTTAGCAATAAAAGTATCATTAAGATTTTCTTTTAGACATAATGCTATTGCACATTTAAGAGACTATATTATAATGTAAGCATAACTTTTATATGCACTGGGAAACCAAACAATTCATGTGACTAGTTGCATTGCAATAGTCACTTTATTGTAGTGGTCTGGAACTGAACCTGCAGTATCTCCAAGGTATGCCTATAAACAAATTGGGAGAACTCAGAAAGGAAACAGCAATTTTAGGAGCTCAGACAGGTACAATATGAACAAATCATGTCAAACTAACTTCATTTTTCTTGACAGAACTACTAAGCTCACAGATCAAGACAATATTGTAGTCAATGTATCTTGGCATTTGAAAGTTTTCCATGATACAATTTTAGACCAAACAAAACCAAAACAAAGATATAACTGGGTTCCTCAGAATCATAACATGAGATAAAGATTCAAGTATGTTTATAAAAGATACTAGGAAACACTGATCGGGGAATGGGGAAGACAGGGAAGAGAAGGAGCCCCATAAAGGGTATCCTATCCAGCTAGTTACCACCGTGGGTAAGTGGGGCCCATCCATCCCCACCTCCCACCACATCCTTGAGCCTCATATTGCCAATCCCAATTCCCCACCACCATATGTACTTCAGCTTACACCCTACAGCCATACCTCTGAAAAGCCCTCAGAGTCTCAGGGGCTGGCAGATGGAAATCAGGCCAGCACAAACAGAACTAAGTATCATGATAGGGCCAGGCAACCAGAGGTGTTCATGGCTAACTGAAAACCCAAAAAAGTATTTGAAAAATAACATTTTAAGGTATTACCACAGTATAATACTCATCACTTTGTTCAGAAATATTATTTGGATATGGATTTTTACTTTATCAAAATATTTTCCACTTTCAGCTATAAGTGGTTTCTTTAGACAAGCTACGTTAGCATGTTCTTTTGCTTTAAAATAACAATAATTCATTTGAAAATCTAATATTTCAAATATTTTTATTAGCACAGTGCTTTAACATTTGCAAAGTACTTTCACATTTTCTCAAATTAATTTTTACTGAACTTTCCACTGTCACTCCATTCCCACTGACACTTTTTCTACTCCTGACACACAAGTCTTTTCCATCTTAGGATCTCTGTGTGCTCTGCTCTCAAGCTGCTCTCTCTGTCAGGAATGTTGTTCCCCTCAAACTCTTTGCTGGGTTGGCTTTTCATACTTCAAATCTCAACAATTAAATATTACCACCTCATTCAGCTCTTCCTTAGTACTACCTAAATAGGACACCTACTGCCCTTGCCTTTATCCTTTATCATAACACTTTATGCATTTCCTTCAAAGAACTTCACATATTTAAACAAATCAATTATTAACTGTCTGCTTCTACCACAAGTCTATAAACTCCATGAGGGGCTGTAATTCATAAATCATAGCCATCATGCCTGGCAAATTCAACACTATTTTTCGACAGGGAACAATAACAAATTAACCAATTAACTAAACTAAAATTTTTTAAGTCTCAAGATCTTGACCTGAGATCACAGGACTTGAAAGAAATCTCAGAGATTTGCAATCCACATTTTACAGAAGGTTCAAAAGGGATTCCCCAGAACACAGAGCTCCTGAATGCCACAGTGAGCCCTTAAGATTACACGTACTGACCCCCAACATAAACATGATGATCTAATCACGTCCTTAAAAACATGAAAGTAATCCTTTAAGCTTTAACTAAACTGTCCAACTACCAAAGCTCTGTTGACTCTGTAGACAAGTATACAGTATGAAAAGAAAAGAGTTCATCAATAAAGAACAAAGAGTAAAAATAAAATACAAATAAGCAGCAAACCTCTAAGTAATACACATATTTCCTCCTTTAATAGATTCTCAATTATTTGCACAGTAGCACCTTTCAATATCCTCCACAATGAAAAAACTCATTTTAATAAGTTAAAATTTACTTCTGTTATCTTATTCCTCTCTAAAATACCATATCCTTAATCAAGCCCCAAATAAAAGCACAACCATCCTAAAACAATCTCTTAAATAAACACACTGTTTTCCAAAATAAGAACTATTGAAAGTTAAACTGTACATGTTTACCTCATTATTGGTATAATGTAGGTCCATAGACTGTCCAAAGGCAATTTTAGCTTTAGACCTCAGATCTTCCAGTTTAACTGGTCTGGGAAACTGAAGGATTCTATATAGACAGAATTTTTATATATTTTATTTTCTTAGGCATAGTTAAATAATTTACTTGCAACAGTTATCACTTGGATAGAGAAATATAAAATTAAGTTAAAATGTAAACATTCACTTAAACACAACAATGGCGCATTTTTGATCAAGTGCACCAATATTTCAACACAAAGTTCAAGAACTCTTAAGTTTGTTCTATCTTAATAAAAATTATAAAAAGGAAATTCTCTAAATGTTCTGTACTTTATAATTTGTGCTGCAAGTGTTATATGAACATAAAAGAGCAATGTAAAATGTTCATTGAGGAAAGTGATTAAACTTAATTATGTGACATCCATATGATGAAATGCATCAGAACTGTTAAAAAGAATAAAGCTGTTCTCCAGGGATCCAAATTTTGATTCCTATACCCTTATCAACTGAACATTTCTGAGCACATATATATATCGTGTAAGCACATCTCCCCCAGATAAATATCTTTAAAGAGTTAAAATTTTTTAATTCTAGAATTCTTTTCGTATTTCACAAAGGATTGACTTGTGTTGCCCCTGGGGCCCATGCACCTAAGCTTGGAGGCTACTCTACTAGACCGTAGGTTTTGTAACAGGAGGGATCATGTCTATTTCACTTACTTTATTCCCTTCATAGCCTAGCATATAGTAAGTACTCAATAAACAGTGCTCAATGAATAAAAAAAAAAACTGAGAAAATATCCATACAGAATTGTAAATAGGAAAAAAGTAGATTGGACAATACATGTATGGTATATCTGGTATGTCCCCCCCCTCTTTTTTTTAAACATCTCCGTGTAAATCATTTTTACATCTTCAGGTTATATGATTTATGAGCCTTTTAAAATTTCTTAAAATGGATAGATCTTTCATTAAATTAATTTAATGAGACACTAATAATAGAAATAAAATCCCATCTTCTCTAACTCCTATTAGGTCTTGTTTAGCAATTCTGTTGTCAACCACCACTACTATGACTTCCACCATTCCACTGAGATACAGATACCCAGTTGAAGGCTAGGCTTCCACCTCCGCTAAGTAATTTGTAGTCACCATTCCAACTCACTTTCCTCAATGTTATTAATTAAATACAGGTCATATGATTAAAGTCTCTTGAGAATAATCAAAATTGTGAATTTAAGTCCACACACCTAAATTCTATATAGTATCTGAAGGGACGATACAATTATAATAAGGAGAAATATATTTAATTTCCACTGAGTAAAAATTTTAAAAAATAGTAATATTTAAAACTGCATTATGCAATGACCTTATTTATTTCCTAGTACTGCAAAGTAAAAACATTAATCATTTCTGATGTTTAGCCTGAATTTTGACAGGTTCTATCTTAAGTCCAAGTACACATTACAGTTACCAAGGACTATTCCATTCTCAATTTGTAAGCCATGAACCTTCATTAAAATCTAAAAACAACCTCTAATGGTCTTAACTAGGACATGCATTTGATTATATCAATAAACCGACATATAATGTTTCCTTCCTTACCTTTTTTCTCCTCTGTGTTCAAATTTGACTCGGACATCATTCTGTAATGAAATAATAAATCATTTCAGAGATCAGATAAAATTTCCAGAATTTCTAAATTACTTTTTTTTTTCTTAGTCACTCATTTAAAATAGAGCAGAGGGGGAAGGAGGTTTCATTTTCAGTGTCAACTCCAATCAATTGATAGTGTCTACCAAAGAGCTGAGCTGAGAATTAGGCTGCTGAATCTGGGCTCAACAGGAAGGAGCACCAAGATCTATTAGTGATGGCATCATGGGTCTGCAACATTTGTTAATTCTGTTAGAGGGCAATATAGAATACTATATTTCCACTTTTTTATGTTAGACATCCCAAACAAATTTAATATGATACTCCAATAAAAATTAATTTAAAAAGAATCAAAATGATCTTCATCTGTAAATATACAGAATAATAGACTATTTTAAATAAAAACCATTGCTCGTGTTACATGCCTTAAGAATTGGATGTAGTAAGGTAGCTAGTGGGAAGCAGCCGCATGGCACAGGGATATTGGCTCTGTGCTTTGTGACAGCCTGGAGGGGTGGGATAGGGAGGGTGGGAGGGAGGGAGACGCAAGAGGGAAGACATATAGGAACATATGTTTATGTATGACTGATTCACTTTGTTATAAAGCAGAAACTAACACACCATTGTAAAGCAATTATACCCCAATAAAGATGTTAAAAAAAAAAAGAATTGGATGAAATATCAACTCTAGAGAGAAGTTACCACATTAAATGAAACTACCATTTAAAAAAACAAAACAAAACAGACACCCTACGGAAAAATGTATGCAAATAACAAAATACTTGATTCGAAAGTGTAAAAGCTAATCACTTTAAACAAACCCTCTATACAATTAGGATATTCAAAGAAAGTAATTCATAGAATAACAATATATATTTATTAAAATATTATTGAGACAAATACCTGCTTTTTTGGTGATAAGGATTTTGCTTTTCTGGTTTCCTGTAAGGATAATGCTGGTCGACTGGCCTTATGAAGAACAGCCAAATCTTGCATGATTGACTTCAAAGCTTGCTGATCATCTGGTATTTTTAAAATAACATATACACAGAATTGTAATTTCAATATGTATTTATCATAGACACCAATACAAAAATTTATAGTAAAATTTAATGCAAAAATACATTAATTTAATGCAAAAAATGCATTTAGAACATCTTCAATGCCTACACTCTTGCTATTTTGGTGAAATAAAAATTTAGTTATTTAAAAACTGAAGACAAGTAACATTAAAACTGCACTAGACTCAAGCACTTGCATCTTACTCGCATAGGTGTTCACACAAGACATTTATAAGGCAAGTAAAGTCATACTGATGCTTCTAATGATGTAACATCCTAGCATATGAGTCAAAACAGCCCTGTTATGACAAATTCTTTTCTACGACACCTAAACAAAACATCAACAATACATCTAAAATCTTAATTAAAACAAGTGGGGAAAAAATAAACAACTTTCTATAAATACCATCATTATTTAACATTTATGTTCAAAGTATGGAATGCCTTTTAGAGTTTTTCTCTTTCATCAATACTTCAAGTCAGAAACAAAGAAACGCTTTATCAGTGGATGAAGACCTATACTGATACTTGGAAGTGTTTTTTTTTTTTAACTTCTTCACCATAAGGTTCAACAAGACTACATTTAACAGACAAACTATTTAATGGTCTCAGCCACTAACAACTTAAAAGGTAACAATGCAAGAAAAAAGTAATGAATCCATAAAACTGAAAGGATCATGAACCATGAACTTTTACTCTCTTCCAAACACATCAAAGATTCCTAAGACTATAAGCATGAGCCTCCTAGTAATGTCAACTATATGATCTCTGGAAAACTTCAGAGACAATTTAATTGATTTTCACTAGTAAATCAACTCTACTAATGATAATCACCAATTGGTAAATAAAGGAACTGAGGGACTTTACAGCTTACATTTTAAAATGTAACCATTTTGGTGAAGAATAATTTATGTTCCAGAGCAGTAGTTAAAACATGCTTTATCCTGTATAGGGAGATCATTAAAAAGAATGTGGCAAGTCAATGGCTTCATCAGTCTTTCAAACACACAAATAGCTGACTTCTCTAACATGTTAATTTTTTATAACACTCAATATATTCTGTTCTACAGTAAAAAAAAACTTGCATATTAAAATTAAAATAATGGCTCCAAAGGTTTTGTTAATAAATTCCAGGTCTGGAGAAAATTTTAATCCTTCACAAAGTATTCTTTGTAAAATAAAATTTCTACATAATATTAGCTTAGCCAAACAGTAACTGAGCCAGATGGGTATAATGTAATAACAACAGGTGTATTGTATATGGGTCCAAGCCAGATTATGTCATTTATTGATAAAAATAAATCCTCCCTTAGAAAAAGAATAAGTTGAAAATGATCTGAACTGGAATAAAATTATCTGATGTAACCTTCTTAACAAAAGTAAGACCCTTAATTCTATACTGGGGAAAGGAAAACTCTTAAACATATCTATGTTTTATTTTCTTCATTAAACACTTGAATTTAGGCATTTTCACAATATTTAATGTTTAACATTACATGTTTAATATTATAACACCAAAATAAATAAATGCCTGGGAAGGCTTTGGCTTAAATCTCTTATCACATTTACATATACTAACTTCCGTGTTTAAAAAAATGAATACCGTTTTCTACAGTACATGTAAAAAAGTAAAGAGAGCCATTTGAATAAAAGTAACTTCTCAGGGAGATAACATACAACTGAAGAGTTACTTAATTGAATTCCTTCTTTTTCTGGAATGAAGGAGAATCAGATGGTAAATTAGTACCCAGTAGGTAACTTACTTTTGATAAGATGTAAGCTAACAAATCCCCAAAGGATCGAGCAAAGTGGTGAACATACACTACAAGCACTGTTCTAACTATTCCTAGACTGTTTTACTCTATTAAGAATCTCTATGGTGGTTACAGGTACTAGGAAAATTAGACAGGTTATAAACGTCATAGGATCATGAGTTGATCCAAATGGCAGAGAGGATGCTTGAAGGATCCCAGAGCCTGACCAACAGTCACACAGGAGAAGCAGTGTATTTCTGACAAACGTTAAAAGGACAGTGAGTTGAGCAGAAAACCGGAAAATACTTGGGAAATAATTTCAAATAAAAAATTTATCAGCAATGTTTAACTTGATATCTTATATTCTTATTTTACTTTGAAACTACAGGAGAAAATCTTCAATCAAAAATTCAAATATCTGTGACACACTTTTAAATATTCACAGTTTCTTGTGACTAGCTTTGTACATGTTTTTAAGCAATGACTGTTCGTTGCATACTGTAAGTATCATTTGAGAAGTATGGTGTAATTCAATTTAATATAAAGTTCAGACTGCAAGTGAGAGCAACAAAAGTGAAAAGTTGGTATGAATTCAGTAAAAGGATATCCAATTTGGAATTGGAGGCAAAGGTGACAAAAGTGGAGAATTTGGACCACATGATGGCACTGCACTCATGGTTAAAAAAGGAGAAAGTAGGGCTTCCCTGGTGGCACAGTGGTTAAGAATCTGCCTGCCAATGCAGGAGACACGGGTTCGAGCCCTGGTCTGGGAAGATCCCACATGCTGCGGAGCAACTAAGCCCACGTGCCACAACTACTGAGCCTGCGCTCTAGAGCCAGCGAGTCACAACTACTGAGCCCACGCGCCTAGAGCCCATGCTCCACAAGAGAAGCCAGCGCACCACAACGAAGAGTAGCCCCCACTTGCCGCAACTAGAGAAAGCCTGCGTGCAGCAATGAAGACCCAACATAGCCAAAAATAAAAAACTTTAAATAAATAAATAAAAGAGACTGTAGAAGAGAAATTTAGAAAGTAGGAAGGTGGAGGTTTATTTTACACACTTACGAGTAGACACACTGAAAGTGTGCTAGCCCTCCCACTAAAGAACAGAGACAAATTAAAGTTCCTTGGCCTAAATGCCATGTATATACATATACAAGTGACTAATATATTTTTTTAATTAATTTATTTATTTTTGGCTGCGTTGCGTCTTCGTTACCGCACACAGGCTTTCTCTAGTTGCAGCGAGCGGGGGCTACTCTTCGTTGTGGTGCACAGACTTCTCATTGCAGTGGCTTCTCTTGTTGCAGAGCACTGGGCCTAGAACGCATGGTCTTCAGGAGTTGTGGCTCACAGGCTCAGTAGCTGTGGCCTGTGGGCTCTAGAGCGTAGGCTCAGTAGTTGTGGCACACCGGCTTAGTTGCTTTGCAGCGTGTGGGATCTTCCCGGCCCAGGGCTTGAACCCATGTCCCCTGCATTGGCAGGTGGATTCTTAACCACTGCACCACCAGGGAAGCCCCAGCAGACAGATTCTTAACTACTGCACCAACCAGGGAAATCCGAGTGACCAATATTGATACATTTGTTAAGCAAGTGGTAGGAAAAGTGTGACAAAGACAAACATTGGCAAATACATGTCAGCATTAAGATACCGTTATAAGATACTGGTCGAAGTTTAAAACCTTAGCTTCCAACTACCCAGTCCATTTTTCCCCATTTAAGATAGAACAGGCCAGTTGCTCCATTTCTTTCTAGTGTTTCACTGTCCAATCCCTGCCTCACATTGGAATGCTCAACCCCAAGGAGAAAAGAGAAGAAAAGAAAGAAAAGAGAGTAAAGAAGAAAACAAAATGATATAGAAACTGAACACCCACAATCCATTCCCATACTTTAGCCTCTCTTTCCATTAACATTATGACACCATAGGAAATTCACAAGAGTTGTAAAACATATCCTCTTCAAGCACCAATGATTTACTGCTCTATTCTTTTATAAAGTTTCATGATTTATTATTTTTATGCAGCTATTTTCTTTAGCCTATCTATATTATTAAACTGTTGAGTAATTATAACAATTCATTCTTCAGCATTTATTCAATTTTTAAAAGTCACGTTTCTTTACCAAGTATTCTCTCTGGCCATCAGGTTCTAAGAAAATCACAATCCATCTCAACAGTTTATTTTGAATGTCCATACTATGTCCTGCATAAACTGGTTATCCTAAAACTGTAGAAGTCAACACAAAAAGTGTTTTAATTGAAAATCTATTAAGTAAATAAATGTAAAATATTACATAAATCTACTTAATCATAAAATTTCTTCATAAAAAGCTTATCATACACACAGAGAAAAAGTTGTCCCTCCCATTTTATCCTTTAATTATAGATGAGAAATGCTTTTAGTTGGAACTCACCCATCATGGCAACCAGCTTGACTATTTGAAAATTAGGGAAATGGTTCTCTCATCAGCATTCTCTATTGCCTAAGAACATAAAAAGATGAACACGTTAATAAGACGAAGAAAGAGAAGAGGTAGCCACAAAAAGAAAAAAGTCAGTATAAATAACACTAATGTGAATGTACAATATTAATACTTTACACATTTTGCTGGGGAGAAGTGCCTTCTTTTTTCCAGATATTCAATTATTGAGAAGGAACTGAAAATTATTATTATTTTAAATTAAATTTACCTAAGTACTTTTCAGGTTCCTATCTATCTAAGCTAAAGCAAAACAAAACAAAATGATTTTTGAGAGTCAAAAAACTTAAGAGATAATCTAATAAACTCAAGTTCCGGGACTTCCCTGTTGATCCAGTGGATAAGAATCCACCTTCCAATGCAGGGGACGTGGGTTTGATCCCTGGTAGGGGAACTAGGATGCCACATGCAGCGGGGCAACTAAGCTGGCATGCCACAACTACTGAGCCCACGTACTCTGGAGCCCACGCATCACAACTACAGAGAAGCTCGCGCACCGCAACTAAGACCCGATGCAGCCAAAAATAAATAAATAAATAAAAATTTAAAAAAAAAAAACTGAAGTTCCCACAGGGCAATGGCAGATATAAAGATTGAGTGGCAAATGTCATATTTAGAGACATCAACAAAATAGTAAAGGCCTACAAATCTCCATAAAAGAAAATATTATCACAATCAACAAAAAGGAATTAACCGAAAGTTTGCAGCAATCTGGGCAGCATTTAGGAGTCACAGTAAAAAGAGAGAACCTTGTGGCATTCTGACCTTCCCTATTCCTATCTTCCTGCCCCTTATTCCCAGCTCCAAAGTAGCAATCTGAACCAACAGCCCACAGTCACCATGAAAATGAGCAGCCTGGCAGCAACTGGAAAGGGCAGAATGGAACTGGAATGCCTTCAAAGTCTGATTCCAAAAAAACTGTCATTATTTGACCTATCTAATGGTTGGCTGATAGACCCCATTTGAAAGGCTGCCTTTATTTAACCTGACTCAAAGCTTTTCCATTGCAAAGAACTTGGAGTGTTTGCTGAAATCAATCAGGGACAACATATGTCAACTGTCTGAGGAAGGGGAAAATAGTTGGGCAAACAATAGGTTAAGAAAAAAATTTTTTAGAAAAGCTGAGAAATGAGATGTCAACAGGGAACTCTGAAATGAGAAATGAGATGTCAACAGGGAACTCAGAAAAGCTGAGAAATGAGATGTCAACAGGGAACAGACTGCTGGGACTCTAGAAGGTACACAAATGCCCAAGGCTGTTGCTTTACTCAAGAAAGGCCTAAGAAGGCCCTCGGCTTTCACCTCTGGCTAACTCTGAGGCTCTGTGTAGCAGTAAGTAAAGGATAAGGTGGAGTTGTAAATGCCTGGGAGAAAGTTAAAGGCCAGCCCCAACACACACAGAAAACCACTCAAAAAAGACTTCGAGACTTATCTGTTCCAAGTATCTAAGGAAATCTCTGTCTAATCATTAGATGACAGCTAAACTAAGAGCAGTCTTCACTGACCATATATGACAAAGAATACAGACTTTAAAAAGTGAGTTCTGAAATGTCACTAAACAAACAAATAAGAATAATAAACAAAAAACACTGGGGAGGGGACTTCCCTGGTGGTCCAGTGGTTAAGACTCCATGTTCCGAATGCAGGGGACATAGGTTTAATCCCTGGTCAGGGAACTAAGATCCGGCATGCTGTGTGGCACAGCCAAAAAACAAACAAACAAAAAACCACGGGGGAGGGAGAAGAATCTGATTTCCAGAGGTGGCCCATTATAATATTTTAAATGTCCAGTTTTCAAGAAAAAAATGAGACATACAAAGATAACAGTCCATACACAGAGAAAAAGCAATCAACAGAAACTGACCCTGAGAAAGCCTAAATGTCAGACTAACTAGACACATACAAAAATTCCTGATTCCCAGATGAAAAGCCAGTGTTCAGCATAAACTATATTGTTTGTATAAGCAGCTGAGGCACAATAAGCCATTCTTATCAGTTAGGCAGCTGGGAACTCTCCTGAAATCCAAGTTCTCAGATGCCAGCCAATGATAAGCAATTCATTCCAAAGATAAGCAGTGAGGCTATGTGAACTCTTTTCTATACAAAGAGCAGAAGGAAATGAATAGACAAGTTTAAAGAAACTGCATAAAGCAATAATTATAAGCGTGTTGTTGGGTGTACAATATATAGATATAATTTGTACAACAATATACACAAATTTCCCTTTGTATAGTACAAAGGAAAGAGGAGGGATGGAGTTAAAAGGGAAATTTTGTATGCCACTCAAATTAAGAGGCATTAACTCAAACTACATTGTTTTAAGTTGAGATGTTAATTTTAATCCCCAGGTCAATGACTGAAGAATACATTTTTTTAAATGGCAAAAGAAATGAGAGAATTAAAATAGCACACAACAAAATATCTATTTAACACAAAGAAAGCAGTAATGGAGGAATGAGGAACAACAACAACAAAAAAGATACAAAACACATAGAACACAAAAATAGAATGGCAGATGTAATCTTACCTTATGTGTAATTATATTAAATATAAGAGGAATGAACAAACCAGTTAAAAGGCAGAGATTAGCAGACTAGGTTAAAAAACAAGATCTAACTATATGCTGTCTACATCAGACACATTATAGATTCAGGCACAAAACAGGTTGAAAGTTAAAGACTGTAAAAAGATATACCATGCAAACAGTAGCCAAAGGAGACCTAGCTATACTAATAGCAGACAAAATAGAATATATTATACACGAGCACTGAATATGAAACTGTGACTAAAAATCTTCCAAAAAACAAAAGCCCAGGACCAAATGGCTTCACAGGCAAATTCTATCAAACATTTAGAGAAGAGCTAACACCTGTCTTTCTCAAACTCTTCCAAAATTTGGCAGAGGGAGGAACACTCCCAACCTCATTCTACAGGGCCACCATCACCCTGATACCAAAACCAGACAGAGATGTCACAAAGAAAGAAAACTACAGGCCAATATGACTGATAAATATAGATGCAAAAATCCTCAACAGAATACTAGCAAACACAATCCAACAGCACATTAAAAGGATCACACACCCTGATTAAGTAGGGTTTATCCCAGGAAGGCAAGGATTCTTCAATATACGCAAATCAATCAATGTGATACACCATATTAGCAAACTGAAGGAGAAAAACCATATGATCATCAAAATAGATACAGAAAAAGCTTTTGACAAAATTCAACACCCATTTATGATAAAAACCCTCCAGAGAGTAGGCATAGAGAAAACTTACCTCAACATATAAAAGGCCATATATGACAAACCCACAGCCGATATTGTTCTCAAGGGTGAAAAGCTGAAACCATTTCCTCTAAGATCAGGAACAAGACAAGGCTGCCCACTCTCACCACTATTATTCAACATAGTCTTGGAAATTTTAGCCACAGCAATCAGAGAGAAAAAGAAATAAAAGGAATCCAAATCGGAAAAGAAGTAAAACTGTCACTGTTTGCAGATGACACGATACTATACATAGAGAATCCTAAAGATGCTACCAGAAAACTACTAGAGCTAATCAATGAATTTGGTAAAGTAGCAGGATACAAAATTAATGCACAGAAATCTCTGGCATTCCTATATACTAATGATGAAAAATCTGAAATAGAAATTAAGGAAACACTCCCACTTACCATTGCAACAAAAAGAATAAAATACCTAGGAATAAACCTACCTACGGAGACAAAAGACCTGTATGCAGAAAACTATAAGACAATGATAAAAGATATTAAAGATGATACAAACAGGTGGAGAGATATACCATGTTCTTGGATTGGAAGAATCAACATTGTGAAAATGACTATACCTCTCAAAACAATCTACACATTCAGTGCAATCCCTATCAAACTACCAATGGCATTTTTCACAGAACTAGAACAAAAAATTGCACAATTTGTATGGAAACACAAAAGACCCCGAATAACAAAAGCATTCCTGAGAAAGAAAAACAGAGCTGGAGGAATCAGGCTCCCTGACTTCAGAATATACTACAAAGCTACAGTAATCAAGACAGTATGGTACCGGCACAAAAACAGAAATATAGATCAATGGAACAGGATAGAAAGCCCAGAGATAAACTCACACACATATGGTCACCTTATCTTTGATAAAGGAGGTAAGAATATACAATGGAGAAAAGACAGCCTCTTCAATAAGTGGTGCTGGGAAAACTGGACAGCTACATGTAAAAGAATGAAAATGGAACACTCCCTAACACCATACACAAAAATAAACTCAAAATGGATTAAAGACCTAAATGTAAGGCCAGACACTATAAAACTCTTAGAGGAAAACATAGGAAGAACACTCTATGACATAAATCACAGCGAGATTCTTTTTGACCCACCTCCTAGAGTAATGGAAATAAAAACAAAAATAAACAAATGGGACCTAAGGAAACTTCAAAGCTTTTGTACAGCAAAGGAAACCATAAACAAGATGAAAAGACAACCCTCAGAATGGGAGAAAATATTTGCAAATGAAGCAACTGACAAAGGATCAATCTCCAAAATATACAAGCAGCTCATGCAGCTCAATATCAAAAAAAACGGACAACAATCCAAAAATGGCCAGAAGACCTAAACAGACATTTCTCCAAAGAAGATATACAGATTGCCAACAAATACATGAAAGGATGCTCAACATCACTAATCATTAGAGAAATGCAAATCAAAACTACAATGAGGTTTCATCTCACACCAGTCAGAATGGCCACCATCAAAAAGTCTACAAACGGGGCTTCCCTGGTGGCGCAGTGGTTGAGAATCTGCCTGCCAATGCAGGGGACATGGGGTAGAGCCCTGGTCTGGGAAGATCCCACATGCCACGGAGCAACTGGGCCCGTGAGCCACAACTACTGAGTCTGCGCGTCTGGAGCCTGTGCTCCGCAACAAGAGAGGCCGCGATAGTGAGAGGCCCACAGATCGTGATGAAGAGTGGCCCCCGCTTGCCGCAACTACAGAAAGCCCTCGCACAGAAAAGAAGACCCAACACAGCCAAAAATAAATTAAAAAAAAAAAAGTCTACAAACAATAAATGCTGGAGAGGGTGTGGAGAAAAGGGAACCCTCTTGCACTGTTGGTGGGAATGTAAATTGATACAGCCACTACAGAGAACAGTATGGAGGTTCCTTAAAAAACTAAAAATAGAACTACCATACGACCCCGTAATCCCACTACTGGGCATATACCCTGAGAAAACCATAGTTTAAAAAGAGTCATGTACCACAGTATTCACTGCAGCACTATTTACAATAGCCAGGACATTGAAGCAACCTAAGTGTCCATCGACAGATGAATGGATAAAGAAGATATGGCACATATATACAATGGAATATTACTCAGCCATAAAAAGAAACGAAATTGAGTTATTTGTAGTGAGGTGGATGGACCTAGAGTCTGTCATACCGAGTAAGTCAGAAAGGGAAAAACAAATACCGTATGCTACCACATACATATGGAATCTTAAATTAAAAAAATGGTTCTGAAGAACCTACAGGCAGAACAGGAATAAAGACGCAGATGTGGAGAGTGGACTTGAGGACACAGGGATGGGGAGGGGTGAGCTGGGACAAGGTGAGAGAGTGGCATGGACATACATACACTACCAAATGTAGAATGGATGGCTGGTGGGAAGCAGCTGCATAGAACAGTGAGATCAGCTTGGTGCTTTGTGACCACCTAGAGAGGTGGGATAGGGATGGTGGGAGGGAGACACAAGAGGAAGGGGATATGCGGTATGTGTATATGTATGGCTGATTCACTCTGTTATACAGCAGAAGCTAATGCACCATTGTAGAGCAATTATATTCCAATAAAGATGTTGGGAAAAAAAAGAAAGCATCATTATGATGTGAGAGCCACCATCATCCATTTTAAAAGTACAAGACAAGCTCTTTAAAAATCAGACATTTTACGTCATTCCTTTTACTCCTTGAAATTATATTTCCATTTCACTTCCCCCACAGAATTTTATTCTGATGTTATACATTGATATTTTTATGCTTGACAGTCTTTTTTTTTTTAACATCTTTATTGGGGTATAATTGCTTTACAATGGTGTGTTAGTTTCTGCTTTATAACAAAGTGAATCAGTCATACATAACCATATGTTCCCATATGTCTTCCCTCTTGCGTCTCCCTCCCTCCCACCCTCCCTATCCCACCCCTCCAGGCTGTCACAAAGCACCGAGCCAATATCCCTGTGCCATGCGGCTGCTTCCCACTAGCTATCTACCTTACTACATTTGTTAGTGTGTATATGTCCATGACTCTCTCTCTCGCCCTGTCACAGCTCACCCTTCCCCCTCCCCATAACCTCAAGTCCATTCTCTAGGAGGTCTGCATCTTTATTCCTGCCTTACCCCTAGGTTCTTCATGACATTTTTTTTTCTTAAATTCCATATATATGTGTTAGCATACGGTATTTGTCTTTTTCTTTCTGACTTACTTCACTCTGTATGACAGACTCTAGGTCTATCCACCTCATTACAAATAGCTCAATTTTGTTTCTTTTTATGGCTGAGTAATATTTCATTGTATATATGTGCCACATCTTCTTTATCCATTCATCCGATGATGGGCACTTAGGTTGTTTCCATCTCCGGGCTATTGTAAATAGGGCTGCAATGAACATTTTGGTACATGACTCTTTTTTTTTTTTTTTAACATCTTTATTGGGGTATAATTGCTTTACAATGGTGTGTTAGTTTCTGCTTTATAACAAAGTGAATCAGTCATACATAAACTTATGTTCCCATATGTCTTCCCTCTTGCGTCTCCCTCCCTCCCACCCTCCCTATCCCACCCCTCCAGGCTGTCACAAAGCACCGAGCCAATATCCCTGTGCCATGCGGCTGCTTCCCACTAGCTACCTACCTTACTACGTTTGTTAGTGTGTATATGTCCATGACTCTCTCTCGCCCTGTCACAGCTCACCCTTCCCCATCCCCATAACCTCAAGTCCGTTCTCTAGGAGGTCTGCGTCTTTATTCCTGCCTTACCCCTAGGTTCTTCATGACATTTTTTTTTCTTAAATTCCATATATATGTGTTAGCATACGGTATTTGTCTTTTTCTTTCTGACTTACTTCACTCTGTATGACAGACTCTAGGTCTATCCACCTCATTACAAATAGCTCAATTTCGTTTCTTTTTATGGCTGAGTAATATTCCATTGTATATATGTGCCACATCTTCTTTATCCATTCATCCGATGATGGGCACTTAGGTTGTTTCCATCTCTGGGCTATTGTAAATAGAGCTGCAATGAACATTTTGGTACATGACTCTTTTTGAATTTTGGTTTTCTCAGGGTATATGCCCAGTAGTGGGATTGCTGGGTCATATGGTAGTTCTATTTGTAGTTTTTTAAGGAACCTCCATACTGTTCTCCATAGTGGCTGAACCAATTCACATTCCCACCAGCAGTGCAAGAGTGTTCCCTTTTCTCCACACCCTCTCCAGCATTTATTGTTTCTAGATTTTTTGATGATGGCCATTCTGACTGGTGTGAGATGATATCTCATTGTAGTTTTGATTTGCATTTCTCTAATGATTAATGATGTTGAGCATTCTTTCATGTGTTTGTTGGCAGTTTGTATATCTTCTTTGGAGAAATGTCTATTTAGGTCTTCTGCCCATTTTTGGATTGGGTTGTTTGTTTTTTTGTTATTGAGCTGCATGAGCTGCTTGTAAATTTTGGAGATTAATCCTTTGTCGGTTGCTTCATTTGCAAATATTTTCTCCCATTCTGAGGGTTGTCTTTTGGTCTTGTTTATGGTTTCCTTTGCTGTGCAAAAGCTTTGAAGTTTCCTTAGGTCCCATTTGTTTATTTTTGTTTTTATTTCCATTACTCTAGGAGGTGGGTCAGAAAGAATCTTGCTGTGATTTATGTCATAGAGTGCTCTGCCTATGTTTTCCTCTAAGAGTTTTACAGTGTCTGGCCTTACATTTAGGTCTTTAATCCATTTTGAGCTTATTTTTGTGTATGGTGTTAGGGAGTGATCTAATCTCATACTTTTAAAAGTACCTGTCCAGTTTTCCCAGCACCACTTATTGAAGAGGCTGTCCTTTCTCCACTGTACATCCCTGCCACCTTTATCAAAGATAAGGTGTCCATATGTGCGTGGGTTAATCTCTGGGCTTTCTATCCTGTTCCATTGATCTATCTTTCTGTTTTTGTGCCAGTACCATACCGTCTTGATAACTGTAGCTTTGTAGTATAGTCTGAAGTCAGGGAGCCTGATTCCTCCAGTTCCTTTTTTCGTTCTCAAGATTGCTTTGGCTATTCGGGGTCTTTTGTGTTTCCATACAAATTGCAAAATTTTTTGTTCTACTTCTGTGAAAAATGCCAGTGGTAGTTTGATAGGGATTGCATTGAATCTATAGATTGCTTTGGGTAGTAGAGTCATTTTCACAATGTTGATTCTTCCAATCCAAGAACATGGTATACCTCTCCATCTATTTGTATCATCTTTAATTTCTTTCATCAGTGTCTTATAATTTTCTGCATACAGGTCTTTTGTCTCTTTAGGTAGGTTTATTCCTAGATATTTTATTCTTTTTGTTGCAGTGGTAAAGGGGAGTGTTTTCTTGATTTCACTTTCAGATTTTTCATCATTAGTATATAGGAATGCCAGAGATTTCTGTGCATTAATTTTGTATCCTGCCACTTTACCAAATTCATTGATTAGCTCTAGTAGTTTTCTGGTAGCATCTTTAGGATTCTCTATGTATAGGATCATGTCATCTGCAAACAGTGACAGCTTTACTCCTTCTTTTCCGATTTGGATTCCTTTTATTTCCTTTTCTTCTCTGATTGCTGTGGCTGAAACTTCCAAAACTATGTTGAATAAGAGTGGTGAGAGTGAGCAACCTTGTCTTGTTCCTGATCTTAGTGGAAATGCTTTCAGTTTTTCACCACTGAGGATGATGTTTGCTGTGGGCTTGTCATATATGGCCTTGATTACGTTGAGCTTGACAGTCTTTTATTGATCAGTCTCTCATATATCACAGCAAGAAAACATGTATGCAAATTTGTTTAAAATTTGTTTCCTATAACCGTAAATAATAAATAATTATTAAATATAAAAAAGAATATATTACAAAATCATTATTAGTGGCAAAGTAGGACATTTATAGTGAAAAAGTTGCCAACTTATCAACAAGATATAGTAATTATGAACATGTATAAACAACAGACTCTCAAAATGCATGGGAAAAAAAAAAGATAGACTTGAAATAAACAATTCAAATATAACAGAGATTTCAATGCCTCATTTTCAATACTGGATAAAACAAGTAAACAGAAAATCAATGAAAAAGTGAAGACTTAAATAATGCTATAATATGCTATACAGATAAAATAATGCTATATAGATATAGAGCACTATATCTATAGAACACTGAAGTCCAAAACAGAAAAATACACGCTTTTCTCAAATACATGTGCAACATTTTCCAGGACAGACCACTTGTTAGGCAATAAAACTTATCTCAGCAAGTATAAATAGATTTAAGAAATATGATGTATGTTCCCTGACAACAATGCAATGAAATTAGAAACTGATAATAGAAAGAAATTTGGGGAATTTACAAATATGTGAAAATTAAATAACACATTCCTAAAGAACCAATGGAACATAAAAGAAGTCACATGGAAAATTAGAAAATGCTTTGAGAAGAATGAAAATAAAAACAAAACATACTGAAAATTATTGGATACACCTAAAGTACAACTTAAAGATAAATTTATAACTGTTGGGAACTCCCTGGCAGTCCAGTGGTTAGGGCTCAGCACTTTCACTGCCGTGGACTGGGTTCAATCCCTGGTGGGGGAACTAAGATCTTGCAAGCCATGCAGCATGGCACCCTCCAAAAAAAAGAGAGAGAGAGAAATTTGTAACAGCTAGTGTTTATATTAAAAAAAAAATCTCAAATCAATAAACTAAACTTCTACCTTAAAACACCAAAAAAGGACGAGCATGTTAAACCCAAAGCAATTAGAAGGAAAGAAACAATAAGGATTAGAAGTGGAAACAAACCAAAAAAATTAAAACACAATAGAAATTTTTTCAATCAATGAAACAATGGTTCTTTGAAAAGATCAATAAAATTGACAAAATTTTAGCTAGATTAACCAAGGAAAAAAAGAGGGAAGATACAAATATCTAAACTCAGGAATTAAAGGAGAATTACTACCAACCTTACAGAAATAAAAAGGATAAGGGAATACTATGAAGAACTGTATATCAATGGATTAGATCACCTGGATGAAATAAAGAGATTGAATTAGAAATTTTAAAACTTTTCACAAATAAGAAGTCCTAAGCCAGATAGATGGCTTCAAACATTTAAGAAAGAATTACCACCAATTATTAAAAAAAAAAAATACTGAACCTAGTATTACTCTGATAACCAAACCAGACAAACACGTTACAAGAGAAAACTACAGATTGATAACTTTGTGAATATAGATAAATCCTCAACAAAATACTAGCAAACCTAATCCAGAACGTTAAAAAAGGGGACCCTAGGGCTTCCCTGGTGGTACAGTGGTTGAGAGTCCGCCTGCCGATGCAGGGGACATGGGTTCGTGCCCCGGTCCGGGAAGATCCCACATGCCGCGTAACGGCTAGGCCCGTGAGCCATGGCTGCTGAGCCTGCGCGTCTGGAGCCTATGCTCCACAACGGGAGAGGCCACAACAGTGAGAGGCCCGCGTACCGCAAAAAAAAAAAAAAAAAAGGGGGACTCTATACCATGAACATGTAGGATATATCCCACAAAAGCAAGGTAGGTTCAGCATACAAAAATCAATGTAATAAACCACACTGATAGAATAAAAGAAAGATACATGATCATCTCAACAGACAACGAAAATGCAAGTGCCAAAATCCAACTGCCTACTCGAAAGACTAGGAAGAAAAGGAAATTTCCTCCAGCTGATAAAGGGGATCCATGAAAAACCCACAGCTAACATCATACTTAATGATGAAAAACTGCATATGTGCCCCCTAAGATCAGGGACAAGCAAGGATGTCCAGTCTTGCCACTCATATTTAATATTGTACTGGAGGTCCTAGTCAGAATATGAGGCAAGAAAATGAAATCAAAGGAATCCAGACTGGATAAGAAGCAAAACTATCCCTATTTGCAGCTGACAATCTTGTATACAGAAAATCTAAGAAGTTCACAAAAACAATATTAGAGCTAATGAATGAGTTCAGCACAGTTGCAGGATACAAGATCAACACTGAAAAATCAGTTGTATTTCTATACACTAGCACTGAACAATACAGAAATAAAATTTAGAAATAAATTCCATTTATAACAGCATCAAAAGAATAACAAAGTCTTGTACACTGGAAACTATAAAACATTATTGAAAGAAACTGAAACAGATCTAAATATATGGAAAGACATCCCATGTTCATGGATTGGAACAAAATATTTTGTAGGTGACAAAACTCTCAAAGTGATCTACAGACTCATTATAAAACTGAAACTAACACATCACTGTAAAGCATTTATACTCTAAAAAAAAAAGTGATCTAGGGCTTCCCTGGTGGCGCAGTGGTTGAGAGTCCACCTGCCGATGCGGGGGACACGGGTTCGTGCCCCGGTCCGGGAAGATCCCACGTGCCGCGGAGCGGCTGGGCCCGTGAGCCATGGCCGCTGAGCCTGCGCGTCCGGAGCCTGTGCTCCGCCATGGGAGAGGCCACAACAGTGAGAGGCCCGCGTACCGCTAAAAAAAAAAAAAAAGTGATCTACAGATTCAATGCAATCTCTATCAAAATCCTCTATCAAAATTCCAATGGCCTTTCTTTGCAGAAATGGAAAAGCTGATCTTTAAATTCATATGGAGCTACAAGAGACCCTGAAGAGCCAAAACAATATTGAAAAAGAAAAATAAAGTTGGAGGACTCACACTTCCTGATTTTAAAAATGACTACAAAATTATAGCAATCAAAACAGTGGGGGTACTGACATAAGGAGAGAAACTGGTGGAATAGAATTGAGAGTCCAGAAATAAACCCAAACATCTACAGTCAAATTATTTTTGACAAGGGTGCCAAGACAATGGGGGAAAAAACAGTCTTCAATAACAGGTGCTGGACAACTGGATATCCACATGCCAAAGCATGAAGTGGGACCCCTACCTCAAATGATATGTAAAAATTAATTCAAAATGGATCAAAGACTAAATGGAAAAGCTAAATCTATAAAACTCTTAGAAGGGAACAGAGGTATAAACATCATTTTCTACCTACCACCCTTAGTTTTTGAATGCAGAACTTACCTAAAGTGAACAAATTTTAAATATACATTTTACATATGCATTTACCCACATAACCACCAAACAGATAAAAATATAGACATTTCCGGGACCCATAAAGGCTCCTTTGTACCCATTCCCAGTCACCCTTTCCCCACAAGGGTAACCATCATCTTGACATTTATTGCCATAGATTAGTTTTGCCTTTTAAAATTTCATGTTAGTCGAATCATACAAGACAAACTTTGTATTTTTTTTTTCTTTTTTTTGGCCACACTGTGCAGCTTGCAGGATCTTAGTTCCCCAACCAGTGACTGAACCCATGACCCTGGCAGTGAAAGCATGGAGTCCTAACCAATGGGCCACCAGGGAATTCCCTGTATTTATTTTCACTTAGTATCTTATGTCTCTGAAATTCTTCCACATTATCTCTATGAGTATTTTGTTCACTTTCATTGCTGTGTAATATTCCATTATAAGCCTATACCTCAACTAATTTACCCATTCTACTACTGATGGACATGAAGGTTGTTTCCAGTTACTGGCTATTACAAATAAAACTTCTATGAACCTCTTTGAACATGCTTTTTTGTAAACATAAACACATATTTCTGTTGGATATATACCCAAGGAGGGAACTGCTAGATCTCTAAGACATGCATATAGTTAGCTTTAGCAGTTCTGGCCGAACATTCCTTCAAAGTGATTGTGTTAAATATATATACTCTCACCAGCAATGTAGGAGAGTTCCAGTTCTTCCACATCCTCAGCAACACTATTAGTCATTCTGGTGGTTATGTAATATCTCACTATAGTTTTAATTTACATTTATCTGATGATTAATGATGTTGAGTACCATTTTCATTGGTTTACTGGCCACTTTGATATCCTCTTTTGTAAAATGACTGCTTACGTATTTTGCACATTTTAAAACTTTAGATACAAGAATTTTGTTGGATATGTTCATTATGGTGTCTTCTCCTTACACTCTGTTTATGATATCTTCACTCTAACAAATTTAACGGAGTCAGTAAGTATACAGTGGAGAATTTGGGCAAGTCCTTGATGAGGTGATCAAAATTAACATCACATATAAAGGATGGATGAACATCCTGTGTCTCTAGATGTGATACTCTGAGAAGGACACAATGTAAACTAAGCAGTTTTCTGAGAATGTATAACCTAAATACAATTCATAAAGAAACTTTAGACAAATAAAAAATAAGAAACATTGTATTTAAGCAAAAAGGGAGACTGCATTCCTCAGAAATGCCAGTGAGATAGAAGTCAAAGAACGGCTATGGAAATGTTGCAGATTCAAGGAGAGTAAAGAGACATGGCAACTTCATCCATCCTGACCCTAGACTGGATCCTGTACTAGAGGGAAACAGTGCTATAAAGACCATTATTAGGTCAACTGACAAAACTGGAATACGCACAGTTACTATTTATTCAGAAAGGCTACATTCCAGTTACTGCTGTCTCTGCTATCCTTTTTCCTTTTATTCCCAACATCAGAGCCTTTATTATTTGCGTAGTAAATGATAAAAATGCGCATGTGTGTTTTGGTGGTTATTAACTGGCATGAAAGATATTAGAAATGAGTTTTCATTCATGAAACTGGTGGGGTTCAAATAAGTAGGCTGGCTAAAATACCAAAGAAACACTCCTCTACTCTTGTATGAACAACGTATAAGAGCCCATATTCTTTACTCTCTAAAATTTTTAGAATGTTTTTATTGAATTATAGTTGATTTACAACGCTAGTTTCTGGTGTACAGCAAAGGGATTCAGTTACACACACACACACACACACACACATATATATATATATACATATTCTTTTTCATATTCTTTTCGTTTATTACAGGATACTGAATATAGTTTATTATGGTTCCCTGTGCTATACAGAACCTTTCTTAAAATCTATTTTATATAGATTAGCTTGAATCTGCTAATCCCAAACTCCTAATTTATCCCTCCCCACCCCCTTTCCCCTTTAGTAACCACAAGTTTGTTTTCTATGACTGTGAGCCTGTTTCTGTTTCGTAAGTACATTCGTTTGTGTCATATTTTAGATTCCACATATAAGTAATATCACATGATATTTGTCTTTCTCTGCCTAACTTACTTCACTTAATATGATAATCTCTAGGTCCATCCATGTTGCTGCAAATGGCATTATTTCACTTTTTTATGGCTAAGTAGTAGTCCAGTGTGTATATGTACCACATCTTCTTTATCCATTCATCTGTCAATGGACATTTAGGTTGTTTCCATGTCTTGGCTATTGTAAGTAGTGCTGCTATGAACACTAGGGTGCATGCATCTTTTTGTCCCAATATATGTCCAGGAATGGGATTGCTGGATCATATGGCAATTCTATTTTTAGTTTTTTAAGGAACTTCATACTGTTTTCCATAGTGGCTGCACCAATTTACATTCCCACCAACAGTGTAGGAGGATTCCCTTTTCTCCACACCCTCTCTAGCATTTGTTATTTGTAGACTTTTTAACGATGGCCATTCTGACCGGTGTGAGGTGGTATCTCATTGTAGTTTTTATTTGCATTTCTCTAATAATTAGCAATTTGAGCATCTTTTTATGTGCCTGTTGGCCATCTGTACATCTTCTTTGGAGAAATGTCTATTTAGGTCTTCTGCCCACTTTCTGATTGGGTTGTTTCTTTTTTTGTTATTGAGCTGTATGAGCTGTTTGTATAGTTTGGAAATTAAGCACTAGTAGGTCACATCATTTGCAAATATTTTCTCCCAGTCCATAGGTTGTCTTTTCATTCTGTTTATGGTTTCCTTTGCTGTGCAAAAGCTTATAAGTTTGATTAGGTCACATATGTTTATTTTTGCTTTTATTTCTATTGCCTTGGGAGACTGACCTAAACATTGGTATGATTTATGTCAGACAATGTTTTGCCTGTGTTCTCTTATAGGAGTTTCATTGTGTTATGTCTTATATTTAAGTCTTTAAGCCATCTTGAGTTTATTTTTGTGTGTGGTGTGAGGGTGTGTTCTAACTTCATTGATTTACATATGGCTGTCCAGTTTTCCCAACACCACTTGCTGAACAGACTGTCTTTTTCCCACTGTATATTCTTGTCTCCTTTGTCGAAGATTAACTGACCATAGGTGTGTTGGTTTATTTCTGTAAAAGCTTATATTCTTAAAGATAGTGCCAAGGTCAGTCATTCATTTTGAGGATTCTGACTATTTGATGCCACCAATAAGATTAACCAACTGCTGCCTCTACAATTTTGTTGCATCTATATATCAAGTGAATCTTTCATGCAAGGTATGGCTGAAGTACCTTAAGGATAGAAAGTTGGGAAGTTAACATGTTTACAAAGCAAATGGCACTTACTATTTTTGAAGTTGCTTGCTAATAAATGTTGGCGAAATAAAAGTCTATTATATTTGGCAGAATTTAGTCTAAGGTTTACTTTCATTATAAGCCAATAGATTACAAGGAAGCAGCTGATCTTCACTTAACTTCATTGATTGGTAGCTACTTTTATTTACCTAAAAGAACACAATAATTGTGCATAACCAATTTGACTCTGTTCAATTCACAACACCCAACTTAGGGCCTCTGCACTTGCTTTTTCTACATCTAAGAGTCTTTCCCCAAGTCCTTAAATGGCTGCTCATGTCTACTGACCATCCAATATGAGACATTTCTCCCACTCACTCAATTATTTTTTTTACATCATCCTATTTTTGCTTCTTTATAGAACTTATCATGATACAAAAATACTTTTAATTTAGTTAATTTACTTATTTATTGTATCTCCACCCCCAATGGCACACAAGAGCCTTAAGAACAGAGACTTTATTGATATGGTTGATTACTGATTCTCCTATGCACAGGACAGTGCCTGGCTCATAGAAGGCGCTGAGCATTTTAGAATGAAAGACAGAAAGCAAAAAAGTGGGAGGTGGGGGATAAGAGAAGAGAGAAGTTAGCTTGCAAAGATAAAAAACTAAATCTAAAAGAACAGGGAAAAAATAATAATAAAAGAACAGGGGAAAAAAGGTCTACACAAATACTCACACTGTAAGAAAATGAGCAAGACATTAGTAAGACAGTTTTGCACTCCACTCAAAAAGCCCATGGACCAATAAAGAGGAAAAGACACTGCTGTAGTGTCATGCATGTTAACAGAGATATGTCACTAAAATATAGGTAAGAAAAGCCCAACTGTGTGACAGTATTTTGCCATACTGTACTACAACTAATTATTTAAAGTGCATTTCATTATAATTAAGCACACCCTCATCCGCAAGCAGATCATGAATTCACTAAGATCAAACCAAATGTTATGTAACTCTTTATCCTCACTAACAAACGACAGTCAAAACTGGTACTCAATCTAAATTTGTTAAACTGTTCTAACAAGATTTTAATGATTTTCACGTTTAAAGGAAACTAATGATTAGAAGACTGTCCTGATATGAATAACTTGCAAGTTAAATGAGATCTATGAAAGTGGTGTACGAGAAGCTGACAGTAAATTGAGAGCATCTCATGACATTTCAGCCTATTAAGATTCAGTCGAAGCAAAGATGACCTATATTCTATGTACCATGTAAAAAAGTTTTTTAAAATTTTGATTGTATGTGGCTTTATTTTCCAAAATACATCCTTTGTCCTGGAATCATTCTCATTCCAGGATCTAATCAAAATACACTTAAAACAAAGTAACCTATTTCTGAAACTCAATAATTCAAACAACTTTCTAAAGCACTAAACCCACAAAAATATATGCTAAAAATGAAAACTATAATTTATATTGAAATATCATTAACATTCTATAATCTTCTGAAGCTTTCCAAACAAAATAATTTACACTGACCACATTTCATGTCACTCACAACCTATCTAAGGTCTTTATCTAAAATCATTTAGGCTTAGACTAGGGAAAAGCCTTTATATCACAGCATTCCTCACTGTCCAAAACCTCAATTATAAGCATTCACTTCAACAAGGTGGCATGCTGAAAACTTATATTCATGTTCTTGTGTAATGTCCTCCTGCTAAGCACAACTGGACCTAGTGATTCTCTTTTCAACAAAAAGAACAGGAAAAAAAATGATGAGATGTCATCTCTGAAATTAGGTTACAAGAAGACTGACTTCTATCTTGCTCTCTCTAGTAGCACCCTCTGAAGAAAGCCAGACAACATTCTGTAAGCTGCCCTATGGAAAGGCTCACATGACAAAGAAACAATATCTCGCCCAACATCCAACAGGGACTTAAGCCTGCCAACAGCCAACTGAATGAGGAAGCAGGTCACACGTCAGGTGAGCCTTAAAATGACTACAGCATGGCCAAAAAACTCACTGCAGTCTTGTAAGGAATCCAGAGCCAAAAGTATCCAGATAAGCTGTGCTGCAATTCCTGCTCCACATAAACTGTGAGAGACCAGATGCTTGCTGTTTTAAACCCCTGAGTTTTGAGGAAACTTCTTATGCAGAATAGATAATTGACAAAGAGAAAAAAAACAACTTTTATATCTATGTAAATGTTGATTGATATTTCCAGACAAAAATAAATTACTAACTAAACAGAGATGTATGAGCTATAAAGTGATGCCATTCTGCCTATACATATATACTTACATACTTTAAATCTTTAAAGTATATTTAAAATATTTACACTTTTATTTAATATGTTATTACTTAAGTTTCATAAAATGGAGAGGACATTTTTGATGCATAGTGTCTTTCCGTCAAAACTGAATGGATTCACTGCAGCATTATTTACAGGAGTAAAAAGTGGAACCAACCCAAATGTCCATCACCTGAGGAACTGATAAGAAAAATGTGATCTATCTATACAGTAGACTATTACTAGGCAATATAAGGAAATAAGATACTCAGGAGTGACATCAGCAACATGATGGACTATGAAGCTCCAAGCCCTTATTCCCCCACAGAACATTTAAAATCAGCCAGAAGCTGGTGAAATAGGAGCTCTGGAAAACAATTAAACGACTACAACAACCAAGTAAATATCTAATCAAGTAAAAGCTACATTCAAAATAGAAACAAATTTGGTGGCATTTTTATTTGACCTTGCTCCACCCCCTCCCTACACAGTATTGGTCTGGAGCAAACAGCCTGGTTCCCAAATCCCTCCCCCAAACTAGAGGGAACAAAGCAAATTTGTTTGCAGTGTTCTAAGCTTCTGGGAGCTGCCTGAAGGACTTACTGCTCTCTGTTGTACCTAACTCAGAACTCAGATGGAAAAGACGCCAGTACTATGTGGGTAAACTAGAGGGGGCCTACAGACCTGCAAATGCTTGAAACAAGAGATTATGATACATACAACAGATCACCTAGGACCCTGAGGAGAAGATTCAAGGGGAAGATTCTTTGGAAATTGAAGACCTTTAAAAGCAGTTGTGGGGACTTCCTTGGCAGTCCAGTGGTTAAGAGTCTGCACTTCCACTGCAGGGGGCGCAGGTTCAATCCCTGGTCAGGGAACTAAGACTGCACATGTGGTGTGGCCAAAATAAATAACTTTTTTTTAAAAAAGGAGTGTCAGATATAGCAGAAAGGTCAGAGTTTGGGGTACAAGATGCGGACAGTGGGACCCCATTAACCTCCAACAGAGGTTAATGGTAGAGAGACTAGGATCAGCATTAAAAAAAAAAAAAAAAAAAAGCAGTTGTGGATATGGGGGAACTGAAGAAGTCACATGGAGATTTAGCAAAAGGTATGCCCAGAAAAGGCCTGAGAAGACAAAAAGCCTTCACACTGGGCTGATCCTAAGCCCCAAGCACACTCGGCTTATTAGTGAAAGACTGGTCTGACAGACACAGAACAAGTCTGCAAAGGCAGGGAGAAGTGATCGTTTTTTTAAATGATTTATTTTCAACAAAAAATGACAAAGCATACCAAAAAAAAAGGAGAACATGGCCCATTCAAAGGAAGAAAAATAAGTGGCAAAACCAGCTCTAGAGAAGCATAGTTAATGAACTTACTGGATAAAGACTTTAAAACAACTGTCCTAAATATGTTTAAAAAGCTAAAAGAGGGCTTCCCTGGTGGTGCAGTGGTTGGGAGTCCGCCTGCCAATGCGGGGGACGTGGGTTCGTGCCCCGGTCCAGGAGGATCCCGCGTGCCACGGAGCGGCTGGGCTCATGGGCTGTGGCCACTGGGCCTGTGCTCCACAGCGGGAGGGGCCACAGCGGTGAGGGGCCCATATATCACAAAAAAAAAAAGCTAAAAGAAAACACAAAGAAACAAGGAAAACAATATATAAACAAAATTACATTATCAACAAAAAGAAATTACAAAAGGGAACCAAACAGAAATTCCAGAGCTGAAGAATAAAATAAAGGGGTTCAACAGTAGACTTGAGTAAAAAGACAAATCAGCAAAATTAAATATAGAACATTTGAAATTATCAAGGCTGAAGAATAGAAAAATATAATAAAGAAAAGTGAACAGAGCCTAAGGAACTTATGGGACACCATCAAGCAGACCAATATATCAATATAAACATTATAAGAGTCTGAGAAGAAGAGAGAGTGAAAGGGGCAGAGAGATTACCTGAAGAAGTAATGGCCAAAAACTTGCAAAATATGACAGAAGACATGAATTTACAAATCCAAGGAGTTCAATAAATTCCAAGTAGGACAAACCCAGGCAGATCTACAGCAAGACACAATATAATCAAACTGCTGAAAGAGAGAGAATCTTGAAAGCAGCTAGAGAATCTTGAAAGTAGCTAGAGAAAATTCACTCATTATGTAGATCCTCAAAAAGATTATCAGTAGAAACTGTGGAGGCCACAAGGCTGTGGGATAAAAGAAAAAAAATGCCAAAGAAGAATTCTGTATCTACCAAGAGCTAAGGAAGTTCATTACTATTAGTACTGCCCTACAAGAAATGCTATGGAATTTCTTCATGTTCAAATGAAGAAACACCAGACAGTAACTCTAAGATATATAAAGATAAAGACTCCCGTAAAGGTAAATACGTGGGCAAATATAAAAACCGGCATTACTGCAATATTGGTCTGTAACTTCACTTTTTATTTTCTACAGGATATAAAAGACAAATGCACAAAAATAATTTTAAATCTACGTTAATGGGAACACAATGCATAAAAATGTAATTTGTGACACTAACAATAAACAGGGATGAACAGAGCTATAGAGAAATAGAGTTTTTGTATGTGATTGAAGTTAAGTTGATTTCAATTCAAAACAAACTGTTATAACTTTAGGATGTTATATGTAACCTCATGGTAACCACACACACACACACACACACACACACACACACACACACACACACACACACACACCCAACAGAAGAGAATATAGATTAAAAAAAAAAGGTGAGAAAAATCAAACTGCGTCACTACAGAAAAATCAACTAAACACAAAGACAGGCAGAGATGGAGGAAATGAGGGACAAAAAAATACCAAAAAAACACATAAAATGCCTTCTCTATCAGTAATTACTTTACCTGTAAAGTAATTAAGCATTCCAATCAACAGGCACAGATTGGCAGAACGAATTTAAAAAGCATGATGCTCCTGTATGCTGTCTACAAGAGACTCACTTTAGATCTAACTACACAATAGGTTTAATGTGAAAGGACAGAAAAAGATATTCCATGCAAATAGAAACAGAAGAAAACCAGAGTGGCTATACGAGTATCAAACAGAATAGACCGTAAGTCAAAAATTGTTACAAGAGGGCTTCCCTGGTGGCGCAGTGGTTGAGAGTCCACCTGCCGATGCAGGGGACACGGGTTCATGCCCCGGTCTGGGAAGATTCTACATGCGGCGGAGCGGCTGGGCCCGTGAGCCATGGCCGCTGAGCCTGCGCGTCCGGAGCCTGTGCTCCGCAACGGGAGAGGCCACAACAGTGAGAGGCCCGCGTATCACAAAAAAAAAAAAAAAAAAAAAATTGTTAGAAGAGACAAAAAAGAACATTAAACACTAACAAAAGGGTCAATTGATGAAAAAAATATAACAATGATAAACATCAGAGCTCCAAAATATATAAAGCAAATGATAGAATTGAAGAAAAAAATGGACATACTTAAACAATAACAATAGTTCACTCAATACCCCACTTTCAATAATGGATAGAACAACCACACAGATCAAGAAGCAAACAGAAGACTTAAACAACACTAAGAGCAATTAGACCTAACAGATATATACAGAACACTCCACCCCCAAAACAGAATATATATTCTTCTCAACTCCACATGGAATATTCTCTAGGATAGATCATATGTTAGGCCACAAAAAAGTCTTAAAAATTTAGTAAGATTGAACTCAAAATAATTTTTCCAAGCACAATGAATGAAACTAGAAATCAACAGCAGAAGGAAAACTGGAAAAGTCACAAATATGTAGAAATTAAACAGCAAACTCTTAATCAGCCAAAGAAGTCAAAGGAGAAATCATAAGGTAAATTAGAAAACATCCAGAAAAAAGTGAAAATAAAAACACAACATACCAACACTTTTGGGATGCAGTAAAAGCAATGCTAAGGGAGAAATTTATAGCTGTAAACGCACACATTAAAAAAAAAAGATTTCAAGGGAATTCCCTGGTGGCGCAGTGGTTAAGAATCCACCTGCCAATGCAGGGGACATGGGTTCCATCCCTGGTCCGGGAAGATCCTACATGCCACGGAACAACTAAGCCCGTGCACCAAAACTACTGAGCCTGTGCTCTAGAGCCCACGAGCCACAACTACTGAGCCTGTGTGCTGCAACTACTGAAGCCCATGCACCTAGAGCCTGTGCTCTGCAACAAGAGAAGCCACCGCAGTGAGAAGCCCGTAGACTGCAACGAAGAGGAGCCCCTGCTCGCCGAGCAACAAAGACCCAACACAGCCAAAAATTAAATAAATAAATAAATTTAAAAAAAAATAAAAAAGATTTCAAATCAACGACCTAACTCTACATCCTGAGGAACTAGAAAAAGAACAAACTAAACCTAAAGCTAGCAAAAGGAAAGAAATAATAAAGATCAGAGCAGAGAGAAGCAAAATAGAGAAGAGATACACAACAGAGAAAAATCAATAAAACCAAGAGTTGATTCTCCGAAAAGATCAACAAAATGGACAAACCTTTAGCTAGACTAAGAAAAAAGAAAAGATTCGAATAACTAGAATCAAAAATGAAAGAGGGAACATTACAGAAATAAAAAGGATCAGGGAATTCCCTGGCAGTCCAGTGGTTAGGACTCCATGCTTGCACTGCAGGGGGTGCAAGGGTTTGATCCTTGGTTAGGGAACTAAGATCCCACATGCCATGTGGCATTGCCAAAAAAACCCAAAAAACCCTCCAAACAAGAGAAGCCCAGGGACTTCCCTGGTGGCACAGTGGTTAAGAATCTGCCTGCCAATGCAGGGGACACAGGTTTGAGCCCTGGTCCGGGAAGATCCCACATGCCGTGGAGCAACTAAGCCCATACGCCACAACTACTGAGCCTGCACTCCAGAGCCTGCGCTCTAGATCCTGTGAGCCACAACTACTGAGTTCATGTGCCGCAACTACTGAAGCCTGCATGCTGAGAGCCTGTGCTCTGCAACAAGAGAAGCCACCGCAATGAGAAGCCCATGCACTGCAATGAAGGGCAGCCCCCACTCGCCACAACTAGAGGAAGCCCACGCACAGCAATGAAGACCCAACGTAGCCAAAAATAAAATAAATAGATAAATTTATAAAAAAAAGAAAAGCCCAGATCCAGATGGAATGAACACTTCCTAACTCACTGGATGAGGCCAATATTACCCTGATACCAAAACCAGACAAAGTCATTACAGGAAAACTATAGACCAATTATCTCTTATGAATACTGATGCAAAAATCCTCAACAAAGTACTAGGAAACCAAACTAAGCAACATATTAAAAGGAGTATTCATCACAACCAAGTGGGATGGATTATTAAAAGGCAGGATGGTTCAACACATGAAAAGTCAATGTAATATATCATATCAGTGGAAGGAAGGGGGAAAATACACAATCATCTCAACTGATGTGAAAAAGCATTTAACAAAATTCAATACTCTTTCATAATAAAAACACTCAGCAAACTAGCAACAGAAGGAAACTTCCTAAACATAATGAAGATCATATAAGAGAAACCTATACTCAACATCATACTCAATTGTGAAAGACTGAAAGCATTTCCCCTTAGCTTTTCCTGGTTCACATTAGGAACAAGACACAGATGCCCACTTTGCCACTTTTATTCAACATAGCATTGGAAGTTGTAGTAAGAGCAATTAGGCATGAAAAGAAACAGGCTTCCAAATCGGAATGAAATAAGTAAAATGATCTCTGTTTGAAGGTGACATGATCTTTTATGTAGAAATACCTAAAGACTGTACACACACACACACACACACACACACAAACACACACATACACACAGAGTGCTGGAGCTAATAAATTCAACAACACTGCAGGATACAAGATCAACACACAAAATCAGTTACATTTCTATACACTATGAACGATCTGAAAATGAAATTAAGAAAATTCCATTTACAAGAGCATCAAAAAGAATAAAATACTTAGAAATTAACTTAACCAAGGCAGTGAAAGACATACAACGAAAACTACCGAATGCTGCTGAAATAAATTAAAAAGATATAAATAGGGCTTCCCTGGTGGCACAGTGGTTGAGAGTCCACCTGCCGATGCAGGGGACACAGGTTCGTGCCCCGGTCCGGGAAGATCCCACATGCCGTGGAACGGCTAGGTCTGTGAGCCATGGCCGCTGAGCCTGCACGTCCAGAGGCTGCGCGTCTGGAGCCTGTGCTCCGCAACGGGAGAGGCCACAACAGTGAGAGGCCCATGTACCACCAAAAAAAAAAAAAAAAAAAAAAGACATAAATGGAAACACATCCCATGTTCATGGATGAGTAAACTTAATACTAAGAAGTCAATACTATCCAAAGTGATCTACATATTCAATGCAATCCTTATCAAAATCCCAATGATTTTTTTTTTTTGCGGAAATAGAAAAACCCATCCAAAAGTTCATAAGGAATCTCAAAGGATGCCAAATAGCCAAAACAATCCTGAAAAAGAACAAAATAGGAGGACTCACACTTCCTGATTTCAAAACGCACTACCAAGTTACGGTAATTAAAACAACACGTGGTGCTGGCATAAAGACCAATGGAATAGAGTCCAGAATTAAACCCTTGTATATTTGGTCAAATAACTTTTGACAAGGGTGCCAAGACTATGTAACAGGGAAAGAACAGTTTTTAAAACATTTAGTGATGGGAAAACTAGACATTCACATGCAAAAAAAAAAAAAAGTAGCCTTACTTTACACCAAATACAAAAGTTACCTTAAAATGGATCATAAACCTAAATGTAAGAGCTAAAACTATAAAACTCTTAAAAGAAAATATAGAGGGAAAGCTTCATTTTTGCAACAATGTCTTGGATGTGACACCAAAAGCACAGTCAACAAAAGAAAAAACAGATAAACTGAAGTTCATCAAAATTTAAAACATCTCATGGATGAACCTGGAGGACACTATGTTAAATGAAACAATCCAGTCATAGAAAAACAAATAATGCATGATTCCACTTATATGAGGTATCTAAAATAGTCAAATTCATAGAAGCAGAGAATAAAATAGTTGTGGGGTTGGGGGACCAGCAGGTGGTGAAAATGGGGCATTGTTATTCAATGTACATAAAGTTTCAGTTATTCTGATGACTAAGTTCTAGAGATTTGCTGTACAATGCCTGAAGTTATTAATATGGTACTGTGTACCTAAAATTTTGTTAAAAAGGTAAATATGTTAAGTGCTCTTACCACCACCAAAGAAAAGGGGGTGAGGGGGACACAAGGAATTTGGGGGAGGTATTGGATATGTCTATTACTCTGATAGTGGTGATGGTATCATGGGTGTTCATATATGTCCAAACTCATAAAATTGTACACATTAAATATGTGCAGTTATATTTTTTATCAATTACACCTCAATATAACTGTTTAAAAAATTTTAAACTTCTGTGCCTCAAAGGACACAATCAGCTGGGTGAAAAGGTAATACATGGAATGTGAGAAAATATTTGCAAACCATTTATCTGATGAGGTTAACGTCCAAATATATAAAGAACTTTTACAATTCAACAACAAAAAACAAGTAACATGATTAAAAAGTGGGCAAAGGACTTGAATAGACATTTCTTCGAAGAAGATATACAAATGGCCAATAAGAATATGAAAAGATGCTCAATATCACTAATCATTAGGGAAACTAATGCAAATCAAAACCACAATGAAATACCATCTCACACCCCTTACAATGGTTACTATCAAGAAAAAAGAAAATAATAAATGTTGGCAGAGATGTGGAGAAATTGGAACTCTTGTGTACTGTTGGTGGGAATGTAAAATGGTGCAGTCACTATGGAAAACAGTATGGCGGTTCCTCAAAAATTAAAAACTAAGTTACCATATGATCCAGCAATTCCACTTCTGGGTATATACCCAAAAGAATTGAAAGCAGGGACTCAAACAGGTTTTTGTACTTCCATTTTCATAGGAGCATTATTTACAATAGCCAAAATGTTAAAGCAACCCAAGCGCTCACTGACAGATGAATGGATAAACAAAACATGGTGTATATGTATACAATGAAGTATTATTCAGCCTTAAAAAGGAAGTAGATTTTGACATATGCTACAACATGGATACACTTTAAGGACATTTTACTAAGTGAAATAAGCCAGCCAACAAAAATACAAATACTGTATGATTCTACTTATTTGAGGTACCTAATCAAATTCATACAGACATAAAGTAGAAAGGTGGTTGTCAGGGGCTGGGGTCAGAAGAAAAGGAGTTTTTGTTTAATGGGTCTTGAGTTTCAGTTTTGCAAGATGAAAAGAGTTCTAGAAAAGGATGGTGGTGATGGTTGTACAACAATGCTAATATATTTAATGCCACTGCACTGTACACTTAAAAAAATAGCGAAGACAGTAAATTTTAGGTTATTTTTATTTTACTACAATTTTAAAAATACCAAAGAAACACCCCAAAACACTTACTTCTTGCAAAATCCCAACAAGGCTCAAATCTAAACTTAATGATCCTGCACTGTGCTTTCCTTCAAATGCAACCTTTTTTTTTTTTTTTTTCTGGCTGTATTGGATCTTTGTTGCTGCGTGCAGGCTTTCTCTAGTTGTGGCGAGCAAGGGATACTCTTCATTGGAATGCGTGGGCTTCTCATTGTGGTAGCTTCTCTTGTTGTGGAGCATGGGCTCCAGGCGCGCAGGCTTCAGTAGTTGTGGCACACGGGCTCAGTAGTTGTGGTGCATGGGCTTAGTTGCTCCTCGGCATGTGGGATCTTCCTGGACCAAGGCTCAAACTTGTGTCCCCTGCATTGGCAGGCAAATTCTTAACCACCGCACCACCAGGGAAGTCCCGCAACCATTTACTTTTAAAATGTAGGGGTTTATTTTGTATTTTAAATGATCTACTAACATTGTAAATACCTCCATTTCATATGCTTTGAGGACTACCATTCACTCATGTCTTAAAAAAAAAAATTATTAAGCGTCCACTCACTATGTGCCACATATACTGTAGTAAACAAAGTCCCTGTACTCTTGGGGCTTACACTTTAATGAGGAAGACATACAAGTGAATACAAAGTGCCAATGAAGAAAACAAACTCAGTGAATGAGTAAACAGGTAAGCACTCTAAAAACTGAGAAGGTATCAGTCTGAAGAAGAGTCAGTGGGAAAACTCTCAAGGCTAAAGAATAGCACACACAAATGCCCAAAAAGCTTAGCATGCTCCAGGAACTGTAGGAAGGACTGTGTGGTCAGTACTTTACAAAGCAAAGGGGGAGTGGCAAGAAATAAAATGAAAATGTAAGCTATAGCCACTACCAAGAAAGTTCATAAAGGAGTTTGACTATCATATATAATACAGCAGAAAGTCAGTTAGTGGTTTTAAGCAAAGATAAGATATGATTTGATTTGGGGTTTTTTGTTTGTTTGGTTGCATTTGTTTTTGTTTTGTTTTTAAATATCACATTGGGGGACCTCCCTGGTGGTCCAGTGGTTAAGACTCCATGCTCCCAATGCAGGGGGCCCAGGTTCGATCCCTGGTCAGGGAACTACATCCCACATGCCACAACTAAAGATCCCGCATGTCGCAACGAAGATATCGCATGTAGCAACAAAATATCCCGCGTGCCACAACTAAAGACCCCGTGCAGCCAAATAAATATAAATAAATAAATACTAAAAATAAATAAATATCACATTGGCTGCTGAATAAATGTAACAGCCAAAATGTGTATCACTCATAGAATGGATACACTATAAATTCAGGAACTGAATGTTATTTAGTTGGTTCATTTGCATTACTACAGATACATGTAACAAAACATGGATATTTATTCATATTGAGCAAACAATGCTTGAAGTTAAAAACATATGTTGAGCAAAAAAGCAAACAAAAAAGAATGCTTACAGTGTGCTTTCATTTGCAAAAGAGGGGAGGAATGACTTTAAGTGCAGATATATAACAGGTACTACCTCAGCCAGGTGACCAAGGTCAACATCACAGTGATAAATCAAGTTTATATTCAACCTTTAATATGATGTTATCAAATATGATGAAAATGGCACTTTACCTTTGTGGTCTTCCTCCAAGAACTCATAAACTAAGTAATAGGAGAAAATATCAGTCAAAATGAAATTTGAGAGACAGTCTATGAAATACCTAGTCAATATTCTTCAAATCTGTCAAGGTCATTAAAAACAAGGAATGTTTGAGAAACTACCACAACCCAGAGGAATTAAGGCATTATAAAAGCCAAATGTAATCTGGCATCCTAGATGGGATCCTGGAATGGAGAAAGGACAACAAAATCTGAATAAAATATGAGATTAATAATGATATATCAATATTGATTCCTTACTTGTGACAAATGTATCATAATAACATAAGATGTTAACAATATGGAAACTGGGTGCAGAATACAAGAACCCTCTGAACTATCTAAAAGTTTCCTGTAAATCTAAAGCATTCCCAAACTCAAAAAATTATTTAAAGAATGAACTGTAAGAGAAACAGAAGCAGCAAAAACAGTTATAAGGTTACTTAAGGTCCAGAAGGAGATGATGGTATATTAAAGTGTTTAGAATAATATGGCAGCAGGTAAGATGGAGAAAAAAAAAAAGGATTCATGGTATATTTTGAAGACAAAATAAAAAGAGCTTGGACTTCCAGTTAATGCGGAATAAAAAGGTCAGCAAATCCTCTTCTCCAAAAGTAAGAATAAAACTGGACAAATTGCCAAAAATAACTATTTCAGGGATTTGGAAACTGCCAAAAGATAAACAACAAATTGAGAAGTATTTATTCAGGGAAAACTACCAGAACTTCAGGTAAAGCAGTGGGAGTCAGAAGATTCCCAACACTAGCCCAGTTTGGCCTACATAAGAACTTTCAACAGGGCAGAGTTGGCCCTGAAATTCAGCAGCTCTTGCTAAAGGGCTTGACTTGATTTGGTGTGAAAGATGAAAAGTCACGCTAAGTGACACTGTCAATAAAAGGAAAAAACAGGGTAAAAATGAACAGGGAAAACCAGTAGCTCTGCTAGGAGGAGGAGGAAAGGGTCCCAGCTGGGGGCAAAGTCAGACCAGTCAAAAATTTAATGGGAAGATCTTGAAAATGAGAGAGCCACAGAAGTGCTGGATGAACTGTACAAATCCCTGGCTGACTAGGAAACTATGGGCATATGTAGACAGAGGAAACCCAAGAGGGCCAGGTACAAAGTAAAAAGTAAGGTCCACTTGGCTATTGCCTTAAATTTGCACTCTCCAATTCACACACATCCACCAGAAGATGGCTGAAGCCTTACAGGCTTGAAGTATTTGAGTGTAACCTCTGTTCTATCACTGACTGACCACTAAGTTATGCAGTCACAGGGCAACCCTTAGGAAGTCTGGCTTTAAAAATACAAACAGAGGGCTTCCCTGGTGGTGCAGTGGTTGAGAATCTGCCTGCCAATGCAGGGGACATGGGTTCGAGCCCTGGTCTGGGAAAGATCCCACATGCCGCGAAGCAACTAGGCCCATGAGCCACAACTACTGAGCCTGCCTGTCTGGAGCTTGTGCTCCGCGACAAGAGAGGCCGCAACAGTGAGAGGCCCGCGCACCGCGATGAAGAGTGGCCCCCGCTCGCTGCAACTAGAGAAAGCCCACGCACAGAAACGAAGACCCAACACAGTCAAAAATAAATAAATAAATAAAAATACAAACAGAAAAACAAACAAAAATAACTAAGCAAATACAATAACAGCCAAACAAGAATGGGGAACAATGTACTCCATGGATTAAGTAGAAGCAACTTGGTTTAAAAAAAAAATCCCAATCCAGAGATCCTACAATGTATTATCTAATATGTCTAGTTCTCAAAAAAAAAAAAAAAGTGAAGCAAGCAAAGAAAGAGAAAAGTGGGACCCATACTTAATATATATATATGGAAAAAAGCTATCAGTAGAAATGGACCCTGGGTAGGCTAAAATGTTGGAATTAGCAAAGACTTCAAGGCAGCTATTATAAATATATTTAAAAGAATTAAAGGAAAATCTGGTGAAAATTATTCCATAAATAAGAAACATCAATAAACAGAAACTATAAAAAAAGAACTGAAATGGAAATTCTAGAGGTGAAAAATACCATATCCAAATGTAAAGTGTATCAGATGGACTCAACAGTAAATCTGAGATGGCAGAAGAAAGAATTAAACTCCACAAAGAGATCAATAGTAGTCATCTAATCTGAAGAACAGAGAGAAAAAAGACTGAAGGAAAATTAACAAAGTCTCAGAGACCTGTGAGACATTAAGCAGACGAACACATTTTAATGAACGTCCCACAAGGAAAGAAGAAGAAAAAAGTGGACAGAAAAAAATATCTGAAGTAGCAATGGCCGAAAAGTTCCCAAATTTCTTGATAAACAGGAATCTACAGATCCAAGAAGCTCAATAAACTCTAAACACAATAAATATCAAGAAATCAACACCTAAAATTTTTTTAAAGTCATTTAAAAAATCTTAAAAAAAAGATTCACACCTAGATACACATTGTAATTAAACTACAGAAAGCCAAACATAAAGAACATCTTAAAAGCTGAAAGAAAATAACTCATTTTGCTAGAGAGGAAAAATACAACTACTAACTTCTGTCATAAATAACTGAGTCAGAAAAAGGTGGAATGGCATGTGTAACAACAAAAATAAAACAAGAACACAAATATCAAGCAAGAATCATATATTCAGCAAGACTATGCTTCAAAATGGAAGGTGAAATAAAGACAATCCTAGACAAACAAAAACTGAGAGAATTCACTGCAAGAAGAACTGCTTTATAAGAATAAGGGGGGACTTCCCTGGTGGTCCAGTGGTAAAGAATCCACCTTCCAATGCAGGGGACGCAGGTTTCATCCCTGGTTGGGGAACTAAGATCCCACATGCTGCAGGGCAACTAAGCCTGCGCGCCACAACTACTGAGTTCGCACACCTCAACAAGAGAGCCCACATGCTACAAGCTACAGAGCCCACGCGCTCTGGAGCTCAAGCACCACTAGAGAGAGAAAATCTGCCCGCCACAACTACAGACAAGCCCGCGTGCCACAACGAAGAGCCCACGCCATAACGAAAGATCCCACACACCTCAATGAAGACCCCGTATACTGCAACTAAGACCTGATGCAGCCAAAAAAAAAAAAGGCAATAAATTTTAAAAAAGGAAAGAAATACTAAGGTGAGTTCTTCAGACTGAGAAGTGACATCAGATGAGGTAACTCAAATCCAATAGACAAAATGAAGCACACTGGAAAGAAATATGAGAGTAAGTTTGAGGATTATTAAAATGTTTTCTTTTTTCTTCTCTTAAGCTCCTTAAAAAACATGATTGTAATTAAGCTAATTCACACATACATGTGCGCGTGCACACACACACACACACAGAGACCATTCCACCCATTAATGGCAGATTACACATTCTTTTCAAGCACCCACGGAACATTCACCAAGGTAGACCTGGGCCATATCCTGGGCCACAAAATAAATTTCAACATATTTAAAAGAATTAAAATCATATAAACTATGTTCTCTGACCACAGTGGAAGCAATCCAGAAAGTAATAACAGAAAGACAACAAGAAAATCTTCAAACATTTGGAAGTGAAACAACATACCTAAAGAATAATCTGCAGCTAAAAGAGAAAGTCTCAACAAATTTTTAAGTATATAGAACTAAACGGAAATACAACATGTAAAACACAGGCAAAGAAGTGGTGAGAGGAAAAATTATAGCACCATGCTGGGCTGTTATTACACCTGCCTCCGCCCACCCAACAACTGCTCCATCTAACGTCTTTGGGGGTCTTGCAAATATGGAAAGGGGTAAGGCAAGAATGAATCCTGTGGTGTGGAATTGGGATTGAAGGTATCATCATAAGTCACAGTTTTGAAATATGTAAAAAAACAGATATAGATGTACACAAACACACACATTTGTACCTATATATGTTTTTTTGTCTTTTTTTTAAATATAAATTTATTTATTTATTTTTGGCTGTGTTGGGTCTTTGTTTCTGTGCGAGGGCTTTCTCTAGTTGCAGCGAGCGGGGGCCGCTCTTCATCGTGGTGCACGGGCCTCTCACTATCGAGGCCTCTCTTTGTTGCGGAGCACAGGCTCCAGACGCGCAGGCTCAGTAGTTGTGGCTCACGGGCCCAGTTGCTCCGCGGCATGTGGGATCTTCCCAGACCAGGGCTCGAACCCGTGTCCCCTGTATTGGCAAGCAGGTTCTCAACCACTGCGCCACCAGGGAAGCCCCCCTATATATGTTTTAAAGCTTTGTCTATGGAGACCTGGAAGCAGTGACATCCTACTCACAATGAGTACACCTGCTAAATGTTGGTTTCTAAATATCAATCTCCACTAAGAGGAATGAAGGATCCTTGAAAATACGGATTATTTCCATGTATGAATCAGGTAACTGCAAAGGAAGCCTAGAACATCTTACTGTGCCAGGAAGAAAGGATGCAAAGAATCGTGGGACATGTCAAAAGGACACAGGAACGACCTTGAAGGGGTTCCCACTAGCCAAATATGGGACAATTTGGGTTTCAAAATAAATAATGATCGATTACAACCCACTGAACAGAAAAGGAATCCATGAGTCCACAGACACATCATTAAAAAATGAATCAATAAATGGGAGAAGAGGAAGAAGACTTTCCTTTATTCTGACATTCAAAGCATGGGTTATTGAATGTAGACTTATAAATTATAATAATAAAATTATAAGATCATTATTTGGCAGTCATCAGTAGTAATAATTCAGCCAAGAAAAATCAATAAATGCTAAAACTAGTGGGTGAAGTGATGAGGAATGAGATACTTAGTCTCAAAATATCTTTCCCCCCAATGTTTATTAATTATAAAGGAAAAAAGTACCTTTTTTTAGTAGAAATCTGGCAGAAAGCTTAGTTAAGTAATCAATTAACATCACCAGTAATGGGCAAATTAAAATCATTTACACCTGATGGGATGCATTAAGAAGACTATCACATCACCTCTGTGATGTTCCTGCCAAAAATATATAACCTAAACTGAATCATAGGGGAAGCATCAGACAAACCTCAACTGAGGAATATTTTAAGAGTCAACTACTCTATAAATTTCAAAACTATCAAGATCATGAAAGTCAAGGAAACATGGAAGAATTGTTCCAGACAGAAAAACACTAAATACAAAATATGATCCTAGATTGAATTGTGTTGCTAAAAAGGACATTACTGAGACCACTGGCAAAACCTGAATGGGTTCTGTGGATTAGATGATACTATTCTATCAATGATAACTTCATGATTTTGATGGCTGTATTCCAGATATGTAAGAAAATGCCCTTGCTGATAGCAATTACAAACTAAAGTCTTCTGGAGTGATGGAGCCTCATGCTGGCAACTTAGTCTCAGATGATTAGAAAAGAAACTTCTTTACAACCATTTCTGCAACTTTTGAAAATTTCTAAAGAAAAAATTTTAAACAAACAAAGTTGGGAAAATATAAACATTACTGTTCCTCCCCAGTCTTCACTATCTCATCAAAAAAGCGTCTCTATTTTTCCAGCTGTTCAAGACAAAAATTTGGGGATAGCCCTGATTCCTTTCATTTTTTCGTTCTACATTCCAACCTGTCAGCAAATCCTGTTAGCTTTTCCTTAAATATATATCTCCACCACTACCATTCCATTCCAAGGCATGATCATCTCTTGTATGGGTTACTGCAATACCTTCCCATCTAACCAGCCTGTTTTCACTCCAAACCCTCATACAGTAACGAGAGTGATCTTTTTTTAAGTCAGTGGATAAATAAACTGTGACACATTCAAGCAATAGAATATTCAGTGCTAAAAGAAATGAGCTCTCAAGCCATGAAAAAGACATGGAGAAACCTTAAATGCAATATTATAACTGAAAAAAGCCAATCTGAAAGGGCTATATACTGTATGACTCCAACCATATGACATTCTGGATAAGGCAAAATTATGGAGACAGTAAAAAGATCTGTGGCTGCCAGTGGCAGCCAGGGAGGGAGGGAGGAAGGGATGAATAGGTGGACCATAGAAGATTTTTAGGCCACAGAAGATTCTGTAGGGTATTATAATAATAGTAGATATATGTCATTATAAATTTGTCAGGACTCATTCAATAAATAACACAAAGAGTGAACCCCAATGTAAACGATGGACTTCAATGAATAAGAATGTATTGGGACTTCCCAGGTGGTCCAGTGGTTAAGACTCCACAATGCAGGGGGCCCGGGTTCGATCCCTGGTCAGGGAACTAGAACCCGTATGCCGCAACTAAAGATCCCGCATATGTTGCAACTAAGACCCGGCACAGCCAAATATAAACAAACAAATAAATAAATATTTTTTTAAAAAAGAATACATCAATACAGGCTCATCAAATGTAACAAATGTATCAATATCACACTAATGCAAAATGTTAATAATAGGGAAAACTGGGAGGGGTGAGGAGGTAAATGGGAACTCTGTACTTTAAGGTCAATTTTTCTGTAAACCTAAAACTGCTCAAAAAAAAAAAAAAAGTAAAATTCCTTCCTTTTCACAGTCGGCAAGGGGCGGGGGGAAATACAATGAGATTCCAAAAGAATGGCCATATGAAGTGTTGGCAAGGATGTTGTGCAACAAAAACATCCACATTGCTGGTAAGGATGTCAAACAGTACAACCACCTTATGAAACAGTCTGGCAAAATCTTACAACCCATCCATTTCACTCCTACATACTTACTCAAGAAAAATGAAAGCGTATGTCCACACAAATACTTGTACACAAATGCTCATAGCAGCATTATGTGTAATAGACCCAAACTGGAAACTCAAATGTCCATCACCAGGTGCATAGTTAATTTATGGTGACAAAAAGCAGATCATTGGTTGCCTAAGGACAATGGAAAGAGGCAAGACAGTGATGGGACTACAAAAGGGCATGAAGAAGCTTCTGGGGGTGGTGGATATGTTCACTATCTTGATGGGGTGATGGTTTTACAGGTGTGTATGTCCAATTTTAGCAAATCACATATTTTAAATGTGTAGTCTGTCAATTATCTCAATCCAGCTACAAACTTTATTCTATAACGCTACTAGCACTGCAACTCTGACCACTGACTTTAAGCCAATTTATAAGTTACACAAGTCTCACTACCTTACAGACACCCCTTGCTTTTGATTTTTAAAAAATTACGCAGACTGGTGGCCCCTTTATTTGCCAGACTACAAATGAATTCTGACTCTAAAAAAATAAAGTCTGCCATCATTTATCAGACACATTCCAATTTCAGGTATTCAAAAATTCGGAAGACAATTTCAAAGGAGTACTTCCCCAGTAATATTGGTCACTTCCAGTTAGGAAGAACTGGGTAGCTGGGGGGTGAGAGTTGCACTGTGTATCTTTTCATAGTTTCTGAACTTTGTACCATATTATCTACTCAAAACCATACAAAGATCAAATTTAAAGAGAACTTTAAGTGTTCCCAAAACATCTTAAGTACTGATATAATAACAATAATACGTAGCCTCCTAGAATGATTTAAGAAAATACTTACCTAGATGCAATAAATCTGGTTAATTCTTAATAACTTAATAGCGCTAGCTCTAATGTAATTTCAAACTGGTTGAATGATCACCCTCATGTGCAGGCAATCATTTGTAAACAGGCCTGCACATCCTCAGAAAGGCAGAGAAAAATCTAATGTCCATCTAGTGGTCCCTGTTGTCATGATAATCATCATATTTAGGATGTTTTTGCTTCCTTTCTGTTATCAAGTTCTAAAAGACTTTTTAGTTAATAAAATGTTTTATTATTTCTTGAACTGACATTTCAAAAGGACATGTAGTTTATCTGGCAAATCAAATTTGAGTTTTCACATTTCCTTGGGAAGCAGAGTATTGTAGTAGAATGTTTTAGATTCACACAGGGACTTGCATTCATAACTCTTGCCATTCTGAATACAATCAGAGTATTCATGGTCTTGTTTATAAAATGAAGATATCAGAGGTCATATTCCAGGTTTGCTTTAAGCACTGAATAAGATGATACGTATAGCACCTAACACAAATACCTAACATAGAGATTCTAACTTAATAGATGTCGGTTGCCTTCTCTTCCACCAAACAACTCAGAGCTAACGGCAGGTTAAATTCTAAAAAGCAAATTCTAATTTTTCTCCTTTTTTAAGTATAACACAGTAACAAAATATTTGTGATCTGTAACATTATGTCATACTCACCTGCATTTTAACATTCAACAGGTCATGCTCCCTATAAAAATAAAAATAGCAAGCATAGTGGTTAGGAGCTCAGACTGTGGAGCCAAACTGCCTGGGTTTGAAATCTGCATCTGCCACTCACTAGTTGTGTAATCTTAGGCAAATGACTCAATCTCTCTTTGCCTTAATTTTCTTACCTGTAACAGGAAGATTTATATAGGTATAATCATCACCAGATTGCCATGGAAATTAAACAAGTTAATGTTTGTAAAGTGCTTAGAATGGGCCTAGCATATAGTAGTAATTATGTAAATGTTTGTTAAAATTAAGTTGATATATTAAGGGTTTTTTTTTCTCTTTCTTAGTTCTTAAATCATACTAAGAATGTTGGGGAATTTATTTTAAATGTCTACAAACCTTAATTATTTCCTACATTTTATTAAATGGATCTTAAAGGAGAATGGGGTAGCTCTTCAGTCAATACTCTTTTGGGCCTTTTAAAAACTTTCGGGACTTCCCTGGTGGTGCAGTGGTTAAGAATCTGCCTGCAATGCAGGGGACAAGGGTTCAAGCCCTGGTCCGGGAAGATCCCACATGACGCAGAGCAACTAAGTCCGGGCGCCACAACTACTGAGCCTGCACTCTAGAGCCTGCGCCCACAACTACTGAGCCTGCGTGCCACAATTACTGAAACCCGTGCACCTAGAACCTGTGCTCCGCAACAAGAGAAGCCACCTCAATGAGAAGCCCACGCATCGCAACAAAGAGTAGGCCCCGCTCGCGGCAACCAGAGAAAGCCCGCAGGCAGCAACGAAGACCCAACGCAGCCAAAAAAAAAAAAAAACATCTCTCAAATCACTGTAGGCTAATGTAGATGTATTTGTACCCTGACTGGCATTCCCTGATATTTCTATCATGCACTAGAGAGGGAAAAACTCAACATTAGTTTACCAAAAATGTCACAAAATTCCCTGACAATAATGATAATGATGGCTCTCAAAGCCCATTTCCTCATCTATAAAATGGGGACAGTAACTGTACCTACTTCATTATTATAAGGCTTAAATGAAATATCTGTAAAGCACTTAGAACAATACCAAAGCATAGCGAACACTCAAAATAATAATAAGTTTATTTATTAAGTTCAGCTTTGGAACCCACACAACCTTATTCAGAATCCACTCTTACATGCTACATTATATTGCCTCTCATTTGTCCACCAACACTTAGCCCCTGCCTACTGTGTACCAATATGCTCCCCTCACTCATCTCCTGGATTTAAAAAAATGACAAAACACCAAATTCTAAAATACTGATGTCTTTTTAAAATTCTAAAATCTATCCAAAGCTTAAAAAATAAGCAAATACGCATACCTTATACTGGTATAATAAAATCACGGCCAGGGTCATCTTCAAAATAGGATTACGTTGAGCACACTCATTTTGCTGGTAGCAGTCGGACACTTTCTATTGCTTATATAAAACAAAACTGCCAAATAATATGAAACATAGTACTTCTCAGTCAGAACTTGAATTCAATATATATTGCCAGAACCTCAAACTCCAACATAAAACCCCAAAGCTAGCCAATTTTCATCGAATCAATTCCCATAATCCCTTTCATTTCATGCTTTGTAAAAAAGTTATGTGTACCGGGCTGTGTCCTCATGATACAGTAAGCTCCTGGAGGGCAAGAAACATTACTTACAAATCTTTATATCTCCTGAAGCATCTAAAAGCACTTTGTAAATAGCTAGGCCATTAACAAATACCTTAAACCTCAAATTTGAATCTCTTTACTACCACAACATAACACAGCACACACCTGTTTCAGTCAATCCAATCTACCTGCCTTCCCCAAAGGACTTGATAGATCCTACTTACTGGGCCTTAGCTTCCCCTATTTCCCCCTCCTCTTTAGGAATTCTTACTCCTAACATTCATCTCAAAACAACTTATTCATGAAACCTTTTCCAATTAACTTAATTGCCACTCTGAGCACTTTGCCCCCTATTTCCCCGATTTCTGGGCATGATTTCCTACATATCCAATTTGAAAATTGTAAAATTTTTGTCCACTGTGGCTTTTGCCATGTTTTCATTAGGCTAAGCTGACATTTAGGTATCCTTCATTCCTGTAAGATCAAAAGTATTACGGCTATCATTATTTAATTAAATACAGCTTCAGTATTTCAATATTAGATTACTACCTATACTTTTGTACTTAATTTTATTTCCATATTTTATATTATCTGTGATATTCCCATGGTACTTTGTATTTGCACATATGTACAGTAAACTGTTAAGTCCCAGGTTGCTAACGACAGTCCTGGTTTATTTTTTAACATCTTTATTGGAGCATAATTGCTTTACAATAGTGTGTTAGTTTCTGCTTTATAACAAAGTGGATCAAATATACATATACATATATCCCCAAATCTCCTCCCTCTTGAGTCTCCCTCCCACCCTCCCTATCCCACCCCTCTAGGTGGTCACAAAGCACCGAGCTGATCTCCCTGTGCTATGTGGCTGCTTCCCACTAGCTATCTATTTTAGGTTTGGTAGTGTATATATGTCCATGCCACTCTCTTCATCTCAGCATATCCTTCCCCCTCCCCATGTCCTCAAGTCCATTCTCTATATCTGCGTTCTTATTCCTGTTCTTTCCCTAGTTCTTCAGTAGCTTTCTTTTTTTTTTTTTAAGATTCTATATGTGTTAGCATACAGTATTTGTTTTTCTCTTTCTGACTTACTTCACTCTGTATGACAGACTCTAGGTCCATTCACCTCACTACAAATAACTCAATTTCGTTTCTTTTTATGGCTAAGTAATATTCCATGATATATACGTGCCACATCTTCTATATCCATTCATCTGTCGATGGACACCTTAGGTTGCTTCCACGTCCTGGCTATTGTAAATAGAGCTGCAATGAACACTGTGGTACATGACTCTTTTTGAATTACGGTTTTCTCAGGGTATATGCCCAGTAGTGGGAATGCTGGGTCGTATGGTAGTTCTATTTTTAATTTTTTAAGGAACCTCCATACTATTCTCCATAGTGGCTGTATCAATTTACATTCCTACCAACAGTGCAAGAGGGTTCACTTTTCTCCACACCCTCTCTGTCATTTATTGTTTGTAGATTTCTTGACAACATCCATTCTGACTGGTGTGAGGTGAAACCTCATTGTAGTTGGGATTTGCATTATCTCTAATGATTAGTGATGTTGAGCATCCTTTCATGTGTTTGTTGGCAATCTGATATCTTTTTTAGAGAAATGTCTACTTAGGTCTTCTACCCATTTTTGGATTGGATTGTTTGTTTCTTTCATATTGACTGCATGACCTGATTGTAAAGTCTGGAGATTAATGCTTTGTCAGTTGCTTCATTTGCAAATATTTTCTCCCATTCTGAGGATTGTCTTTTTGTCTTGCTTATGTTTTCCTTTGCTGTGCAAAAGCTTTTAAGTTTCATTAGGTCCCACTTGTTTATTTTTGGTTTTATATCTATTTCTCTACAAGGTGAGTCAAAAAGGATCTTACTGTGATTTATGTCATAGAGTGTTCTGCCCAGGTTTTCCTCTAAGAGTTTTATAGTGTCTGGCCTTACATTTAGGTCTTTAATCCATTTTGAGTTTATTTTTATGTATGGTGTTAGGCAGTGTTCTAACTTCATTCTTTTACATGTAGCTGTCCAGTTTTCATAGCACCACTTATTGAACAGACTGTCTTTTCTCCAATGTATATTCTTGCCTCCGTTATCAAAAATAACATGACCACATGTGCGTGGGTTTATCTCTGGGCTTTCTATCCTGCTCCATTGATTTATATTTCTGTTTTTGTGCCAGTACCATACTGTCTTGATTACTGCAGCTTTGTAGTATAGTCTGAAGTCAGGGAGCCTGATTCCTCTAGCTCCGTTTTTCTTTCTCAAGATCGCTTTGGCTATTCAGGGTCTTTTGTGTTTCCATACAAACTGTGCAATTTTTTGTTCTAGTTCTGTGAAAAATGCCATTGGTAGTTTGATAGGGATTGCACTGAATGTACAGATGTTTTGAGAGGTATAGTCATTTTCACAATGTTGATTCTTCCAATCCAAGAACATGGTGTACCTCTCCATCTGTTTGTATCATCTTTAATTTCTTTCATCAGTGTCTTACAGTTTTCTGCATACAGGTCTTTTGTCTCCTTAGGTAGGTTTATTCCTAGGTATTTTATTCTTTTTGTTGCCATGGTAAATGGGAGTGTTTCCTTAATTTCTCTTTCAGATTTTTCATCATTAGTGTATAGGAATGCAAGAGATTTCTGTGCATTAATTTTGTATCCTGCTACTTTACCAAATTGATTAATTACCTCTAGTAGTGTTCTGGTTGCATCTTTAGGATTCTCTATGTATAGTATCATGTCATCTGCAAACAGTGACAGCTTTACTTCTTCTTTTCCAATTTGGATTCTTTTTATTTCTTTTTCTTCTCTGATCGCCATGGGTAAAACTTCTAAAACTACGTAGAATAATAATGGTGAGAGTGGACAACCTTGTCTTGTTCCTGATCTTGAGAAAACGGTTTCAGTTTTTCACCACTGAGAACAATGTTGGCTGTGGGTCATGTATGGCCTTTATGATGTTGAGGTAAGTTCCCTCTATGCCTACTTTCTGGAGGGTTTTATCATAAATGGGTGTTGAATTTTGTCAAAAGCTTTTTCTGCATCTATTGAAATGATCATACGGTTTTTCTCCTTCAATTTGTTAATATGGTGTGTCACACAGATTGATTTGCATATACTCAAGAATCCTTGCATTCCTGGGATAAACCCCACTTGATCATGATGCCTGATCCTTTTAATGCACTGTGCGATTCTGTTTGCTAGTATTTTCTTGAGGATTTTTTGCATCTATGTTCATCAGTGATATTGGCCTGTAGTTTTCTTTCTTTGTGACATTCTGTCTGGTTTTGGTATCAGGGTGATGGTGGCCTCGTAGAATGAGTTTGGGAGTGTTCCTCCCTCTGCTATATTTTGGAAGAGTTTGAGAAGGATAAGTTAGTTCTTCTCTAAATGTTTGATAGAATTCACCTGTGAAGCCATCTGGTCCTGGGCTTTTGTTTGTTGGAAGATTTTTAATCACAGTTTCAATTTCAGTGCTTGTGATTGGTCTGTTCATGTTTTCTATTTCCTCCTGGTTCAGTCTCAGAAGGTTGTGCTTTTCTAAGAATTTGTCCATTTCTTCCAACCATTTTATTGGCATATAGTCGCTTGTATTAATCTCTCATGATCCTTTGTATTTCTGCAGTGTCAGTTGTTACTTCTCCTTTTTCATTTCTAATTCTATTGATTTGAGTGTTCTCCCTTTTTTTCTTGATGAGTATGGCTAATGGTTTATCAATTTTGTTTATCTTCTCAAAGAACCAGCGTTTAGTTTTACCGATCTTTGGTATTGTTTCCTTCATTTTTTTTTCATTGATTTCTGATCTGGCCTTTATGATTTCTTTCCTTCTGCTAACTTTGGCGTTTTTTTGTTCTTCTTTCCCTAATTGCTTTAGGTGTAAGTTTAGGTGGTCTGAGATGTTTCTTGTTTCTTGAGGTAGGACGGTATTGCTATAAACTTCCCTCTTGGAACTGCCTTTGCTCCATCCCATAGGTTTTGAGTCATCGTGTTTTGTCATTTGTTTCTAGGTATTTTTTGATTTCCTCTTTGATTTCTTCAGTGATCTCTTGGTTATTTAGTAATGTATTGTTTAGCCTCCATGTGTTTGTATTTTTTATTTTCCTGTAATTAATATCTAGCCTCATAATGTTGTGGTCGGAAAATATACTTGATATAATTTCAATTTTCTTAAATTTACCAAGGATTGATTTGTGTCCCAAGATATGATCTATCCTGGAGAATGTTCCATGAACACTTGAGAAGAAAGTGTGTTCTGTGGTTTTTGGATGGAATGTCCTATAAATATCAATTAAGTCCATTTTGTTTAATGTATCATTTAAAGCTTGTGTGTCCTTATTTATTTTCATTTTGGATGACCTGTCCATTGGTGAAAGTGGGGTGTCAAAGTCTCCTACTATGATTCTGTTACTGTTGATTTCCCCTTTTATGGCTGTTACCATTTGCCTTATGTATTGAGGTGCTCCTATGCTGTGTGCATAAATATTTACAACTGTTATATCTTCTTCTTGGATTGATCCCTTGATCATTATGTAGTGTCCTTCTTTGTCTCTTGTAATAGTCTTTATTTTAAAGTCTATTTTATCTGATATGAGAATTGCTACTCCAGATTTCTTTTGATTTCCATTTGCAGGGAATATCTTTTTCCATCCCCTCACTTTCAGTCTATATATGTCCCCTGGTCTGAAGTGGGTCTCTTGTAGACAACATATATATGGGTCTTTTTTTTGTATCCATTCAGCCACTCTGTGTCTTTTGGTTGAAGCATTTAATCCATTTACATTTAAGGTAGTTATCGATACATATTACCATTTTCTTTATTGTTTTGGCTTTGTTATTATAGGCCTTTTCCTTCTCTTGTGCTTCCTGCCTCGAGAAGTTCCTTTAGCATTTGTTGTAAAGCTGGTTTGGTGGTACTGAATTCTCACAGCTTTTGCCTGTCTGTAAAGGTTTTAATTTCTCCATCGAATCTGAATGAGATCCTTGCTGGGTAGAGTAATCTTGGTTGTAGGATTTTTTCCCTTTCATCACTTTAAATATGTCCTGCCACTCCCTTCTGGCTTGCAGGGTTTCTGCTGAAAGATCAGCTGCTAACCTCACGGGGATTCCCTTGTATGTTATTTTTTGTTTCTCCCTTGCTGCTTTTAATATTTAATCTTTGTATTTAATTTTTGATAGGTTGATTAATATGTGTCTTGGCTTATTTCTCCTTGGATTTATCTTGTATGGGACTCTCTGCACTTCCTGGACTTGAATGACTGTTTCCTTTCCCATATTAGGGAAGTTTTCAACTATAATCTCTTCAAATATTTTCTCAGTCCCTTTCTTTTCCTCTTCTTCTACTGGGCCCCCTATAATTTGAATGTTGGTGCATTTAATGTTGTCCCAGAGGTCTCTGAGACTGTCCTCAATTCTTTCCATTCTTTTTTCTTTATTCTGTTCTGCGGTAGTTATTTCCACTATTTTATCTTACGGGTCACTTATCCATTCTTCTGCCTCAGTTATTCTGCTGTTGGTTCCGTCTAGAGAATTTTTAATTTCATTTCTTGTGTTGTTCATAATTGTTTGTTTGCTCTTTTGTTCTTCTAGGTCCTTGTTAAATGTTTCTTATATTTTCTCCATTCTACTTCCAAGATTTTGGATCATCTTTACTATCATTACTCTGAATTATGTTTCAGGTAGACTGCCTATTTCCTCTTCATTTGTTAGGTCTGGTGGGTTTTTATCTTGCTCCTTCATCTGCTGTGTATTTCTCTGTCTCCTCATTTTGCTTAACTTACTGTTTGGGGTCTCTTTTTCACAGGCTGCAGATTTGTAGTTCCCATTGTTTCTGGTGCCTGCCCCCAGTGGCTAAGGTTGGTTCAGTGGGTTGTGTAGGCTTCCTGGTGGAGGAGACTGGTGCCTGTTTTCTGGTGGGTGAGGCTGGATCTTGTCTTTATGGTGGGCAGGACCGTGTCCAGGGTGTGTTTTGGGGTGTCTGTGACCTTATTATGATTTTAGGCAGCCTCTCTGCTAATGAGTGGGGTTGTGTTCCTGTCTTGCTAGTTGTTTGGTGTAGGGTGTCCATCACTGTAGTTGCTGGTCGTTGAGTGGACCTGGGTCTTAGCGTTGAGATGGAGATCTCTGAAAGAGCTTTTGCTGTTTGATATTATGTGGAGCCAGGAGGTCTCTGGTGGACCAATGTCCTGAACTTGGCTCTCCCACCTCAGAGGTACAGGCCTGATACCCAGCCAGAGCACCAAGACTCTGTCAGCCACACGGCTCAGAGGAAAAGGGAGTGAGGGAGGGAGAGAGAAGAAAAAAAGCAAGAGGAGGAGAGAAGGAGAGAAAGAGAGAAAGAAAAGAAGGAAGAACAGGAAGGAAGGAAGGAGGGAAAGGAAAAAAGAAAGGAAGGAAGGAAGGAAGAGAAAGAAAGAAAGAAAAAGAAAGAAAGAAGAGAGAAAGAAGAGAAAGAAAAAAGGAAGGAAGAAAGAAGAAGAGAGAGAAAGAAAAAAAGAAAGGAAGGAAGAGAAAGAAAAGAAAGAAAAAGAACAAAAGAAAGAAAGAAAGGAAGAAAGAAAGAAAGAAAGAAAGAGGAAGGAAGGAAGGAAAGAAAGTTATTAAAATAAAACAATTATAAAAATAAGCAAAGTAAAAGTAATTTTAAAAAAAGAAAAAGATAAGAAAGAAGAGAGCAACCAAACCAAAAAACAAATCCACCAATGATAACAATCACTAAAAAACTATACTTAAAAAAAAAAAAAACCAACACGGACAGACAGAACCCTAGGACAAATAGTAAAAGCAAAGCTACACAGATAAAATCACACAAAGTCCACCAACTCAATTTTCGGATGATCTGTTGTCTATTCAGGTATTCCAGAGATGCAGAATTCATCAAGTTTATTGTGGAGATTTAATCCACTGCTCCTGAGGCTCCTGGAAGAGATTTCCCTTTCTCTTCTTTGTTCACATAGCTCCTGGGGTTCAGCTTTGGATTTGGCCCCGCCTGTGCATGTAGGTCACCTGAGGGCATCTGTTCTTTGCTCAAACAGGACGGGGTTAAAGTGTGGCAGAGGCCGAAGTGATGGTGCAACAGTCTGAGGCGCACTGTGTGTTCTCCCGGGGAAGTTGTCCCTGGATAATGGGACCCTGGCAGTGGCGGGCTGCACAGGCTCCCGGGAGGGGCGGTGTGGATGTGACCTGTGCTCGCACACAGGCGTCTTAGTGGCTGCAGCAGCAGCCTTAGTGTTTCATGCCCGCCTCTGGGGTCCGTGCTGATAGCCACGGCTTGCGACCGTCTCTGGAGCTCGTTTAGGCGGTGCTCTGAATCCCCTCTCCTCATGTACCCCAAAGCAATGGCCTCTTCTTGCCTCTTAGGCAGGTCCAAACTTTTTCCCGGACTCCCTCCCAGCTAGCTGTGGTGCACTAGCCCCCTTCAGGCTGTGTTCACGCAGCCAACCCCAGTCCTCTCCCTGGAATCTGAACTCAGAAGGTAAAGCCTCAGCTCCCAGCTCTCACCCGCCCCAGCGGGTAAGCAGACAAGCCTCTCGGGCTGATGAGTGCTGGTTGGTATCGATCCTCTATGCGGGAATCTCTCTGCTTTGCCCTCAGCACCTCTGTTGCTGTGCTCTCTTCCGTGGCTCCGAAGCTTCCCCCCCCGTCACCACCCATCTCCACCAGCGAAGGGGCTTCCTAGTGTGTCGAAACTTTTCCTCCTTCATAGCTCCCTCCCAGAGGTGCAGGTCCCATCCCTATTCTTTAGTCTCTGTTTTTTCTTTTTTCTTTTGCCCTACCCAAGCATGTAGGGTGTTTCTTGCCTTTTGGGAAGTCTGAGGTCTTCTGCCAGCATTCAGTAGGTGTTCCGCAGGAACTGTTCCACATGTAGATGTATTTCTGATGTATTTGTGGGGAGGAACGTGATCTCCACTTCTTACTCCTCTGGCATCTTGCAGGTCTTCCCCAGTTTATTTTTGTTGCTCCAAAACCATTATTAAAATAGCATGCTTTCACTCTCAAAAGTAGCCCAGTTTGGATAACTAATTATGAGGTCACCCTAATATGTCTGTCTCTCCCCAACCAGAATGGAGTCTATGACTACAGGAACAATGATCAATTTATTTATCTTCAGTGCTAACACAGAGAAGGCAGTCAAACATTTTAGTAATAACTGTGCACATGAACAACTAAAACTAGATAACAAACTTATTAGAAGCTCATTTTACTGATTCCTAAGATTTTTCAATAAACATTCAGTGAATTTAAAAATTAAAATAGAAAGAAAAAAAAACAATGTGAATACTTCCATTAAAAAATCACTTATATACTCCAACAATACAATGAAACAATTATCATTAATAAAATATCCATACAGCCTTTTAGGTCTGATTATACAAGAGAAAACAGACTGGAATAATATCTTCAAAATGCTGAGGGAAAAATAACTGCCAATCTAGACTTTCACTCACAACTAAAATGTCATTCAAGAATAAGAGCTAAAAATTTCCAACAAACAGAAATCATAATTTATCACCAACAGACCCTTCTTAGTTGAGGAACTCCTAAAGGATATACTTCATGAAGAAGGAAAGTGATTCCAGGAGAACAAAAGCTGGAAATAATTGGTAAATGTGGTTAACTTACACAAATATTAATTGTATTAAAAGAATAAAATGCTTAATTCGAGGAACTGAAAAATAACAAGGTAGAATTATTATACCAAATGACTACAACGAAAGGAGGGACTCATCCATAGTGGCCTTCTTCTGGAAGCTTGTCCCTTCTACCACCAACAGCTCCAACCACCCACCTGATTACTAAGTGTCACCAAATTAGCTCAGTGTGGTCCCACACCATAACTGATGGTCCAGAGGTGGGCAATTGGCCCAAGCAGGAGCAAACACGGACAATCTTTAGAAACTACAAACAGATTACCAAAAGCAAAGAGTGGAGTCAACAGGTCCCAAACTGTGTTAATGAAGTGCTACATACCTTGTCCATGTCTCCTCCTATTTCTGCCGTCTGAAATGCTTCCTCCCTTTTTCTACTTGTCTAAACAAGGACCCAGCTTAAGCCTCCCCTACTCCCCTCATCTGGGCATCTTTCCTTCTATAAATAAGAAATGGAAAATAATTAACCTCTGTGGACTGCCAGTGTACTAGGAATTTCACATACATTACCGCTTAACCTAAACTGCCCTGGAATGACAGCACTTGCTGTCTCTCCACTTATCACAGCAGTCATTTTTCTTAAAGGATATCACCTTACTTAACAGCTTCCCAACCATGCTTTATGTTTCCATGTGTTCTCTGCAGCTTGACTATAACATTCGCAAGTACAGGAACCATGTATTCTACTTCATTCCTTTTTTGTTTTTTTTTTGTTTTTTTTTTTGCGGTATGTGGGCCTCTCACTGTCGTGGCCTCTCCCGTTGCGGAGCACAGGCTCCGGACGCGCAGGCTCAGTGGCCGTGGCTCACGGGCCCAGCCGCTCCGCGGCATGTGGGATCCTCCTGGACCAGGGCACGAACCCGCATCCCCTGCATCGGCAGGAGGACTCCCAACCACTGCGCCACCAGGGATGCCCCTCTACTTCATTCTTATCTCCACTCATCTGCTCTACTTCTCCCCTCCCTTTTGAAATACACCCTTCCTATTTCTCAATCTCTTCTCATTACTACCACAACTACTACTAATAACAAAAGCTACTATTTACAATATTTTACATTGTGCTGACACTGCTAAATGCTTTACAAACATTTCATTTAATCCTCACAATAATCCTGTAAAGTAGGTATTATCTCCCCATTTCACAGAGGAAGAAAAAGGCCTGGAGATTTTAAAGAACTTGCTCTCTCACAGGAGCATGAACCTAGATCTATAAAATATCACTGTGGACTCCCGCAACTACCACGTCCCCTACTGTGGTTTCCCACCCGCCACTCTCACCTGCAGTGACAGTTTGTACCATGTCAACTTTTAAGTTCAAACTACATTTCCCAGAATCCTCTTCCCACATGGTTCCAGGTTAGAGCTGGCCAAAGATGGAAATTACTCTCTGAAGATTATGGTTAGATGCACAGTTGCCAGAAGATTGCACCGTGTCTCTGCTCTCCCCTGTACTGCATGCGGCTCTTCTTCCTGATTGCCAACCCTGCTGACCAAACAGCAACCTCAGCCCCACCACCAGAAGCCTGACAAAAGACCACAGAAGAGGTAGCTATGCAGAGGCAACAGCTTTCCATACTTTCCACCAGCTCTACTGTGCAGTCCCACTCCAGCATCTGGGCATACCTAGCCTCTCAGATTCACCTGCAAACTCTGACTTGCCCACTGCACCACCGCTTCAGGAAGGCTGATTAGTGACTTCTCTGATCTGCCGATTTCCCCTTACAGACTGTGGTTTCCAAGTTTCTCCCACAACTCCGTAAGGTCTTCCTCCTTTCATAAATCCCTTAATTTCATAATACCATAGCAGTTCTTCTTCTGTGACTGAATCCTAACTCATGCAACTACTCAAGCCTCCCCCCATCTACTGACCAAGATCTCTGCAACTTTCCCTTTTGAGATCTTCCTGCATAACCAAATCTAGGCCACTCAGTCCTTTCATAATCTCCAATCAAGCCTTCTTTTATAGGTTCTGAGCTGCCCATCTTTGAAAACAGGCTGAAGTGTCCATCATTCTAAAGAAGCCGTATCTCCCTTACTTGATCCTCCCATTTGCAAGAGAGCAAGATTTACATGAGAGAAAACACTAGAGTGGGTATCAGATTAACAAAAGCCAATACCAATTTATTAACTAAGGACAAAATAAGCTAAGCACTCTTAAGGTACTTTTGTGCTTTGGTTACAGATGTGAAGATGGAGAAAGAAAGAATAAGGATACAGAAAGATTCTGAGGAAAAAAAAATTTGCTGATGTATAATTTGTCCCAAATGTTTTTTTCCATTGGGAAGAAGAAAGCTTCATTCTTTTATGTAATCGTTTTGGGCTTATCCAAGTACATCCATAAATTATTTTAAAATTTCTAGTGGGCATGAAAGACTGCATGTACAAGTTTTCCAATACTTTTTTTCTCCTTTTCCAGAAAGATCTTCCCTCTCTTTTGGCTAAAGTATTTCCAAAAAATGTATTTCACTAGTCTTGGCTCCCCATTCATGAGAATAATGTAGTTCTTCTCTGTTATTTTCTAGGGTTCAATGCTTACTATCCTGGATTTTATCACTGAACTGATCTATGAGTGATTCTGATGTCTACTGCATCAGTCCTGAAGTTACTCAGTCACTCTTTCAACAAGAATTTACTGAGAGCCTACTATAGGTTATCATAGTTCAACACAAGGTACTTGGCAATAAACTACCTTTAAGGGAAAAATCTCATTCTGACAAATTAATCACATTTAAAGAGAGCTATTTATCTTCCAAATGCTGCCCTATAACTAACATTCCCTGGACTGTTGTCATCTTAACAACCTCCTAACCAAGAAAACTTAAATCTCTTTTGACGCTTTACTATTTTCTATTATGTTGTGGATCTCACAGAATCAGAGACTAGACAGGTCCTTAAGAAATCAACTAGGGTAACTTTTTCAAATTCAGAAATGTTGAAGTGGGCTTCCCTGGTGGCACAGTGGTTAAGAATCCACCTGCCAATGCAGGGGACAGGGGTTTGAGCCCTGGCCGGAAGATCCCACATGCCTCGGAGCAACTATGCCCATGTGCCGCAACTACTGAGCCTGCGCTCTAGAGCCTGTGAGCCACAACTACTGAGCCTGTGCACCACAACTACTGAAGTCAACGTGCCTAGAGCCCGTGCTCCGCAACGAGAAGCCACCGCAATGAGAAGCCTGCACACCGCAATGAAGAGTAGCCCCTGCTCGCCAGACTAGAGAAAGCCCGCACGCAGCAACGAAGACCCAATGCAACCAAAATTAAACAAAAATTAAAAATAAAAGTTTTTTTAAAAAAAAGAAATGTTGAAGTCACTTTATCACAGTCTATTTCTAATTAATGGGAGATTTAAGACTGACCTCAGGCTTCCTACCTACCATCAGTGTTCAACAAACAGCATGAAATACAGTTTGTAGTTTGTGGTACTCACTTCAGGAACACTAGGCAAGATACATCCCTGAGTAAACCTTCTAACCCTAAGGCAGTATGCAACAGTCCATGACTATGGGACATAACTTTGAGATGCTGATTAGTATATATTACATGATCTAAGAACACATAACTCATCTATCCTTTCTTATATCATGGGGCAAGATTTATATATGCAGGTACATGGTGGTTTGGGGGTGAAGTCAATAGAATGCAGCCAGGTACTGCTCACAGGTCGGATGGTTAATGTTGCACCATCTCTCAAAGTAAATCTTCATCAACACTAGGCTGAGCTACCTGCTACTTCTTTCATTTCCTTTTAATGTCTAAGCAAATCAGAAAGTTTGTAAATATAGTTTGACATTATCTCATACTGTACAATAAAATATTACTAATTTTACAAAGCAGTCAACAGGCTACTTTAAAATGCCTAAACTGATTTAAAAATACATTAAAGTCATTATATAAATCATATTAATTCTCCTTAAATTTAGGCACAGGACATTGGTCTCATTTCTTTCATATTAAAACAAAAGAACAAAATATTTTGGGTTAATTTAAAACTCCACAAATACAATTAAAATGTAGCCAAGTCAGTCAAACTTAAGAGTAATCACAAACTTATCAAATAATGATAATGAAGCACCTTCAAGTCACAAATCTAAAATACAATATGAGTTGGAAGTATTTAACTATTATTTAACAATAGCACAGAAACAATTAAAAACTGGCTTCACCTTAGACTGCACATCTGTTCTCAAAGACTTACAAAAATAATAAATATTATCTCATATTCTCCCACTAGCTCCTGCTAATAATTTCCAAAAACTTTTCGAGGGACTTCCCCGGTGGCGCAAGACCCTGTGCTCCCAATGCAGGGGGCCTGGGTTCAATCCCTGGTCAAGGAACTAGATCCCACATGCATGCCACAACTAACAGTTCACATACCACAACTAAGGAGCCCACGTGCCGCAACTAAGGATCCCGCCTGCCACAACTAAGACCTGGTGCAACCAAATAAATAAATAAATATTTTTTTTAAAAAACAACACTTTTCCACAGCCTTGCCTCTGTGTTAGAGCTGTTCACAAATACTTAATTTTCTCCTGGGCATATGGAAGTATTTTATTGAACTTCCCCACCCTGTTCAACTCAGGCAGGCATGACCTTTTAAGACTCCTATAACAGTGCGAAAGAAGGTCTCTTCTGTCAACTCCCTATTCATTTAATAAACATTTGGCAACAGGCATTGTGCTCGGTGTTGGGGCACCAAAATCAACAAACCACTGCCTCTGTCCTTGAAGAGCCAACTTCCCAGTAGAAGGCACAGAGACGTGCACAGTGCAATGTGCACAGTGCAATGCGGTCAGTGGGTGGTCGAGGCAGGTGCAGAGTGCTCAGGGAGCATTCTGCCTGAGGTAGTAGTGCTGAGGGGACTCAATCTGGGAATTATCAAAAGAATACTGATAAAATCATATCTTAAACTATTATTTTAATTGGTCATCATTAATAATTAAAGTCCACACTAAATGACTAACTGCACAACTGGGGGAAAAACTCTAGAAAAAACTTCTGAAGTTTATAAACACCACAGTGCTTTTTAAATTTATGGTACTATGAATCTCAAGTGTAACACTCTTGAACACTTAAAAGAAAGGTGATGAGCTAGTTACCAGAGGAACTCCAAAGAAGATTCTACCCCTATCCTCCTGACAAAGTATGCATAACAAAAAAAGTAAGCAACAAAAGTAACAATAAAGGCAACAACACAAGAGATGTTACAAAGCAAATATGTGATTAACCAGAATGAGAAAGTCAGCCAATGTTCCTAATAAATCCCAGGGATATCCTAGATAAAAGATGAAATTAGGGCTTCCCTGGTGGCACAGTGGTTGAGAGTCTGCCTGCCGATGCAGGGGACACGGGTTCGTGCCCCGATCCGGGAGGATCCCACATGCCGCGGAGCGGCTGGGCCCGTGAGCCACGGCCGCTGAGTCTGCGCATCCGGAGCCTGTTGCTCCGCAACGGGAGAGGCCACAGCAGTGAGAGGCCCGCGTACCGCAAAAAAAAAAAAAAAAAAAAAAAAAGATGAAATTATACAGACATGTTTCTTATAAATGTGTGTGTATAAAGAGGTATACCTCTCACAACGCTTAGAGAATAAGGGAAAAGTTTTTTAATTTCCATATGTACAGTTCATCCTGTTTATAAAAGAGATGTGTGGAAAACCTTCATGTAAACTTGCTTCATGAATTAAATCATACTTTTAATGAGAAAATGTGTTACTTAAGTAAGTTATATTATGAACCCTTCATTAAAACAATCACCTACTAAATGTCAGTTAATTCGTTGGGAAATAAGTTCAATTTTATATTACACAGTTGATTTATTTCTATGTGGCTTAATTAAAGTGAGGTTTGCCTCTAAATGTAACCAACATGTCTCATTAACAGAAATTCACAAATGTTTACTAACAATCATTATGACATAAGAATACAGGGTGAAACTTAAAAACTTATAATCCTTGCACTTCACAGAATGGTAGAATTAGGCCTAGAGTTTAGATCTTCTGATTCTCAATCCAGTGCTCCTTTGTATTACACCAGAAAATAGACAGTTTTGTCAAAACGTTTTTTAGTAAAGCCATTCTCCCTTTATTGTATTTCTGGCTATTCCTGTGCAACAAATATTGGCTAAGAAAAACTGAAAAGAAATACACTCCTTGAGGGAATTCCCTGGTGGTCCCGTGGTTAGGATGCCACACTTTTACTGCCAAGGGCCTAGGTTCAATCCCTTGTCGAGGAACTAAGACCTCACAAGCCACACAAGCTACGTGGCACAGCCAAAAACAAAACACACACCCACTCACACTCCTTGAGACAGATGAAAGAGTACAGGAAAAGACAGGCATTGAATTTTTCCCATTTTTCTCGGACCAGGTTTCCTTTTATTCATAAAAGGAGATACCTTGAATTCATGATTAAAAATCTTTAAACTCCTAGAAATCAGAACCTGATAATATAGCTGCATAGATTTTTACAATTCCTGTGATGTTGTTACTATCTATAGACCAACAAAAGATTGTTAACACTGAAATTCAAAAGTTACCTTGACAAGGATCAGCAATAGATAAAACTATTAGGTAAAAGATTACTGGAGAACAGGCCAGCACTAGAGTGCTAATTTATCATGCCAGACTACTTGCCAACTGCAATGGGGAAAATAAACCTCACCTTAACCCCCATAACCAAGTGATCAAACTCAGCATCACAAATAACAGGAGTTGACAATATACATCCCCTGATGGGAAGCAATATAAAGTACACAGCAACATCCAGTAGTTATTCTTGCCCAAAATATTTAATTTGAAACTAATCAATCCTTTAAACCTAGCTTACAGTTAGTGTAGGGGGAATAGAGGAACATGCTAAATGACATGAGGGGAAAAAATCAGACAAATCCAGAATGTGACTCATTTTATAAGGTAACTGGCTTGATCTCTGAAACAAAACAAAACAAACAAAAGAAACCACCATTTTAAAAGAGAGAGGTAATGGGACTTCCCTGGCATTCCAGTGGTTAAGACTCCGCACTTCCACTGCAGGGGGCACGGGTTCGATCCCTGGCCAGGGAACTAAGATCCCACATACCATGTGGCACAGCCAAAAGACAGATAGACAGATAAATAAAAAATAAAAATAAATAAAAGGGGGAGGTGAGGCTGTTCTAGATTCCAAGAGATCAAAGAGACTTAACCAAATGCAGTGAATAAAACTTGATGGGATCCTGGTTTGGTGGGATTGAGTATAAAAAGCCGTAAAAGACCGTGCAGCACAAATGGGGAGATTTAAACATGGATGGATACTAGATTACATTAAAAAAAGATCAATATGAAACTATTAACTATCAATAAAAAGTCTTAACTAAGGAAGTTAACAATAATGGTATTTTGGCTATGTAAGAAAATGTCCTTATCTTTGGAGATGCAAGGGGTAAAGTGTCATAATGTCTACAGCTTAGTTTTCAAATGGTATGACCAAAAATAATATACGCATATTTATACACAAAACAAATACGGCAAGACGTCAACAAATGAAACTAGAGAGTTATCATACGGATGTTCAATATTACCAACTTCCTGTTTACTTGAAATTGTTTTATAATAAAAAGTTGGGGCTGGGTTTGGGGGTGGTGGTGGGAGGGAGCCTAAAGAGCTCTGATTCTACAGGGAAAAAAAAAAAATCAACCTGAAACCAAAGCTGTGGGCACTGCATAGAACCAAACATGATTTCATTTTAATATAGCATCTATTAAATATAGTTTACCCCTTTGGTAGCAATAAGGTAAACTAGGAATGAAAGTTCCAACTAAAACACTGCTTAAAAGATTGAATCTATAATGTAATCCAATTATTTAAGATAAATCTTTAATAGTTATTTCTTTCAAGAGAGACACATGGGGCTTCCCTGGTGGCGCAGTGGTTGAGAGGCCGCCTGCCGATGCAGGGGACATGGGTTCGTGCCCTGGTCCGGGAGGCTCCCACATGCCGCGGAGCAGCTCAGCCCGTGAGCCATGGCCTCTGAGCCTGTGCGTCCGGAGCCTGTGCTCCGCAACGGGAGAGGCCACAACAGTGAGAGGCCCGCGTACCGCAAAAAAAAAAAAAAAGAGAGACACATGGAGAGCATGACTGGATAAGCATTCTACAACGATATATTCAACAAGACTCACCATACATTTATATTTTAACCAAACAACAAATCAATCTGTGAACCATCCACTTCTTAACTATATAATTCGACCTTTTCTCTTACAGACATTACAAAGACATTCAACTACAAATTTTCTTAAACCTGATAATACACTAAAGGAAATTATAAAGTACTACAATTTTGGGCATCAACAGATTTCTTAAACATTTACAACTATGCATGAAGCTTGAACTACTCAAAGGGATTTATCAACACTTTCTTCTGTAAAGAGAAATGTAAAGGAACTTTCGTTTTGCCCTAACCATAACCAAAGAAACAGTACAGGCCAATGTTAAAATGAGAATTTCAATTAGTTTATAAACACTCATTAGTTGCTACATACAAAGGAAAGAAAAAAATCATACCAATAAAAGATAACTTTTTACAATATTCTACACATTAAATTTTGACACTCTACTCAGAAATATTGCACAAATTAACGTACAAATTACTAAGCGTGTAGCCATTGCCACATAATCCAGCAACAAATTTTGCAATAAGGAAATCTCAAGGAAATAACCCAACTGCGAGTTCCCTGTAGGCATCAAGAATTACACAAGTAAAATTGTAACTTTTCAAGAAACATGGAGTTTTACCAAATCTATTTCTTCTTTTTGTTGAGAGAAAAGAATTCCTGCTCATTCAGTCCCACTGCAAAAAAAAGGTAAAGGTGCATAGAGTCACCTTTTAAAAGTAATTTTTTTAAAAGAAGAGCCAAGAAAATCATCTGTCTAGACTGCAGCAAAACACATCCAACAGCCTACATTACGGGCAAATGAACTCTACCTATGTATTTAGAATTCACTCCCAAGAAGAAACTTTCCAGCTATTCTCATTTTCCTCACAAATTTATTTTGGCAAGACCCAGAAATACGGTTCTACAAAAAAGACATCATATTCGAATCAAGACTTTCCCAGATTACCAAGCTGCACGACCTTGGGCAAGTTCCTGAATCTGAGCCTCGGTTTTTTCAACTGTAGAATGGGGAGACACGTACCCACCTCACTGGGCTTCGAAGGTGAAGTGAGACAACGCACGACAAATACCGGGCGCGCATTAAGTGTAAGTGCTAGCTAAACGGTCCGTAAACAGAAAGGGGCCTCGACCCTAACCACTAGCGAACCACGCGGTAACAGTGCAAAGACAAGCACTTTCTCGCTCACTGCATATAACATTTCTGCTTCTGCCAAGGACCAGGGACAATCTTCCTTCCCAAAGCCCTGCAGAGTACGCGTCTGACAGCTCCACCGCCCAGCAGTCTAGTTCGCTCAGACCTGGACTTCAGGACAGGATGCAAGGGGCCAGAAGTCCGCCCACCCGGAGCGAGGCAACCACCTAGCGAAACCTCCGCCCCAGGAGCAGCGCTCAGGCCGGCGGCGGCCCCCTCCCCACGTCCGGCCCGCACCCCCGCCCCCGCCCCCGCCCCCGCCCCCACCCCACCCCACCCCCACACACATGCGCGCGCCCGAGCACACGTACCGGCCGCTCCGCCGGGACATAGGGAGCCGCAGGCCCACCCCTCCGCCCACGCGCGGCCTGTCACCGCGCCCCCCGGTCGGGGGAGGCTGCGGGCCCCCGGGAGCCGGAGGGGCGCACGAGGAGTCGGGCGCGGATCGGGGGACCAGGCCCGTCCTTCCTTCACATGGAGCCCGGGCCGGGCGCGTGGACCGTGGCGGCCGGCCAGAGCCTCTCGGAGCCCCTCGGTGCTTCTCGCCGCCGCGGCCAGAAGGCCCGCGGGAAGCTGGGTAGGAAAGGAGGAAGCCGCGGCCGGGCGCCGCCGAGGCCGGAGAAGGGGCGGGAGCGGCGACTCCGCGGCTGGGAGCGCCAGGCCTCCCGGTCGTGGTCGCTGCCGCTGCCGCCGCGGACCGCAGGACCCCCGAACGCCGCACCCAGCGGCCGCACCGCCCTCGCCAGGAGCCGCTGCTGAGGGCAGCCCGGCCGCCACTACACACGGACCCGTGACGTCGGGCGTAGCGCGGCACACGTCACGGCCGGCTCGCTCGTGCGCGCGCAGCCCTTCGCCTGTCGGGAGCGGAACCCGCCGTGGGCGCGCGCCCGCCCGGAGCGCTGCGCGCAGGCCGAGGGGAGCGTGTCCGCGCCTGCGCAGTGGCCGGATGCGTCCACGCACGTCCCGCTGCCCACGCCCGCTACGCCGTGCGGAGATTCCCGGCCCGGGCCCGGCTGCCGCGCCGCCTTGTACTTAGGTCGTAGCTACCGGTTCCCGGCGGGTGAGCCGCGCGCACACACACGCGCGCACGCATCTCGGTCCCCTCGCATCTGCGGGAGTCCTCGGCGCCGAGATTCCAAAGCAAACCTCGAAAAGGGTCTCCCGCGTGGCTTCGGGCAGAGCGGGAGGAGCAGAGCAAGAAGAGGCTGCGACCCACTTCGAGTCCATGGCAAGTCGTTTGCAGGCGAAAAGCCATCTGCCTCTTCGTTTTTGGATCTGGTTTCAGAATTTTTTCCTAAAGGACTTACGAAATTTATGTCGGCTTGTCACCTGACCGTAAACCACCCCCCTGGAGATCAGCCTTCTAAGTTTTATAGTTGTTTTGTGTTTAGTTATTACATGTATGTATTCGAGGTCGGCCCAGCAAGTATTACCTTTTCAGTTTAACAGATGTGGAAATCTCGGCCCAGAGAGATGAGTTGACTCCCCACCTCCAGAACTCGTGGCAGGGTCTAAAACCCAATCTCCTTCACCGAATCCATTTTCGCCCCGCGGGATAAAATACAAATTCATCGTGCTAGCGTTGGAGGCCTCTGTGATGTGACTAACGTACATTCCGATTGTTTTTAGTCCACACTACTCTGATCCGAAAAGTATCTGTCCCTCCCCATCTCTTCTTTCCTCAAATACCTCCTTACAACTTCCTGTGCCATTTCTCCTCTCTCAGCATCTGCTTGGTTTCTCGGTACGTTGTGGGTCCCACCCGCTTCCTGACTTTTCCAGACCGAGAGTTGGGGTGGGTACCCATCCAGAGGTAAGCAACTGCCCCAACTCAGGGCCCTAGAGGGCAGGGGAGCTGGCATCCGTGGGGCAGGGACTGAGGAGGAGGATGTTATGTAATAAAATATCTGATCCCCTTCGTGGAGTTTTTATTACAGACCCATTAGCAGTGTTGTCAAAGGAGCAGGACCAGAGATGTTCATTGGCAGGTTTTTGTAACAGTGAAAGCCTGGAAACCTAAATGACTATAAGACTGAGCTGACAGTGGTTCATCTGCTCTGCGGAGGATTAGGCAGCCAACACAAAGAAGGGCTAATGCTGAAGGACTTCAAAAATACACAGCTAAATAGAAAAGCAGATTGCTCCCACTAATTTAAGAAGTGGAGGAATTTTAAGCTTACATACGCATAAAATCAGTCTTTAAGATTGCTTTTGGTTCTAACATCTAAGCCTGGTAGACCACAGAAAAAAAGGATCTCAGTATGCTTGGACAGGATTTAAATCTTAAACTTCTATATTGTTTTCAACAATTCCTGGCCTGACCACATAGCAGGCGCTCAATAAATACTTGTTTACTAAATAATCTAGAGATGGAGATGGAGTTTTCTTCACACCTCTACTCACTCCTTCCTTTCCTACCCAGGGACTTCATCCACCACTGGTTCCTTAGAAACACCCCACATGTACATTAATAATAGTCTCTTTTTTCTTTTTCTCCAGTCTCTTTTTACATTAGTGAGACTCTTGCTTAGACGTTAAATTTCTGGCATCCTGGGTTACTTTAGTATATATGATTACAAATTAGTGATCTCAGGCCTTCTTTTCCTGGATGAAAGCTTCATCGCACAAATATTTTTTGCTTTTGCCTCCCTGCTCTGTGCCTGGGATTACGATGATAAAGTGGTAGTCCCATCCTCTCCCAGGAACTTAGAATCTTTTGAGGAGAGCAGACTGGTAAATGAATCATTATAATACCGAGTGACATGCCCTATAGCAGGATGTTTATGAAGTGCCGCAGCAGTGGAGAGGAAGATGGCACAGGGGTACCCAAGGAGTGAAGGGAAACTTGTGAGAGGAGGCATGATGTGTTTGTTTTCTGTTGCTGCATAACAAAGGACCAGAGACTTAGTGGCTTCAAACAACACCTGTTTATGAGCTCGCAGTTCTGTAGGTCAGAAGTTTGCACAGCATCCTGGCTGGGTTCTCTGGTCAGCAACACAGGCTGAAAGCAAGATGTCAGCTGGGCTGAGTGCTCATCTGAAGTACCTGGGAAAGATCTGCTTCCAACCTCATTGTTGTTGGCAGAATTTGGTTCCTGGTGGTTGTAGGGTCGAGGTCCCCATTTCCTTGCAGGCAGTCAGTCAGAGCTTGCTGTGGGCTCCTAGAGCCCACTGGCATTCCTTGCCGTGTGACCCCCCTCCATCCTCAAAGCCAGCAGCAGAGGATTTCTTGCACACCAGATCCCCCTATACATGTTGAATATCTGACTTCCACTTTTGCCACCAGCCAGAGGAAACTGTCTGCCCTTAAAGAGTTCATATGATTAGATCAGGCCCACCCAGACCCACCCAGACCCACTGTCCTACAACATAACTTAACCATAGGAGTACAGCTCATTGTATTCACAGTAGCCAGGGTTATGCAGGCCATGTCCACCAATGGGCAGGAATTTTCAGGGACACAGGAGAATCCTGCGCACCACACACGGTGAGCTAAAACTTGGTTCAGGGTATTTGTTTGCTGGGAGAAATAAGGATGGAGGAGTGGGCATTCCCAAGCAGAGGGAATCAAGTATGCACAAGCTTGGAAGTGTAAAAGAACATGCCCTGTCTAGGGAATGGCAAGAGTTGCTGGCCTTGGGGTGTTGGAAGAGATGCAGGCAGGGGATAAGGCAGAGAAGGAAGAGAGCAAAAGCAAGGGTGTTGGAGCAGGCTAAATAAGTAAGGAGGTGAAGGTGTAAACCACGGCAGTGGCTGTGAAAGTGATTTGAAGAATGTCGATTGAGATGCATTCAGCTGCATTGAACAAAACACCGGGACCAAAAACAGCTTAAACAGTGAAGTTTATGTTCTCGCATAACAGAAATCCAATAGATGGGTCCAAAGTTGGTTAGGGCTGTGAATTGTTATCTCTGCAGTCAGAAGATGGCTGCCTCAGCTTCAAACATTATGACCTCCCACTCACGAAAGAGGGGAAAGCGTCTTTCTCTCTTCTCTCTCTCTCTCTTCATTTTTTGTTTTTGCTTTGTTTTGGCCACGCTGTGCAGCTTGCGGGATCTTAGTTCCCTGACCAGGGATTGAACCCAGGGCCATGGCAGTGGAAGCGCCAAGTCCTAACCACTGGACCGCCAGGGAAGTCCCTCTCTCTCTCTCTTTTTTTTTTTTTTTTTTTTTTTTTTGCGGTACGCGGGCCTCTCACTGTCGTGGCCTCTCCCGTTGCGGAGCACAGGCTCCGGACGCGCAGGCTCAGCGGCCATGGCTCACGGGCCCAGCTGCTCCGCGGCACGTGGGATCTTCCCAGACCGGGGCACGGACCCGCGTCCCCTGCATCGGCAGGCGGACTCTCAACCCCTGCGCCACCAGGGAAGCCCCCCCCCTCTCTTTTTAATAAACGTGTAATTTTAGAATAGTTTTAGATTTACAGAAAAATAGAGACGATAGTACAGAGAGTTCCCATATACCCCACACCCAGTTTCCTCTGTTATTCATATTTACATTAAAATGGTACATTTGTTACAATTAGGGAACCAATATTGATACATTATCATTAACTAAAGTCCATACTTTATTCAGATTTCCTTAGTTTTTTTACTTAATGTCCCTTTTCTGTTTCAGAATCCCATCCAGGACACCACGTTACTCTTAGTCATCATGCCTCCTGAGGCTGCTCTTGGCCATGACTTGTCTTGTTTTGGATGACCTTGACAGTTCTGCGGAGTACTAGGCAGGTGTTTTGTAGAATATCCCTTCGCTGTGGTATGTCTGCTGTTTTTTCTGGTGATTAGACCAGGGTTATGGGTTTGGGGGATGCAGAGCACAGAGGTAACGTGCCATTCTCACCACAGCCTGTCAAGGATACATCCTACCCACATGATTTATGACTGTTGAGCTTGACCTTGATGGCCTGTTTGAGGTCTGGTTCGTCAGGTTTCTACAGTCTTTTTGCCCCCCTTTCCATACTGTACTCTCTGCAGAGGAGGCACCGTGCTCACACCTGAGGAGTGGGGAGATATGCTCCACTCCCTGGAGTGCAGAGTATCGGCATGAGTTCCATAGAATTCTTCTGCGTGGGAGATGTGTCCCTTCTACCTCAGTTACTTACTTATACAGTCATTTATTTACATTACTATGAACTCACGGGCATTTATGTTTTACTCTGGTTTATAACCCAGTACCACATTATTTTGTTCGAGTAGCTCCAGATTTGGGCATTAGGAGATCTTTCCATCGACTCCTGTGACCCTTTGACATACCCCCATCACTGTGCGGGTTTTGTTTTGTTTTTGTTTTACTTTTTTGAGCACTCCCTTACTTTCTTGCCTTCACAGGTATGCCAGATTCATCTTGACTACTTCCTGACCCAGGCATAGATTCAGCCATTTCTCCGAGGAGCCCTGGTTTCTTTGATTGGGGGATGACATTAGAAACAAAGATCTGAGGCTGGGTATGCTTGGGACTCTCTTTTCATTAAGGATGATCTCACATCAGCCCCCCTCCCCCCCAGAAGACTGCCTCTTTTGTTTTTTGCAGCAAGGTCAGCTAATGGTGGCCCCAAATTCATCCCTTTCTTTCCCAAGTCATCAGATTTTAGCTGAGTACATAGGCACCCCCCCCCATAATAAAGAGTTCATTTCCCAGTCTCCCTTGCAGCTAAATGTGGCTGTGTGACTAAGTAAGTACTGGCTAAAGGGAAATCAGTGGACGTGTCTAGTCCAAGTACTTGCCTTGAGAGACCCTTCCTCAGCAGACCACTGCTTTTGCCCCTCCGTCTTCATCCTCTCCTCCATTCTGGAAGACCTCCTGGCCATCTTGGAGAGTGAGGACAAGGGGCCACACACAGGAATGGTGGAGCTGGAAGCAGCGCCCCCTTCCCAGTCTGTACTTTCTCATGAGAGAGGAGTAAATACCTGTCACCAGTAGCAGAACCTACTCCTAATAGCATCTCATCGGCAGGAGCTGGGCCACGTGCCTATGCCTGCAGAGGACTCGGCTTGGCTATGATGGGTTCAGCCCATATGAGGCCCACACTGGGGCTGGGCACACGGCCAGGCCACATCTGGACAGAAAGCCAGGTTAGGTTACAGGGGAGCCGCGGGATGGATGGCTGTTGCATAGCGGCCAACAGTGTCTGCCTGAGAAGCGCGTGGAGAGTCAGGACTCGGGGAGCCAGAGCAGGACCCCTAAGCGTATCTTGTACTGTGTAAATGATCGGTGGCGTGTCTATTATTCTTATCATCCTCAGGGCAGTTGCGGTGGAAACGCACTTTGCTGTTTCAAAAAGCAAAACATTAGTAAGGTACATCTCCTGATCGAAGTGCACAGTGCTTCCACAACCAAAGAAAAGTCATTTCTGGGATTTCTGCTGCTTGGAACTGCCCGAGAAGTTTTCTGAGTTTGGTAAAAGGCCATATGAAGGATTTCTAACAGAGGATTATCTTAAATTTTCTGTGATCTTGATCATCTCCAGTTCTTCTGTTTATCTGTTGCTCATACATACATTTCTTTAAAATTATATTTGTTACATATCTTCTGCTATACATAGTAATAGAAAATGTGGAAAACACAAGAGAAAACACCCTCTAATTCCTTCTGTAGCTGTATTTCCATCCAATCTTTTCTCTTCGCGCAGATCTTTGCTGAGGAGTTGTTTTTTATTTTTAGATACATTTTAAGATAGTTTTCAGGTAGTTGTGCGTGTAATTTTATAGCCTGCTTTTTTCACTTAACACAGCGTTAAGTCGTTTGACTTTATTTTCCTTATACTTGCAAACAGAAATTTGAATCGCTGGTATGTATACTTAAACCTTTGCCTTTATTCTAATCTTTTTAATGAAACATGTTCATAAAATGGATCTATGTGGAGCCAATGACAGCTTCATGGCTGCTGTGGAACCGAGAGAGAGAGATTTCTCTCTCTCTTAGAGAGAGATTTCTTTTTGCCCTCAGTATTTGAGGCAAAGAGAGAACGACCACAGGAGATCCCAATGCTAACCTAAGTCTGAGAAGTGAACCTCATACTACAGGGAATGACTGTCCCTTTCGCATCCCCTTAGCCCTGGTCCCAGCATGAGCTAATTTTGCTTATAGTGCCAACGGAATATTATGGATTACCCTTGGGGGAGAACTTCCTATCTTGGAAAAGGACCCATAGGTATTTAAATCATATGGTTTATCCGCATTAGTGCATTCTAAGACTTTATAGTAAAAGATATGCTTTTAAGACATCAAACTGTGAAAAATAATAACCGGGTTTTTTAGCAGGTGGCTGTTTGCTTGGGGCCTCCTGGTGCCCCCCACCGCCACCGCACACACCACGGGCCCCTCGCTTCTGACTTCTGTCAGCACAACGGGGACTGGCTGCCCCTTCCCTTACTCCTGTTTGTGCCGTCTTCTTATTCTCTTCCTGTGCCTCTTTCTCCTTCTCTTTCTGCCTCTTCCCCACTCTCTTTAATTCACCAAGTATTATCACTTAGTTTTCACAAACATCCTGAGTAGCTCAGCAGAATTATTTTCTCATTTGCCTATGAGGAAAAAGTGGCAGAGAAAGGTTGGGGTTACTGTCACCACGTCCCTGGGACACCTCATGAAGCAGCCCTGAACTGGAGTCCACCTGTCCGGTCCTCCCTCGTGCCTGATGTCTCACGTGGCTCCCTGTTGCCAGGTCCCTCCCTGATTGCCTAACGCCCGGGGGTTCCTCCCAGCACCAGGGCTCTGCTCTCCAGGTTCAGCCTCGTCATTCCTGAAACCATTGGTCCTTCACTCCAAGCCTTCCCAGCCCCCTCTCAGAGCTGCTCTGCAGGACTCCAAGCCCCTGCGGTGCACCATCAAGGGGGCTGGCACCAGCAGAGGTGAGTTAAGGGTCAGTCATCTTCATCCTTAGGGCTCATCACACCCCTCAACCCAGTGTGACGTAGCTCCTTCGGCAGATGGTTTCTACAAGTCAAATCACGAAGGTTGGGGGCCTTTCTTCCACTGGTTCTTCATCAGAGGCCAGCCTAGCTGAAGCTGAGCGGGGCAGGGTTCAGTGTCTCAAGAGACAGCAGTGCCACTGAACCTTCAGGCCCTCCAGACTGCTCAGACCAGTCTCAGAGAGTGGGGCTCCCTGTGTCCTCAAACGGTGGCCGCCCTGCCATGGCCAGGCCTGGTAGCTCTGGCCAGGCTGAGCCACACAGAACCCTGGAGTTAGCAGACACCAGTGCCCGCTCTTCTCAGCCCAGTTTGCTTAGCATCCTCATCTGAAGACAGAAGAAGGCATCCTGCCCCAGGACTGTGGTGGACACCGCGGGGTAAGGCATGTGGAAGCCACTGGAAACGGACAGCACTTGTCTGCACCTGCTGCCCACAGAAGGCCCAGCACGGCCCCCTCTCCACTAGACTAAGAGCCAGCGAGCCCTTCAGAATGGAGGGCTTCCAGCACGACCGGCAGGCACAGTCATTTTCAGGGAGACCAACTCTGAGATTGTGTCCCCACGAGACGAGTCACCACCTCTCATTCCTGGAGTCACGTGGATAATCAGGCTCTCATGAGCCAGTTGACGGTCAGCCTTAAGCACAGCACAGGGTCTGTGCCAGGAGAAATCTGGGCAGTTTTCTGTCGCCGTGGGAGACACAGCCTACCACCTGAAGGCCCTGAGACAACCCTTCCCCGGCTGGGCCTGCCCCTGCTCTCCCTGACCCTCTACCACCGTCCTTGAGAACCAGCCTCTCAGGTCCTCTGCCCTGGAAGTAATTCACGCCAAAGCAGGAAGAGCTGAAAGATGTTATCCCTGGAGGTTTATAAAATTATGAAGCTGTAGAGAGATTGCTGAGCAGACAAACTGCACTGTGATTGGCTTGGATTCCCACACCCAGTGAACCTGGCTCTTAATACAGATGCCTGACTTCGCTGCACCCTCACTTGCAAGTCCAGTCTCTGGTCCATACCTTTCACCTAACCCTGCTGCCTTAAGATCCCGTAGCTTGAGGAGGCCTAGAAGTCAGACATCCCAGTGACGATGAGTATGTCTAATGCCCTAGTCTTGGTTTCTGTTTGCCATTCTCCACTAAGGGGACCAGGGCTGGTGCAGAAGTGTGAGAGCCCGGACCATCGTACACCAGAGAGTAAGGAAGCGCTCAGAAAACCATGAGGGTGTGTTAAAAGGACTCAGGAGTCAGCTTAAAGGGACTGCTTCTGGCCAGATGTGGGACATGGTGAACATTAAAACAGTGATAGTAATGAATTCTATCCCATATCATAAAATAAACCATGGGGCATACTGACACGTGAAGGAGCCGCAGAAGAATGTCAACCAACAAATGTGAAAGGAATGGTGGAGTTAGGAAATTCACGTTGGATATTCAAACTGGTGGGTGAAAGCTTGATGAGGTACAGGATACTTATTTCAAAGTCTCTCAAACTATTAATTACAAAGGGGGAATAGTCACTTTACAGGGGAGAAACCCGGCAAACACCACCTTTACCAAACAAACACCCTGCAGCCCTGCCGTTTAAGCCTCCAGGAGTCACCTGCTGAAGTGCCCTCCAGGAGTGACCTTTGTCCCTGTGCATATGGTGTGCTCAGCAGCTTATGCTCAGTGTCAGGCTATGAACTTGAATGCAGCTGAACTCAGCCCACGTGCACATCACTACAGTGATTACTGACCAAAGAGGTACTTTCAACTCAAAAAATACCTGTTTTCTATGGGTGGCCACTTGGCATACAGGTCAGACTTGACTTTGAATTTCTGCCAAACTGTGGGAGCTCAGGCAAGCTGCTTAACCTCTCTGAGCTTCACTCTTCCATGTATATAATGGAGATAATAATAATAATACCTATTAAATGAATCAGCAATTCCAGTCCTAGGATTTCCTCAAGAGAAATGAAATCATATGTCCACACAAAGGCTTGTACATCTATGTTCATAGCCGCTTTTCTCAGGAGAGCCCCAAACCAGAAACAATCCAACTATTCATCAGCTGGTTAGCAGAGAAAGGAACAAACCAGTGCTCATATGAATGAATTTCAAAAGCGTTATGCTAAGTGAAAGAAGCCAGACAGAAGACTTCAGAGTACAGGATTGCATTTATATGAAAGTCTAGAGGTAACGCTCTAGTGGTCAGTGGTTGCCAGGGGCCAAGAGGGGAGAATTGTCTACAGAGGGGTGATGGGAATGTTCTATGTCATGAACATTGTGGTGGCGGTGATTAAAAGCTTGTATACTTTTGTCAAAACTCATCAAACTGTACACATAAAATTGCTGAATTTTGTTGTATGTCCGTTAAGCCTAATAAAACTGATTTTAAAATACCTGCATTACAATGTCGCCGTGAGGGTTAATGGAATGATATATATGCAGCCCCAAGTTCAGCGCCTGAGTAGGACAGGAGTCCTAAAATAATAGCTGCTAACTGCGCACGCAGTCTTCGGCCAAGCAGGCAAGTGTGCAGACGAGAGGCCGCCCAGGAAGCCACCCTCTCAAGACGTTCGCAGCTAAATTGAGCAACCAGGTGATGCGAGGTGGCGTAAGGAAAGCGCGGGTGCGCAGGTTCGAGGAGAGGAGCCGCGGAGTCCCGCAGACCCACGCAGGGCGCTGTCACCGCCCTCGAGGCACCAAGAGGAGCAGAAGCCCCTCGTGCCCCTGGGAAATGGGCACGCACTCTCATCGTGGAACCATCCTGTGTCCTCCGATTCGGCCTCAGGGAGCCCTGCCCGGGCACCACCTCACGCAGCCGAAATGGTGAAAGTCCACGCTGCCTGCCGCCGCCCATGCCTTGGGCCGCCCCTCCCTCCACCCTGCCCCTCGTAGACTCGTCCCATTCATCGCCCGGGCAGAGCCCCGCATCCACCCCGGGAAGTCCGCATTCACTCCGGTCTGGAAGCTCGTAGCCCGAGGGTCAAACCTTCTGCCCCAGAAAAAGCCGGAGGGAAGGCTGCGGGGCCGGGGCTGGAGGGGAGGGGCAGGGGAAAGACAGCAGCGCCATAGACAGCCTCACTGTTACAGCGAGGGATCCCAGAGTGTTTATGTGTGTTGTGTCTTGTTGCTTGGCAACCAGGTCTGGGCCGCGAGCAGGCTGGGGAGGAGGGGGTCTCCTTGCTGGAGTGGGTTGCTGTGACTCATCCCTGCACACTGTGGCCCCTGGGACTAGGTTGCCAGGTACACGTCGTTTCAGGCTGGGTGCAGCCAGCCGGGGCTCTTCTTTTGGAACCGAGTCTGGAGCAGCGCCAGCTCCTAGGAGGTACATGGGCTACCTAGTCAGACCACCAATGGGCTCCTGGTTCTGCCAGCTGTGTAGCCTCGGGCAAGTCCCTTAACCTCCCTGACCTCAGCTTCCTCATCTGTAAAGGAAGAGTATGAGATCACATTTAGAGTGACTCCTAACTGGGGGCTTACAACAGACTTTAAATACATTACCTCATTCACACTTACCCCCGCCCCCAACTTGACAATGAGGAAACTGTAGTCCAGGGCAAAGCTGACTAACTTTCCTAAAATCACCTAATTTGTAGGTGGAAGAAGCAGGATTCCAATTGGATCTGTGTGGTACAGCACCCTGCCTTTTCACTGTGACACCCCACCTCAGGTGCTCAGATACCTGGCCCCTCCAAGGGGTTCAGGGACTGAGTTCCTGAGCTCAGCCTGAAGCGACTCTCCAGGGCAGACCCTCAGAGGATGGAGGGCTGGAGAATTCCCTCTGATGTCAGGGCCAGGTCTCGGACTAGCACGGATGGTCCCTGCACTTGGCTGGGAGAGGCTGCAACTGCCTTCATGCCTCGGCTTGCCTCCTCTAACTGGAAAGCAGGCTTCTCATTGTGGTGGCTTCTCTTGTTGCGGGACCAGGGATCGAACCCGTGTCCCCTGCACTGGCAGGTGGATTCCCAACCACTGTGCCACCAGGGAAGTGCCCCCTTTTCTATTTTTTTTTTTTTTTTTTTTTTTGCGGTACGCGGGCCTCTCCCGTTGCAGAGTACAGGCTCCGGATGCGCAGGCTCAGCGGCCATGGCTCACGGGCCCAGCCGCTCCGCAGCATGTGGGATCTTCCCGGACCGGGGCACAAACCCGCATCCCCTGCCTCGGCAGGTGGACTCTCAACCACTGCGCCGCCAGGGAAGCCCCCCTTTTCTATTCTTGAGTCAACTTACCGGGTGTCTTTCAAGTGCTGCACGGTGTCAGATTTTGACCAGTTTCCTTAGAGCTGCAGGCATCTCTTGAGTCAGGGTAAAGGATACAGATCTGGCCATGTCACTCTGTTACCGACCAGGGTTCTTGGCCTCCTTAATAAATAGAAATTGATAAGAGGCCAGGCAAGGCTTTATTGGGGCCCCTGCTAGAGCAGGAGGGAGCGAGAACAACCAACAGGTTCCCTTGCTTGCTCCCTCCTGGGGGGAGTGTGAGGTGTGGGGAGTGAACTGGTTCCTCATATGGGGTGAGGGGAGGGGTGTGCCCAGGGGTCTGGCCGGAGGGGCGGCTGAGGCGATCTGCCCACCCCCTTGGTGGTGCTGCATGCAGGGGGCATGCGCAGTACCCTGCTTTTGCTCCCAGCTCTTCAGAAGTGGCAGCTGGGATTTTGGTCTTTTTGTATCGTATTGTCCATAATTTGCCCCAGCTGCGCATGCACACAGTTATTTTTAGTTTCTTTGTATTTAGTTTCTCTGTATTTAGTTTCTCATAGTTTCTTTGTACCTGTTGCAAACATCACTGAGGAGATGTTTGTCCAGGTGCAAGCACTGCAGCAATGGGTCCCAGGTCCCAGGTCCCAGCCTGTTTCAATTCCCCTTCACAGAGCACCTCGGTGGCCTCCTTGCCCACGGATGAAGTTTAAACTCCATTGCGTGGCAGGCAGACAAGGCTTCCATCCTGGGGCTACTGCATCTCCAGCCCCTCTTGTCATTCTCATCACACCTTGCTCTCCAGACCCCAAATCCTCAACCCGTCCCACCTCTCAGGCCTGCAGGTCCCCCACAGACTGTGTCCTCTCCTCCCTTTCCCTCCGCAGGCCTCCCCGCCGTGCTCTCCTGAAGCCCTCCCCAGCCTTCCTGTGCTGGATGCTTTCTAGGCTCACTAGGACTCAGGCAGGTAGGTCTCAGCTGCCCCATTTCCCAGGGGAGGAAACTGAGGATCAGAAAGATGACTTTCCAACGGTCACACTCCCATCCTGCCAGGCTGACAGCCCTACTCCCACCCTGTTCATCTCTGTCACTGCAAGGTCCTCTGTGGCTGCTTCTACGGCTGCCTCCCGATGAGACTGAGCACCCCAGAGGCAAAGTACCCCACCTCCATCGTGCATGCCTGCTTCTGCCTAGGACCAGCTGTGCGTATTGGCTGAGTAAGTGGATGCATGGGTAGGTGAAGGACAAAACGTTTATTTTATCTTCAAGAGCCTAAAGCCTCCAACATTAGGAATTTGAGGCTATCGACTAAGGGCAGGAAATCTCTGGTTCATGACCCTTAGGCTAATTTCATCCAGCTCTGGACACTTTTTAAAAATCTACTCTTATTATTCAGATCTATTTCTCCCCAATAGCTGTAAAAATGTAGCATTGTTTTAAAGGCCATCAGCAAATGTATCCTGAGAAGCTGCGGCAGTTTGGGCCCTCACTCCCCTTCTTGGGGCCTCAGTTTCCCTGTTTGCACAATAAGAAGCTGGCCTAGAGGGGTGTTTTTCAAACTTCAGGTCCTGATCCATTCATTAGTATGTTGTGAAATCAAAGTAGGGGGAAATAACCTGCATGGGGTAGAAAGTGTCACACACAACAAGAGTGACTATTGTGTTGTGAGATTTTAAGTTGAATGTGTGTCTCTATGGTAGGACATCTTGTAAAATATATTTTTTTATTTTTTACTGTGGGTGACAATCAGAAGAGTTTGAAAGCCCCTCTCCCTCTGAGCCCCGAGGCTTTCATCATTTGGAACTGGAGTGCAGGTGGACTGCTCCCCCCACACACACACACACACATTTTGTGGTGGGTGAAACCCACTGTAACAATCCATCCACATCTCCTCCGCTGTTGTTCAGTTTGAGAAAAAGGAAACAATATAGACATTGTTAAAGAAAAAAACAGAATAGATCTTTTCTGTTCTGTTTTAAAAATAATAGATGATGTGGTTTAAAAAAAAAAATCAAGCAGTACTAATGCAAGGGAAAAAAGAAAAATCATCCTCTCCCTTTCAACTCCCGGCCCCAGGTGCACCCCAGAGGCAAGCTCTGCGTGGAGCCCAATGGAGGGGCACTGCCGCTCTGAATCCATCCTTTTATCCGAATGGAGGCCAGGTCCCCACAGGTGCTCCCAGCCAAGGACTGAGGGACCCAGCGGCCCTCCCTCGCTCTGGTTCGCTCTCAGTCTCACACTCTGTGTGCCCCCTGCCTCTCTTCTCGGCCCTGCACAGCTTGCTCCTCTCCTTCCCAAGCTGCCCCAACGGCAGCCCAGTTCTGCATTTTCATTTAACCAAGTTAAATCTGACTCACGCTTAGATCTTACTTTCTAAATACGTTCTCCAGTGAAACAAACCAGGGCTCCTAGAGAAAGGGTTGATCGCAGCTCTGGAGCAGGGAAAGTACAAGATAAGCCTGCAACATCTTGTGTCAGACAATAAGGAAGTGCTCCAAGGATGACGAGGCACATCACAGACACAGGGACCAACCCAAAGGAGCTCCCAATAGCCAAATGTGGTGCAACCTGAGCAAAAATAAAAAGGTAATAGGAATGGACTGTAACCTACAGAATGAAAGAAACATCCAAAAGTCCATACAGATATAGAAATAATGGAATAAATACATAAATGGGGGAAAGAGACAGCTCTTTTTTACAGCAGAATTCCAAAGAACAAATGTAGAAAGAACAATGGTAATAGGAAAATCACCATTTGGTTAAAAAAAAAACACCACACAGTAATAACTCTTGCAAACAAGAATCACTGATGGGGGACTTCCCTGGTGGCACAGTGGTTGAGAATCTGCCTGCCAATGCAGGGGACACGGGTTTGATCCCTGGTCTGGGAAGATCCCACATGCCGTGGAGCAACTAAGCCCGTGCACCACAACTACTGCGCCTGCGCTCTAGAGACCGCAAGCCACAACCACTGAGCCCACGTGCCACAACTACTGAAGCGCATGCGCCTAGAGCCCATGCTCCGTAACAAGAGAAGCCACCGCAATGAGAAGCCCGCGCACCGCAACAAAGAGTAGCCCCCGCTCACCGCTACTAGAGAAAGCCTGCGCACAGCAATGGAGATCCAATGCAGCTATAAATAAATAAATTTTTTTAAAAATCACTGATGGATGCTAAAATTAGAAGGAAAATGTAAGAGGAGAAACAGGACATTTACATAGTCATAAAGATTCTCCCCACAGGCTGTTTATTAATTACAAAGGAAAACAGTAACTTTACAGTGGAGAAACCTCAGGAAGACATCACTTTAACTAAGTGATCAAAGTTACCATGACTAGTACAGGCGTACCTGGGAGATATTTTGGTTTAGGTTGCAGACCACTGCAACAAAGCGAATATTGCTACAAAGCGAGTCACACTTTATTTTCCCAGTGCATACAAACGTTATGTTTACACTATACCTTAGTCAATTAAGTGTGCAATAGCATTGTGTCTAAAAAACCAATGTACATACCTTAATTTAAACATACTTCATTGCTAAAAAAAAGTGCTATCTTCTGGGCTTTCAGCGAGTGGTAGTAGGAACATGAAAGGTCAATGACCACAGACAACCATAACAAATATAATAGTAAGGAAAAGTCTGAACTATTGTGAGAATTGCCAAAACGTGACACAGAGACACGAAGTGAGCAAATGCTGTTGGAAAAATGGTGCCACAAGACTTACTTGATGCTGGGTTGGCACGAACTTTCAGTTTGTGAAAAATGCAATAAAGTGCAATAAAGCAAAGAGCAATGAAACGAGGTATTCCTGTAATTAGACACATCAACAACACCTGATGTGGCGTCCTGAGACAGGCACAACATTGCTTCCATGGCATCCTTGCCCAAAATGCATAACCTCAATCTATGAATGAACAAACATCAGACAAACCGAAAGTGAGTAATGTCTTACAAAACAACTGGCCAAACTGCCACAGTGGCAAGGACTGTGGAACTGTCCCAGATGGGAGGAGACCCAGGAGACATGACGTGTGGGATTTTCAAAATAAAAACACTGGGTGCTGGTAGCCAGCATCAAAAGGGTACAGCCTACAGGATGGCAAATAACTCAACTCAGGGCTGCCCCGAATGCTAATTCTTTGGCTTCATCCCAGGGGCAGAGCTGAGGGTGGCTGGAGTTGTCTATGGGGTGGGGGAGGGAAGGGGGAGCTGGAGGAAGGCCAAGTACGTGAACTTGGTGGTGGGTACAGGACTGTTACATTTGTTCCTGACACCTCTGTGTAGGTTTGAAATGTTTTTAAACAAAAATTTTGAAGTAAAATATATACAACAGAATTCAAACACCACAGTGAAAAGTCTTCTTCCCATCCCCAAGTTCCTCCCCTCCCCCGCCCCACCGCCCTTCCCCACTCCTAGGTTATCACAGTTACAGAGGATTCGATGCACATCAGATAAGAACAAACAGGTATGTGTACTTATTGCCCGTAGAGGTTGGGGGCTCTGTCTTCGGTCACAGGAAGTCAAGGAGGGTCATGATCCGTGAGAGCCAGGAAGCTTCTGCCAACAGGTGAAGAAGGTCCTTTCCTGCTGCTGTGTTTTGTATTGAAGACAGAAAAGACAGATATGTCTGGATATCATCAAACACATTGGTGTTGCACTAATAGGTTGGTCAAAAGATCAACTGAGTGGTTCATGATCATCAATTTTTAAAAATAGGAAAGATATTCTAAGAAAAAACGGGAATACAGTAGATGAAACAAGATGGACAAAACGTTCATTGTGAAGCTGAGGGACCGGTACATGGAAGCTGATTACATTATTCTACTTTTCTGTGTTTGAGACTTTCCACAATAGTTTCTGTAAAACTGTATCTCCTGGCAGCTTTTCTTTCCATTAAAAAAAAAAAAAGTGAGAGAGAGAAAGGAATAGACAATGGCAAGAGTGCATCACTGTATTAGGGGTCGTTTTTGTGAAACTCTATTACCATGGAAAACGTATTTCTTACTGAGGGTTGAGGGCTTGTTTTTTTAAAGTTTGAAAAAGACCGTCTTAAGCCACAACTGTCAGAAGGCTAGAACCTGGAGCACCAAGACAGTTTGCCCCAGGCTGCAAGCCATAGGGCATGTCACGTTCCTGGGATCCACCAGGCAATAAATACGCAGGCCTGACTTCCTTGAAACTTGATTCGAGGACTAGATGGTTAATGGGTAACCAGGGACGACAACCACTCAGCTTGGGTGCGTGTGGTCCCACGGGGGACCCTGCACACTGCAGGGTATAGGGCTGCCCCAGGGCCTAGCAAGTTCAACCACAGAGGAGGCTAAGGGCGCCTGTGCCGAGGGCTCTCCCGCCAGCTGACAAACCCTGGGATAGCTTAGCTGGGCTGGAAGAGTTCCCAGCGTGGGAATCCCCCTCAGGCCGGAGCCGCCCACCCCAGTGCTCTCTGCAGACCAAGCCGCCTTAACAGCCGGGCGGGGCGCGCCTTCTGTGAAAGGTGCGGAGTCTAGGCTCTGGGGGCCACACAGCCCCTCACAACTGCTCCGTTCTGCAGCTGTCGTGCAAAGCAGCCATGGAAAATACATAAACAAATAAGCACTGCTGTTCCAATGAAATTTTTCATGGACGCTGAGGTTTCAATTTTATATAATTTTGTTTCTTACAAAATAAGTCATTTTGGGGGACTTAACCATGAAAATATGTAAAAATCAATTTTAGCTCCTGGGCTGAACAGAAACATGAGATGCTGGACTTGGCCCGCAGGCCACAGGTTGCAAACCCTTGCTTTGAAAGTGGCCCTCCTTTCCTCCGTCTCCCCCATCCCTCCCTCCCTCTCCCCCATCCCTCCCTTCCTCCCCCCCCCGCTCTCCGATCCGGGTCCCCGACTGCAGCCCAGACGCGGCGGCCGGCGATCAGGGGGCGCTGACTCACAGGCTGACTCAGCGGCAGGCGCGCGGCCAGCACACGCCCGGCCTGGGCGGCGGGGCGCCGGGCTGGCTGGCGGCCGGCGGGCCGGCGGCGCTGCCCTCGGAGGTAGGGGCGTGGCGGCGGCCGCGCAGGGGACGGAGCTGCTCGGGCCCGCGCGCACGCCCAGCCGCAGGAGCAGCCTTGCGGGCCCCTGACTTCCGCGGGGCCGGGCAACCCGCGCTGCCGGGAGCGGTGGCCTCGCCAGAGCCTGCGCCCCGAAGGACGACGGCCCACGGCGCAGGACAGGCCCGGCAGACGCCGGGCACACGGGGGCGGTGACCGGGAGGGAGGCCCGGGCTGCGCAGGTCCATTGGGGCCAGTCCCCGGCCGGGAGAGGCTGGGCGCCGGCCCCGCCCACCTCTTCACACGCCCCCTCTCGGAATTCCAGCCACGCCCCCGCCCCGCCCCCGTCCTCCACCCCGCCCCGGTCCTTCGCCCCCGCGGTCCAGCCGGGGCTGGCCTCCTCCAGGCAGCTTTCCCACGGGGCCTCCTCGGGGCTAGGTAGGGCCGGCTCCAGGGTTGCCTGGGGAACCTCCCTCCTGGCACCTTGGACGTCGGTCTCAGTTGGCTCTGCATCCCTGGGGCTTAAACAGAGCCCAGGCAGAGGAGAAGGTGGTGACCAACTTTAGAGATCCCACCGGAGACACATCCATACCAGATCCCCCAAACCGATGATAATATAATAGGTAAGGGCTTCCCTGGTGGTGCAGTGGTTGAGAGTCCGCCTGCCGATGCAGGGTACACGGGTTCGTACCCCGGTCTGGGAAGATCCCACATGCCGCGGAGCGGCTAGGCCTGTGAGCCATGGCCGCTGAGCCTGCGCGTCCAGAGCCTGTGCTCCTCAACGGGAGAGGCCACAACAGTGAGAGGCCCGCGTACAGCAAAAAATATATATATATATAATAGGTAAAAAATAGACACTTATTTGTTATACCCAGAGTAATATAATACGTAAGAAAATTCTACACGTACATATCTATATTACTTTAACATAGAAATATGAACAAAGGGTTTATTTGAAATGATATCTATTAGAATTACACATTCTATATGTGTAATATGAAAACTAGGTGTCTATTTAAAATGATACATTCTGTATTTACTTTTCTGTTACATAACTGCTATTGTTTAAACAAAACAATAGGATTAGTAATAATTAAGAGTAGGGGGCTTCCCTGGTGGCGCAGTGGTTGAGAATCTGCCTGCTAATGCAGGGGACACGGGTTCGAGCCCTGGTCTGGGAGGATCCCGTATGCCGCGGAGCAACTATGCCCGTGAGCCACAACTACTGAGCCTGCGCGTCTGGAGCCTGTGCTCCGCAACAAGAGAGGCCGCGATAGTGAAAGGCCTGCGCACCGTGATGAAGAGTGGCCCCCCGCTCGCCGCAACTAGAGAAAGCCCTCGCACAGAAATGAAGACCAACACAGCAAAAATAAAATAAATTAATTAATAAACTCCTAACCCCAACATCTAAAAAAAAAAAAATTACGAGTAGGACGAATTAAGCAAATAATATGTATGAGAAAGAAATAGGAAAATAGTTTTATAATGTTTCTTTCCTCTGACAGGGCAATTTATTTTAACCCATTATGGGTTACTAAAATTTTGTATTAAGATACATACATATGAAAGGCTATGTACTATATGATTGCAACTATATGACATTCTGGAAAAGGCAGAACTATGAGCAGAATGAAAAGATCAGTAGCTTCCAGGGGCTGGGGAGAGGGGGGTAGCGCCGGGATGAATAGGTGAAGCACAGCATCAAGAGTGAATCCTTATGTAAGCTGTGGTTTTGGCTGATGATGTTATGTCAATGCAGGTTCATAGTTGTAACAAATGCACCACTGCTGTGGGGATGTTGATAATGGGGGAGGCTGCACATGTGTAGGGACAGCGGGTCTATGAGAAATCTCTGTACTTTCCCCCTCGATTTTGCTGTGAACCTAAAACTGCTCTACAAAATAAAAAAACTTTGTTTTCCATGATTCACGGACCCAGCCGCTCCGCGGCATGTGGGATCTTCCCGGACAAGGGCACGAACCCGTGTCCCCTGCATCGGCAGGCGGACTCTCAACCACTGCGCCACCAGGGAAACCCCAAAATAAATTTTTAAAAAATGCATGTAAAACTTTTAAAAGGGAGAATGTAAATATAATAGGACTAATTAAACAGATATTGCCAGTATTTAATTCTAAAAAACAACGACATTGCTGTTCTATGATACAAAGGCCCTTTTTACCTCTTTCTGTTTCCTTGCCTGCAGCCTTTAGGAAACCCTTCTTTTGTGTAGTGATCAAACTGAATGTGGTCAAACATAAAATTCTTTGACTTGCAACCCTGCTGTTATTAAGCGCACTTTGCACTGATTCCAGCAGTCAGTCCAATGTGATGGCAACAAGCTAACGATTCTCTCAACAAAATCATTTGAGCTCGGAATACGTAGGGTCTTAACTAACAATAGCAAGTTTTTAGACTGTAGGGATTAGTTTCCAGATCTCCAAAAATGTCCATCCGCTTCATACCTCCAGGCTGGTTTTGGTAGATTAGTTGTTTGTCAGCTCCTTTGCATCTATAAATTCATTATGTAGGATATTCATGTCTAAAATGTCCTTTTTAGACATTTTGGAGCACTCTGGATGTTGTAAGTTAAACCTCTCAGGGAAAATGATTTTAAAGCACAGTGATATTTGAACTTAGGAAATTAAAGTTGAATGACCAGTAATTTCCAGTTTTAGTAAAGAAATGATAAAATCCTGTTTAAATTCGTTGTCCTTTTCTGGTGACATTTTGTTTTATTTCCCACAAGGTGAATCATTTTTCATTATGTGAGTTTCTGTCACTACCTACACATCACATTGAACAACTCAGGTGCAGTCAGCTCACCCATTTTTAGGGTCCATATGGCCTCTTCAAACATCATCAAACAGTTTTATTTATTTATTTGTTTGTTTGTTTGTTTATGGCTGTGTTGAGTCTTCGTTGCTGCACGCAGGATTCTTCTAATTGCGGTGAGCGGGGGCTACTCTTCGTTGCAGTGCACAGGCTTCTCATTGTGGTGGCTTCTCTTGCTGCAGAGCATGGGCTCTAGGTGTGCGGGCTTCAATAGTTGTGGCATGTGGTCTCAGTAGTTGTGGCACGCGGGCTGCAGAAAGTGTGATTGTTGGTAGTGTCTGATAGATTCAGCTCTGCATCATAAAGAGCCAACACATCTGTTATCAAAATTTTTCTCCTTTTTTTCACTCACAGGATATTTCAGTTACAGCCTCTGAATGAGGAGATGTAACTTTACTCAGTTTCATTGAACAGTGAAAGGAGCAATACGTTCATTCTTGTGGCAGGCCCAAGCTAATTAAATGGCCACTGTTTTTCTTTTTTTTTCTATTGAGGTATAGTTGTTTGTTTGTTTGTTTGGTCGTGCGGCATGCGGGATCTTAGTTGCCTGACCAGATATAGAGCCCATGCGCCCTGCAGTGGAAGTGCGGAGTCTTAACCACTGGACTGCCAGGGAAGTCCTGTTGAGGTATAGTTGATATACAATATTTATAAGTTTCAGATGTACAACATAATAATTCACAATTTTAAAGGTTATATTCCATTTATAGTTACCATAAAATATTGGCTGTATTCCCTGTGTTGTACAATATATTCTTGAAGCTTATTTATTTTATACATAGTGGTTTATGCTTCTTAATCCCCTACCCCTCGCATGCCCCTTCCCCATTACCTCTCCCCACTGGTAACCACTAGTTTGTTCTCTACATCTGAGAGTCTGTTTCTTTTTTGTTATATTCACTAGTTTGTTGTATTTCTTAGATTCCACATATACGTGATATATACAGTATTTGTCTCTCTCTGTCTGGCTTGTTTCACTTAGCATAATGCTCTCCAAGTCCATCCATGTTGTTTCAAATGGCATTATTTCATTCTTTTTTATAGCTGAGTAATATTCCATTGTGTGTGTGTATATATATATATACCACATCTTCTTTATTCATTCATCTGTCGATGGACACTTAGGTTACTTCCATGTCTTGGCTATTGTAAATAATGCTGCTACGAACATAATGGTGCATGTATTTTTTCAAAGTGTGGTTTCCTTTGGATATATGCCCAGGGGTGGGATTGCTGAGTCATACGGTAGCTCTATTTTTAGTTTTGTGAGAAACTGCCATACTCTTTTCCATAATGGCTTCACCAATTTACATTCCCACCAACAAGTGTACAAAGGTTCCCTTTTCTTCATATCCTCACCAACATTTGTTATTTGTGTTCTTGTTGATGATAGCCATTCTGACAGGTGTGAGGTAACATCTCACTGTGGTTTTAATTTGGGTTTCTCTGATGATTAATGATGTTGAGCATCTTTTCATGTGCCTGTTGGCCATCTGTATGTCTTCTTTGGAGAAATGTCATTTAGGTCTCCTGCCCATTTTTTTAATCAGGTGGGTTTTTTTTTGATGTTGAGTTGTATAAGCTGTTTATATATTTTGGATATTAACCCCTTATCTGTCATATCACTTGCAAATATTTTCTCCATTCAGGTTGTCTTTTTATTTTGTTGATGGTTTCCTTTGCTGCACAAAAGCTTCTAAGTTTAATTAGGTCCCATTTGTTTATTTTTACCTTTATTTCCTTTGCTTTAGGAGACAGATTCAAAAAAATATTGCTATGATTTATGTCAAAGAGTATTCTGCCTATGTTTTCTTCTAGGATTTGTATGGTTTCTGGTCTTACATTTAGGTCTTTGAGCTTATTTTTGTATATGGTGTCAGAGAATGTTCTAATTTCATACTCTTACATGTAGCTGTCCAATTTTCCCAGCACTTCTTATTTTTTAAATTAATTAATTAATTAATTAGGTTCTGCTGGGTCTTAGTTGCAGCAGGTGGGCTTGTTAGTTGCAGCTCGCAGATTCCTTAGTTGCGGCTCACAGGCTCCTTAGTTGCAGCACATGGGCTCCTTAGTTGTGGCATGCAAACTCTTAGTTGCAGCATGCATGTGGGATCTAGTTCCCTGACCAGGGATCAAACCTGGGCCCCCCTCATTGGGAGCATGGAGTCTTAACCACTGCGCCACCAAGGATGTCCCATTCCAGCACCTCTTATTGAAGAGACTGTCTTTTCTCCATTGTATATTCTTGCCTCCTTTGTCATAGATTAATTGACCATAAATGAATGGGTTTATTTTTGAGCTCTGTGTTCTGTTCCATTGATCTATGTGCATGTTTTTGTGCCAGTACCATGCTGTTTTGATTACTGTAGCTTTGCAGTATAGTCCGAAGTCAGGGAGCATGATTCCTCCAGCAGCCATTATTTTCAACTGCAAATTGTTGTTTTGGGGGGAGGCCAAAAAACCCTTTTGATTAATTTAGAAGCACTTGCCTCTCTCATTGGGGACTTGTGAGAATCAGTTTCTACATGTGCTTTCACATTCCTTTTTCCACCATGCCCCACCCAAATTCTTTTCTGCATACTGTGCAGTATGCTCTTTTTAATTTTTTACCTCCCTAACCCAATTTGTATGTGTTATGCCAGCTGTCATTAAAGTAACATAGTCATTTAGCCTTCTAAATAACCATCACGTCTGGTTCCTGCTGGCATTGATTGGTATTGTCATCATTTTCATTATTCAAAACATGGCCACAATATTCACCATGTTAAAAATTAAACTAGCACTGTCTCGACACAAATCATAACAGCACATGTTAAAAATATTATTCAAAACATGGCCACAATATTCACCATGTTAAAAATTAAACTAGCACTGTCTCGACACAAATCATAACAGTCAGTCCACAGGCAAAGTGGATGTTCATGCTTTAGATTACAGTGCACTTAAGTGGAATCACTAGGCAGTGGTGGGGTGGTGGTTTATAATGGATGATCCATTGTCAGTAACTGCAAATCATGGTTGTCATCATCAGCAACAGAGACTAGGGAAAGTGCCACGTCCATTTGGCACTAAAACTAGTGTGGCTTTCAGCCTCTCTTTTGGGGGTCACCTTTGGGTTTTGTAGCTTTCCCCTAACCTTCTGTGCCCATCACTGAAAACTGGGAGTTTTCTCATCCCAGGGAAGAGTTTACCCAATGTAGGACTTTTAGTGCTAAAATCAGGACAGTCCCAGACAAACCAGGTTTGTTGGTCACTCTAGCAAATGCTTGCAGGATCAAGAGCTCCATCTCAAGATAAATACTGTATGACATCACTAATGAGCGTAAAAAAAAAGAACTCATAGATTAAGGAAACAGACTGGTGGTTGCCAGAAGGTGGGGGCTGGGCGGGGGAAGTGGGTGAAGGTGGTCAGTTATAAGATAAATAAGTTCTGGGGATGTAATGTACAGCATGGTAACTATAGTTAACAATACTGTATTGCATATATGAAAGTTGCAATGAGAGTAGATCTTAAAAGTTCACATCACAAGAAAAAAATTGTAACTAGGTGAGGTGACAGCTGTTAACTAAACTTATTGTGGTGATCATTTTGCAATATATACATATCTCAAATCATTATGTTGTATACCTTATATTAATACATTATATGTTAATTGCATCTCAATAAAACTGCAAAAAGAGAAATGTCTCCATATTAAAAAATCAATCGTATTTCTATATACTAGCAACAAACAATTGTCAATTGTAATCTGTAAAATGCCATTTACAATAGCATTTTAAAAATATGAGTTAAGTAGGGATAAATTTAACAGAATATATTCAAGACTGATGCACCGAAAGTTATCAAACTTTGGTGAGAGAAATTAACAAAGAGCTAAAAAAAAAAAAAAATGGAGAGAAATACCATGCTAATAGACCAGAAGACTCAATACTGAGATGTCTTTTCTCCCCAGATTGTTCGGTAGCGTCAACTCAAGCCCAATCAAAATTCCAGCAAGCATTTTTTTTGGTAGAAATTGACAAGCTGATCCTAAAATGTGTGTAGAAATGCAAAGGACCTAGAATAGCCAAAACAATTTTAAAAAAGAACAAAGAGGACTTACACTGCCTGATTTCATGACTCACTGGAATCTTGTAACAGTGGTCAAGCAATTAAGACAGTATGATGCAGGCATAAGGAGGAACAGATAGATCAATAGAATAAAATAAAGTGCAGACGTAGACACGTGCATATATGGTCAATTGATTTTTGACAAAGTCCTGAGGCAATTCAATGGGGAAAGTGATAGTGTTTGCCACAAATGGTGCTGGAACAACTAGATATCCATAGAAAAAAAAAAAGAACCAATCCCTGCCTCACACCATATATAAAAATTAATAAATTCAAAATGGGTTGGAGATCCAAATGTAAAAGCTAAAACCATAAAGCTTCTAGAAGAAAACATAAGAGAAAACCTTTGTGACCTATGTGATCTAAGGCAAAGATTTCTTAGGTAGGACACAAAAACACAAACCATAAAAAATATTGATAAATGGAGTTCGTCAAAATTAAAAATATTTGCTCTTGAAAAGACAATGTTAAGTAATAAAAGACAAGCCATCAACTGAAAGAAAATTTTATTTATATGACAAAGGACTTGTTGCCAGAATATATAAAAATTCTCAAAACTCAGTTTAAAAAATAGGTCAAAGATTTAAACAGTAACATAACCAGAGAAGATATATGAATGGCAAGTAAGCACATGAAAAGATGCTTAACACCATTAGTGATCAGGGAAATAAAAATTCAAGCTACAATGCGATAGTACAACTCACCTATTAGAATAGCTAACAGTTAATAAACAAAACCCAAAGAACTGACCACACCAAATGCTGGGGAGGATGCAGAGCAGTTAGAACATTTGTATGTTGCTGGTGGGAATGCAAAATAATATAAGCCACTTTTGATAACAGTTTTGCTCTTTCTTTTTTTTTTTAACAAAAGTAAACATGTACTTACCACATGACTCAGATCCCATTCCTAGATATTTGCCCACAAGAAATGAAAACATATACCCACACAAAGACCTGTGCGTGAATGTTCTAGCAGTTTTATTTAATAATAGCCAAGAAGTGGCAAACGGATAGCAAATTGTGGTACCTCTGTATAATGGAAACTACTCAGCAAAAGGAAACTGCTGATACACACATCAACATGGATAAATCTGAAAAGCTTCATGTTGAATGAAAGAAGCCAGTTTTAAAAAGGCTACATACTGTAAGGATTCCATTTATACGCCATTCTACAAAAAACAACAGAAATCAGATCAGTGGTTGCCAGGGGCTGGGGGTGTTAAAAATGTCCCATTTAATTATTGTGCTGGTGGTTACACTATTACAGACATTTGTCAAAACAGACAGAACTGTTCATTCAAGAAGAGTGAATTTTACTGCATGTAAATTATACCTCAAACCTATTTTTAAAAAAAGAATAATAATAATAAAAAAGAATGAAATAATGCCATTTGCAGCAACATGGATGGACCTAAGTGAGTCCGTGGATGGACTCACTAAGTGAAGTGAGTCAGACAGAGAAAGACAAATATCATATGATATCACTTATATGTGGAATCTAAAAAAATGATGCAGATGAACTTGTTTATAGAACAGAAACAGACTCACAGACTTAGAGGGCAGGCTTGTGGTTGCCAAGGGGGAGAGGTGGGGGAGGGATGAAGTGGGAGGTTAAGACTGGCATATGCACGCTACTATATGTAAAACAGATAATCAACAAGGACCTACTGTATAGCACAGGGAACTATACTCAAGACCCTGTAATAACCTATTTGGGAAAAAAATCTGAAAAAGAATAGATATATGAATATGTATAAGTAAATCACTTTGCTGTGCACCTGAAACTAACACAACATTGTGAATCAACTATACTCCAATATAAAATTAAAAGAAAAAGAATCAATGTGTCCTTGTGCTGTTGACATCATTTCCCCCGGGGGGTTTGATCCTCACCTTCTCTCTGGGATATTTGGGGAGCCCAAGAGAAAATTGTTGTCGATTAATCGATCACCTGTTAAGTGTCAGGCTCACCTTGTAGAAACTATTTGATCCTCATAACAACCACCTGAGGTGGATGCTATTCTTGGCCTCGTTTACAGAGTAGAAATTGGGGCCCAGGGAAGTTAAACACCCAGCCAGGAAGATGCCAAGATGAGGTTTAAACCCGCGTAAGCCTGACCCCAAAGATGAGGTTTTTGAACACCCCACTGCTGGATGCCGTCTGATAATTTTGACTTTCTGTTTCCCCACACACACACCTTTGCTTCTTGTTCCTTCACCTGGGTCCTCACAAATTCAGGGAATTCCCTGCACACAGACGTCCTTCCTGTCACTCAATCACCTCTGGCTGGGATGCCTAAATTCTGCTCTAGCATCTGGAGTCGACCTGACTGAATTCGGGCCCATGTGGGGTGACACACCTGGGAGGAGAAACCCCAGAGTCAGACAAGGTCGGTCATCCGCGCCCACCAAGCCCGGTGAAGCTGCACCTTGGAGCAGTGGTCTGGACCCTTCTGTGGGACCAGAGCAGCGCCCCCTGCTGGAAGCCTGTTGCAGGTAAGCAGAGACGCTGGATTCCAGGCTGCACCTGGACTCTCCAGGTGATGCCAGGCTTTCAGAGCCAGCAGAACTCGGCAATAGCTGGCGGCGTGGACCCTCCCTGCTTCAGGGAGGTGAGCCGGGTCTCCTGCGCTGGCAGCCAATGCGGAGGCCGTGATGCAGGCACCCGCACTGCAGCGCCCCAGGAGGCCAACAGGCGTAAAGAGCAAAAGGAGACCTCCTGGCCTCCGGACAGCCTTCCAGGCCTCTGCGGACCGCAGCACTGGTCACTCCTCCCAGTGCAGGTGCTCTGGCTCTTCTGGGTGCCAGTGGGCATCTGGGCTGGTTTGGAAGGGGGTGCCTCGGGCAGAGTCCCTTATTCTTGGTCAGGGCCCGTGGTGGACCCTACATAGACTTCACATGGAGCTGATCTCCTGGGCTAGGCTGGGGAGCAGGTGGGAGGCGAGGAGGTGGTGGGGAAGGGAAGATGGGCGGGAGTCCCTGTGAACACACACAGCGCCTTGCACTTGGCAGGCGGGGTGAGGGGTGGCAGGCGGTGGAGTGGAGGTGATGCCGCAGACCCATGGGGGAGGACCCTGGAGCAAGCACAGGGGTGCAGGAGGCATCTTCACACATTCCTCAGCTTGCAAGCCTCCCCTCTTGTGTGGTCAGGCGCGTCGTCTCCATGCTTCCTACCCGAGTCGACAGGACGTGACTTCCCTTCTCCAAGCAGTGGCCCCAGACCCTACAAACAGCCGCTGGCTCCCCACTTCCTCGAGGCTCCATCCCAAACCCTGTCCCCTCCCCCTCCCCGCCTGAGGGCCCTTCCTCTTTTACCTGGGTCCTGCCTGCCCTCTGATGTCCAGCTGAAGCTCTGCGTCCTCCAGGCAGCCTTCCCTGACCATCCCACTTGTGCTGATTTCCCTCTCCTCGGAATTCCATAAGCGTCGCCATCTGCACCTGTCACCTGGCCTCTGCCCAGTGGGTCTGCCTTGTTAGATGGTCACCCTGTCCCTCTGGTCTTCTCCAGTGGGCCGTGTGGGCAGCACAAGGGCCTTGTACTCCACAGCCGGGCACGGTGCTGTACCCCAGTAGGAGGCGTCTGGTTGCAAGGACACGTAAGGAAACAGGGGGTTTCCCAGGAGCACAGGGGGACCGCCATGAAGCCAACGGTAGGATATGCCCCGGTCATGACGAGGTAGGATGCTACCACCGGCCCGCAGCCCACCCGCGACTCTCAGCCTCTGTCTGCACGTTCTACATCTTCCACCTCATCAGCCTCGGCTGCTTTAGTCGGAAACATCAGTGCCTAGCCTCTGGCTTCAAAATCTGAGTCCAGGGACTTGCCTGGTGTTCCAGTGGTTAAGACTCCGTGCTTCCCCTGCAGGGGGCGCAGGTGTGATCCCTGGTCGAGGAACTAAGATTCCGCATGCTGCAAGGCGTGGCCAAAAAATTAAAAAATCTGTGAGTCCAGGGCTCACAGTGGAACGAGGCTCTAATGCCATACTCCTCGGGGCCGAGGGAGAGAATCTGATGGACTCCTGGGTAAGGGGACTTCCTGGTGCCATCACCAGAGGCCAGCAGGGCAGGGTCACACGAGCCGTTCAGGGGCTGGGAGTTTGAGGAGTTTGGTCAAGTCCTCCAAGGAGGGAGTGGGGTTTGGGAGAAGTGGGGGCATCCCCGGTACAGGAAGGAAGGTACAGAATAAATGCTGACGGACCGCAGGGCCAGGGCAGAGGCTCCAGGTCGAACCCTTTACTTCTGCTCCCGCCTTTTGTGGCAAACCGGTCAAGAACTGACTGCAGCCTTTTCGGAATCCTGTTTATTTTTCTCACTTGCTCACAGAAGTGGCCAAGAGGTGCTGGGAAGACCCGAGTTCTAATCCAGGCCCGCCACTTACCAGCTCCGTGAATTTGAGCAAGTGACAAAAGATTTCTGAGCGTCCTCATCTGCAAAATCGAGGTTATGGGAATAGTCGTGTGCAGTCGTGTGTGCGTGTGCGTGGGCTTGGGGGGCAGTTACCGGAGCGGCTGGAGCTGAGAGTTTAGCCGAGTGCTTGGCACCCACGTGGTAGGGACCCTGAGAGGCGTACCTTTTCATGTTTTACATCAAACCTTCATGATGTAATCAGGATGGCCGGCCACTGAGTAATTAACAATGTTTCTTTTCTTTTACGCTGACACATAAAATAGACGCATCTTATAACTAATGGCATCCTAGATTTGGTGAAATATCATTACCGGTTGTGCTGATCTGAGGCAAACCGCAGTATCTCCGGGTAAAAATGCCCCCATCAGCTAAAGGGGGACAACGCCCCTCCTTTAGCCAGCTGCTATGAGGCTAAAATGAGGCCGCGTCTGTAGACAGTTTTGACGTCGCCCACCCCTTCCCTCCTTCCCTCCTGCAGGCACCACTGATGGGCACAGGTGGGCTTGGGGCAGACAGAGCGGTCCTGAGCCGGGAACTTGTTTGTTTATCTGTGGAGAGGGAGGCCTCAGCACCAAGGGCCAAGCAAATATTTGCAGTTATGGATTAACTCGAGGTCCAGGCTGTCATGGCAGCAGGAGGGCGACCTTGCAGTTTCTCGGCGGTCCACCCCAGTAAGTCCCCTTCGAGGCAGGTCTGTGAGGGGGGCCGGAGGAGGGTGAGCAGGGCTGAAGGTGGACTCTTCTAGCCAGGGTTTGAGAGGCTGGCTGGAGCTTGGGGTAAGGGAAATCTGGGCTGTGCTGCCGGCCAGGCCAAGGCTCTGGCTGGCATTCCTCAGGCTGGGGTGCCATGGCTCCCAGGGGCCTTCCTCCCAGACTTTGAGGGAAGTGGAAGTCGGCTGAGGGCCTCCAGACCCCAGAGCCATCGCCAGAGGCAGCTTGGAACCCGGAGCCCTCCAGGCTCCCCACCACAGCCTCACCTCTACTTCTAAACCCTTTAAACAAATGTCAGAATCAGCCTCAGAGGGAGTCGGCAAAGTGGAACATGAGGTTAGACGGGGAGGGGGGTGCCGGTGGGGCAGCCTGGGGGGCAGCGGGGGCTCCTAGGTTTCCGGCCAGCAGGGCTACCTCTGTGGCCTTGTGGTGCGCCTGGTGGTTTGCGGCAGGGGTTAAGGTTGCAGGCCTGGAGCCACACAGGCCTGAGCTCAAGCACTAGCTCTTCCGCTTCCTGGCTGTGGGGGTTTAATAAGCGATTTCTCTCCTGTGAGCCTCAGTCCCCCCCTCTGTGAAATGGGGTGACGACATTAATACCTCCCTCTTGGGTGGTGGTGAGCCTTCGCTGAGATAATAGGAGCTCATGCTTACTGAGCATTTGCTAGGTGCAAACGTATTCAACAGCTTTATGTAGATTAACTCATTTAATTCTCACAATAACCCTCTGAGGCAGAAGTACAGTTTTTCCACCCGTTTTACAAAGGAGGCAACTGAGGGGCAGTTAGGGATCTCGCTCGACAATCCTGTCCTGGAGCTGGGATTTGCACCAGGCGCTCTGACTTGGTGGCCTGTCCTCTGAACCATGTCCAAATTTCTTGAAAGACACCGTGACTGTCCAATAAATGTCAGTTATTATTCTTAACCTGGCCTTTAGATCAGCAGAGGCGTCACCCCCGAATCCTCACCCAGGGAGGGCAGGAACGTTCTGGGTGCACCTGCCCATCACCCTTCTGTGCCGAGTCCCCTTTGATCTTCACCAGGTCACTGCCCCTTCCACTTCCTGTCTTCACCCTGCAGGCTCGGGTCGTGTGACCTTAGCCCCATATAGACAAGGGGACCGAGGCGCCACGTGGGTGTCTGAATAGTGAACAGGGACCCCCGACCCCAGCTTTTGCCCTGGCGATCCCACCCGGGGCCGGGGAAGGGGGCAGAGCGGGGGCTGGCGCGGCTGCCGGAAGCTCAGAAGTCCTCCTCAGACAGGTGGCAGCAACTTCAGAATGTGGCGGCTTACAGGCCTCTTACTGTTCGTGACCATCTGGGGAGTTTCCAGCGCACCAGCTCCTCCCGGTAAGGCCACTCTCCCACCCCCTCCTCGGGACCCTCGGGGTCTTCACACCTTTCACCGTCTCCCCTGAGCCTCAGGGCGAGAGGAGATGAGAGGCGGACCTGAGGGAACAGGGATAAATTAACTGAGGGGAACACAGCAGCAGGCCGCAGCTCAGGGGCTGAGTCCTGTGGCGATGGCAGGGAGCCCCCGGGGTCGCGGGGTCACGTCCTTCCTCCTACCTGGGGGGCTGGTCACAGAGTCCCCTGGGTCCCCCCACTCCACCGTTCACTCCCTCAACTGTGAGAGCGCCAGGCCCCGCTGCCATGCAAACTGCCCCAGAGCAGCCTGTCCTCCTAAAATGCTCATCTGCTGGCCGCTACCCTGCCCCAGCCCCTCCCCTGGTCCCCACGGCCAGGGGACCAGGATGTGGAGAGGAGGCCCGCGGGACAGCTGTGCTGCCTGGTTTCTTAGGCAGCCCTCCCCCCACACCTCCTGCAGCCACCGCGGGCTCTTTCTTCCATTTATGCCTCTTCCTGAGCTGCTCTGTCTTCCTGGCGGCCCTTCCTCCCCACTCCCAGCCCCGGTTCCCACCTGCGGTCCTCTTGGCTCCTATGTCCAGACTCAGTCTCGCACATCTTCCTTTCCTGAGGATGCCCTTCCTGGTCCCGGCACCCTCGAGCCTCTCTTGCTCACTCCCCTGCTTTGGTCCCTCCACCCCAGCTGTCCCCCGGCCCCCAAGGCAGACACCTCTCAGAGCCCAGGAGACATTTGGTGATGCTCCCCGGTGGCAGGTCTGCCTTGTCCAGGTGTGCCTGCCCTAGGGGAAGGGCGTGGGAAATGCTCCAAGAGGGGGGCGGGAGGAGGGGAGGGCAGGGAGGATGGAGGGACGGCTTCACGACGGGGTTGCACAAGGTGTATCTGGAGAGCGAGGCCCACTTACCTTTGCAGTATAATAATAACAACAGCAGCAGCATGTGGCATTTGTCACTGGCCGCTCATTTCCGTACTAAGTGTTTTATGTGATTATCCCATCCTCATTTTTTGATGAATAAACTGAAGTTTAGAGAGGTAAAGACATGGGCTCAGGGTCACACGGAGGCTGGGCTGGGTTCGGAGGGAGGGAGGTCTGTCGGCCTCAGTGCACGCACCCTGAATGGTCAAGTGTCCTGTCCTCCGATGGCCGGCCCCCTGCTTCGGGAGGAGGAGAGGGTATCGGTACCTGGAATTATAATCCTGAGGGACCCAAGACGAAAACCTCCCCAGGGACTCCCCAGCCAGGCCCCCCACCAATGCGAGCTCCCTGTCTCCCTCCCAGACTCAGTGTTCTCCAGCCACCGGCATGCCCACCAGGTGCTGCGGATCCGCAAACGCGCCAACACCTTCCTGGAGGAGCTGCGGCCCGGCAGCCTGGAGCGCGAGTGCACAGAGGAGACCTGTGAATTTGAGGAAGCTCGGGAGATTTTCCAAAACATGGAAGACACAGTAAGGCCGCCCGACTGGGTGCAGAGCGTGAGGCTCAGGGGTGGGACCTGGAGCGGCAGCCGGGGGCCCCTTGGGACTCCTGGGAAGCGGTGGACACCAGCCCCTTACCCTCCCAGCTTGCCAGGGGTGCAGCAGTGGAGTGAACGGCCCTATGGTCTTGGCCAGGGCACGTGGGACTCCAAGAAACAGAACTCTGCAATGAGCGTGAGAAGCGTCTGGGGAAGCCTTAGGCAGGGATTCCCACCCAATCCCACTGGAGGTAGCTCAGTCCCCCTCTCCACGTGTGACTGGCCACCCCAGCCTCCCCTCTTCTCTCTCCCTCTGATCCAGAGGCCATCACCCCTGCTTCCACCCTGCTGACCAGGTGACCCAAGACTCCCTGATGTCTGGGCACACACACTCACTCTGTGCCTTAGACACTCCAGGGGTGAAACCTGATTGCTCAGATCCAAGGGTCTGTGTCCTCTCTGGCCCCCAGGGCCCTGTGGTGGTGGCCCTGAGGTGGTAGGATGCACTCGGTAAGGGAGGTGTTCCTGATACAAGGCTCAGACCCCCTCCAGCACCCAGAGCTCACTTTAGCGACTAGGAGCTGGGGCTTGTGCCACCACCTGGGTCCCCTTCAAGCTGTCTGTAGGCATGCCCTTCCCACTCAGCTCTCACAGCTGAAGGCGGAGCTCTGGGTGGCTTCCTCTCTTGCCCTCAGCCCTCATCTCCACTGCCTCTTCCCCCAAATGGCCTCCTCAGCTGATGCCAAGATGATTTTCGGCAGGCACAGCCTGGGCACATCACACCCCTCCGGTGCCTCCCACCCCCCACCCCCCCCACCCCCCCCACCCCCGCCCAGGGTCTCCCAGGCCAGCAGGGGGGCTTTCGGCCTGGGCATCAAGCAGTGGTTCTCAGGGACTGGTGGTCCCAGCCCAGCAGCAGAAGTGCCACCAGACAGCTGCTCAGAAAAGCAGACTTTCTGAACCGGCAAAAGCCGTGTCTCACGCACACGATGTCCTGCTCGTCACCCAGCTCTGAGGCCAGGCTCAGGGAAAGAGCAGACGCCCGGTGCCTGGAGGGATGGAGCTGGAAGCAGGCAGAGCACCCTGGGGGTGGGGGGTGGGATTTGGGTCCCTTCCTTTGCAGAGGCTGCTGGGGTAGCAGCCAGCGCCCAGAGGACGCTTCCAGCTGCACGGGCGGGAAACGGGGGGCGGGTTTGGGATGTGGGGTGGAGATGGGCAGAGGGGCAAGGAGCCTGGCTTTTCTCAGGGTGCAGCTGCCCAGAGGCTGGGGTTGACCCCTCTTTGTGTGGAAGCCCTTCCCTTCCCTGCCCGCTTAGATGCTGCCTGCCGGACCTGGGCCAGCCCGGGGAGGGGCCCCGGGGGCTCCCCATCTACACAGGTGGGCTGACGGCCCCTGACACCGCCCCTTCTCTCCGCAGATGGCCTTCTGGTCCAAGTACCACGGTGAGTGCGCTCCAGACCCCTGGCCGCGGTGCCCGTGCCCCTCGAGGTCTCTGGGCCGCTGGGGGCACGGGGACGGGGCCGGCGGACCCCCGTGATCCCCTCCTTACCCCTCGTCGCAGACGGGGACCAATGCGCGGCCCCGCCGCCGGCGCACCCGTGCGACAGCCCGTGCTGCGGGCGCGGCACGTGCATCGACGGCCTGGGCGGCTTCCGCTGCGACTGCGCGCAGGGCTGGGAGGGCCGCTTCTGCCTTCAAGGTGAGGGGCGGCGGGCGGCGGGCCGGGGAGCTCCCCGGGGCCGGGGGCGGGGCCGGGCGCGCAGAGCGCCGCGCTCTCTCGGCGCCCTCCTGCCGGTCCCCCGCAGAGGCTCGATTCTCCAACTGCTCGGCGGAGAACGGCGGCTGCGCGCACTATTGCTTGGAGGAGGAGGGCGGGCGCCACTGCCGCTGCGCGCCCGGCTACCGCCTGGGGGACGACCACCTGCTCTGCGAGCCCAAAGGTGAGCCGCAGATGGGGGACAGCACGGGGCGCCCGGGCGGTGAGCAAGCCACAGGGCCGAGTCCCAGGCGAAGGAGACGGGCCGCCCCAACGGGGAGGGAGGGTGCCCTCGGCGGGTCTCCTGCCCGCTCTTGCCCTCGCCCGCCCGCCTTCCTCCAGGGACCCTGCCCACTCTGGGGGCGTGGCCTGGAGCAAGAACCCAGAGGTAGCGCATCTCCCCAGGGAGGAGCGGATGGGGCGGGCACGCCTCCAGCGTCCTCATCTCTCTTGACGGCTTTATTTCCGCCGTCACCTCTGGCTTCTCTGAGGAGAGACAGGAACCGTGATTCTGCCTCCTCTTCTACTTTCCTTTTTATACATTGAAATTTCTATCGGATTTATATACTTACGCAACAGTCGGAGTTTCACAGCTCTTACCATGATTTCAGCAGGTTGTTCCTCCGTGTGGATCTTCTCGCATTCACTGTGCAGCGCCCTTTTCATGTGGAAATGCGTGTCTTCTATCTCTAGGAACATTTCTTTAGTTATTTCCTTGATGACCTGCCCTGTGCTTTCTCTGTTCTCTCTTTCTGCACCTCCTAATCAGATCTCTTTCCCCGGATCGATCTTCTAGTTTTATTATCACATTATCTCTTCTATTTTCCGTATCTTTGACTTTGTGTTCTTCTTTCAGGGAACTTCCCACAACTTTATATTCCAGTCCTTTTACTGGGAAAAAAAAAAGCCAACTATTCCTTTTAAAGTAATTAGAGATTCACAGGAAGGTGCAAAGAAATGCCTGGTGGACCTGTTGGCTGGTGGGCTTTTCTGTGAGACCATCTGAAGGCCCAGGTCACTGGCAGAACCCCTATTGCCCCGATTCTTAGGTCTTTAGCCTTTTTTCTGAGAGTAATCCTCCAAGTTCATGCTTGGGTGGTCCCAGCCTGGCTTCCAGCCCCCTGGGGAGAGTAGGGGGAGAGGAACTGGCATCTGCCCCGTCTGCAGATGTCTGCGTGACTCTCTCTGGTCAGCCTTGCGTGTCACTGTTTCCTGTGGCGGTGCCTGGAGTCCCCAGGTGTCTGGTTCACCGTCTGCGGAGAATACACCTAGGGTCTTCTGCAGGGGTCAGAGAGGAGAGTCAAGCCACTGATGAGGGCTCTAGCGGTTTCTTTGACAAGCTCTCAACCTTCCTGCTGTAGCCCCACCTGCACAGCTTCTTCAGAGCCACGTGGAGGCTTCCTGGGCGTTTGTGTTGCCAAGCAGCCTGCTCCCAGCGTCTCCTACCACTGGCTGAGGTTTCGGCTTTCTCAGTCGGCCAAGTCAGTTACCATGTCCCTCTGCTGTCCAGCTTCTGGAATCTTGTCGCTGTTGTTTCATCTCCCTTTTCTGTCACTAGGCAATCCCCCTGCTGATGGTCTCCCACTGCTTCTCGCGAGTCTAAATCTGCCATCGCAGCCTGAATGGCCCTGGCCCGCCTCCCAGCCCTCACTTCTGCTCAGTGCTCTCTCCTCTGGGCTGGAGCTCACAGCCGTGCTCAGAGCCACTCTGCGGCTCTCCGGGCATGTCCACCTCCTCCTCCCCATAAGTCCTTACCTCTGTTAGGAGCTCGGCAGTATCCCAGCGCTGAGACCTTACTTGTGCATCTCAGGGATTACTCCCAACAGCCCTGGGGTGTCCCAACTCTGAGAACTTTAACGACCTGCCCAAGGGCGCACCGCTAGGTAGAGATGCTGCTCGGTCTGACTCTTGCCATTAAGTGGCGCTGTTCGTTAACCGACTGACTATCCCGAGGGGCTTTGCAAGTTGATAGAATTGAGCGTCTGAGCATCATTTATCCTACAAGGCAGCAAAGGAGGCTGCTGGCAGGAGGGGGACAGAGATGGGAGGGCAGTCTCGGGAGCAGTACCCAGCAGGCACTCAGCAGCCTCCCCCTGCCTTCAGTGACGTTCCCTTGTGGGAGGCCAGGGAAGCGAATGGAGAAGAAACGCAAGAACTTGAAACGTGACACAGACCAAGTAGACCAAGAAGGCCAATTAGATCCACGGCTCATCAGTGGGCAGGAGGCCGGATGGGGAGAGAGCCCCTGGCAGGTGAGAGGAGAGAGAGGCAGCGGCTCACCAGCTGGGTCAGGAGTCACTGAGCCCACCCAGTTCCTGCTCAGGAGGCACCAGTGGGAAGGGAAGTGCAGCCTTTGCTTGGGTGGTGGGGGGGCGGCAGTGCTAAGGGTGGAGGGTTCCAGGGAAAGATGGCGCTAACCCGATGGGAGAGGAGCAGCCAGGCAGGGTGGGCTGGGCACCGGGGGCCAAGGGGGAATGTGCAGGAAGGAGCGGTATAGCTTTTAAAAAGAGCTGGAAAGATAATGCTCTGCTGGTGGTATTTGAGGCAGAAGCCTGGCTGAGGGGAGCGGTGTTCTGCGTGGGAAAGGGCTGGGAGGGAGGGTTGTCCTCTGCCCCGCCATGGGAGCTAACACGTATTTGGTCCCCATCTCTGCCAGGCACTGGGTCGGGGGGGGGATTGTCCAGAGATCAATAAACGGGGGTGGTAGGGGGCTTCCCTGGTGGCGCAGTGGTTGAGAGTCCGCCTGCTGATGCAGGGGACGCGGGTTCGTGCCCCGGTCCGGGAAGATCCCACGTGCCGCGGAGCGGCTGGGCTCGTGAGTCATGGCTGCTGAGCCTGCGCGTCTGGAGCCTGTGCTCCGCAACGGGAGAGGCCGCAACAGTGAGAGGCCCGCGTACCGCAAAAAAAAAAAAAAAAAAAAAAGCAGGGGACTGGCAGGTCTTGGGGAGCTCACAGCCCCCAGGAGATTCAGGCTCCTAAACACATGGTAACCCAATGGGACCAGAGCCGGCTGACAGGACAGGGACTGAGGGAACCCAGTCCCAGTCCCAAGGCTCCCAAGGCAGCCTGGGGGCCTCAAAGGCTTCTCAGAGGACTCGACGACCAGCCTGAGCCCCCGACGGTGAGAAGAACTCTCTGGGTGCTGCTGAGGATGGTTATAGGAAAAGCACAGGCAAAGGCGGGGAGATACCCTGGAACAGGCAAACTCCATCAAACGTGCAGAAGAGAAAATGCCAAAAAAGTCCATGCCCGTGTGACCAGGGAACCCAGGGAAGACCTATTTACGCAGCTAGTGCCTGGGGCTGTGCTGAGAGCAGGGGCCCTGACACGGAGCTGTCAGAAGGCCGTGTGGTGCCGTCACTGCCCACCCCCCATTACAGGTGATCCTGCTGGACTCGAAGAAGAAGCTGGCCTGCGGGGCGGTGCTCGTCCACGTCTCCTGGGTGCTGACAGCGGCCCACTGCTTGGACGACCGCAAGAAGCTCATCGTCAGGCTAGGTGCGGGCTGGAACCAGGCCGGAGGGGTGGCCCAGATGGGCTGGCTGGGTGGGGAGCCTGGTATCCGGGGTGCTTGAGCAAGACGACACCAGGGCCGCACAGAAGGCATCTGGGGGGAAGAGGCCCGTGTGCTCCCACCCCACCACTCCTGTGGCGGCATTTTAGACACAATGACACCAGGTAGTTTGCACGGAAGGGATTCTCTTCGAATCTGGTGCCCAGGTGCTTACACACGTGTGTTTGCCAGCGAGGAGGTTACACACATACTTGTGTCTTCACTCTCACTATGTGGAGTGGCCGTGTGTGTGGACCTGCAGCACCCTGGGGTGCCGGGCCACGCTTCACACAGGGTGACCGGGATGGACTGTGCAGCGGGGGCCCTGGCATCTGGTACAGCAGCCAGCTGCTTCCCTGCAACAGCCCAGGGCTCCCCGAGCCTAGACCCCACTCTCTACCAATTTCTGGGGGGCGAGGGTTCTCTCACTCCAATCTTTATGCAAAAAAAAAAAAAAAGAGGCAAAGATCCGTAGTGAGAGTGAATGACCAGATTCACACACCCTGCCATCACGCCCAGCACAAGCAGAGGCCAGTGGCCTCCAGCGGGGCTGGGCTTGGAGGCAGAGCCCTCACCCCCGCTTTCCAGGAACCAGCAGCCTCGCCTGAGAAGACCTTGTGTCTTGTGTGTGGTCCAGATCTTTCTTCCCTGGTGGAGCCTGTGTCTGGCTGGCTGCTCCTGCCCTGCCCCCATCTTGGCAGGTGTCCCATGTTCTCTTTGTGGCTCTGGTCTATGTCCCAGGTCTCCAGGGAGCTTCAGGCTTCCCTGCTGATTGCTCTCCGCCGGTCACTTCCCAGGCCTCACTGCTCCGTCTATGAGCCAGTCCTGAATTCAGACCAGCGTTCTGCCCCTTTAGGACTGACACTCACGGGCTGTTACCCTTGATAGGGACCATGTGGCCCAGGACAGTGCCGGGCATACGTGGTGACCACTCCTGCTGTCCCTCCACGAGGGCCTGCAGGAGCGTGGCAGCCACATTGGCTTCAGGAGGCCCCAGGGGAGGGAGGGTCCCCCAAGCCCACTCTGACAGCCCCTCTGCCCTGCAGGGGAGTATGACCTGCGGCGCTGGGAGAAGTGGGAAGTGGACCTGGACATCAAGGAGGTGTTTGTCCACCCCAACTACACCAAGAGCACCAGTGACAATGACATCGCGCTGCTGCACCTGGCCCGGCCCGCCACTCTCTCGCAGACCATCGTGCCCATCTGCCTCCCAGACAGTGGCCTGTCGGACCGCGAGCTCACCCAGGTCGGCCAGGAGACGGTGGTGACAGGCTGGGGCTACCGCAGCGAGGCCAAGAGAAACCGCACCTTCGTCCTCAACTTCGTCAGGGTCCCCCTGGTCCCGCACAATATGTGCGTTCTGGCCATGCAAAACAAGATCTCCGAGAACATGCTGTGCGCCGGCATCCTGGGAGACCCGCGGGATGCCTGTGAGGGCGACAGCGGGGGGCCTATGGTCGTCTCCTTCCGCGGCACCTGGTTTCTGGTGGGCCTGGTGAGCTGGGGCGAGGGCTGCGGGCGCCTCAACAACTACGGTGTTTACACCAAAGTCAGCCGTTACCTCGACTGGATCCACGGCTACATCAACGCTAAGGAGGCCCCCCTCCAGAGCCAGGTGCCTTAGCGTCTTCCCCACTTGCGTCTGGACCCCAGAGGACACCCTTGGACGGGGGCTGGGTTGTTGAATGGCCAAGATGTTGGACATTAAAAAGGGCATGGAGCAAGCACAGCAGCTCTGGATCTGTCTGTCTTTCCGACCCTTTTCTGGGCTGTTCTGGAGGGAAGTATTTTTGGGGCATCTACTGCACACCCCACACTTTATGAACTGGATCTTATTTACCTTCCACAACAACTACTCTGTGGGGTAGGAAGGAGCAGACCCAAGGTTTGCGGCGTCTAAAGCCGGTAAAGTTCGGGGAAGCTCGCTTTATGAAAAAGAATAAAACATGGGACTCCAAAACTGGGAGAGTCCCTCCCAGGGCTTTGGAAGGGGCCTGTGTGAGTCAGGGATCCTAACGGTAAAGCCAGCTCTGAAGGTAGAGACTGCAGCTCCTATTATGGGGGAAGAAGCTGAGGTTCAGGAAGGTTTGCATTGTGGAGCCAAAACTCAAACTTGGTTTGACTCCCAAGCCAGGGCCCTTCAGGCCGCCCCCAACTCTTCCTGCTGGCTCTGGAGGCCAGCATCGGCCTGTGCGGGGAGGAGCCAGAGACCCAGAGGGGTTGGTTCAGCCCAGAAGGAACTCACGCTGTAGGTGGGGAAGCTATTTAAGAACAATGCCGGGCTTCCCTGGTGGCACAGTGGTAGAGAGCCCGCCTGCCGATGCACGGGACACGGGTTCGTGCCCTGGTCCGGGAGGATCCCACGTTCGTGGAGCGGCTGGACCCGTGGGCCATGGCCGCTGGGCCTGCGCGTCCGGAGCCTGTGCTCCACAGCGGGAGAGGCCGCAACAGTGAGAGGCGCGCGTACCGCCTAAAAAAAAAAAGAACGATGCCACACAATCGTCAATAGTGGTAGGCTGTTGACTCTGTCTTGACCTGGGAGAGTGGTGACACAAAGCCGAGGCAATTAGTCTAAAGTCATTAAATGTGTGACTCGGCAAGTCACTTCTGTTCTCTGGGCAAATGGAAAGATTAGATTGAGAGCAGTGGTTCTCAACCTTCAGTGTACTTTTGAATCTCCTGGGGGCTGGGGGTGTGGGTGAGGGCTCTCAAAGACATCTACATCCAGTTTCACCCACAGAGATTCTGGTTTAGTTGACTTAGGGTGGGGAACAAAAACACTGATATTTTTTAAACTCCCCAGGTCATTTTAATGTGTGGCTATGGTTGAAAGCCACTGGACAAAAGGAACTTTAAGCACCTTTTCTGCTTGGGTAGGTGCCAAGACGCTCAGGGCCAATGAGGATAAAGAAAGTAGAGCACAAATCAGTCAATGGTACGGGAGGCCTTGACTTATGAATACATCCCTCTTGTTGGAGCCACAGCTGCTGCTTACAGACCAGGGGGGACACCAGGACCCACTGAGTTCTATATGTGCAACACAAGGAAAGAGGCATGGCTGAGAAGGAGGCAGCAGGATGTCTCCTTAGGGCCTGGGAAAGGGTAGGTGGGACTGCTTGGAGGTGGAAGGAAGCCAGGCCTGGGGCTGGAACCATCTGCTGATCAGTGCCTAAGGCCAGTGTCCCCAACACTTGCAGTGGGACACGATGGATTGAAAGAGTGACCGCATGCTGAGGTCTTTGCCCTTGTTAAAGATTCCCCAGGTGAGTCTCCTGTCAAGGTGGTGAACTAGTGTGGGAGAGAGAACTTCTGGCATCCCAGCCCGAAGAGATCTGCTGACCTGTTCTCCAGTGAAACTAGTGACAATTATTAAAACAAACAAACAAATAAAGTCTCTGGAAACGGTCCTAAGAACAAACAAAACAAGAACAAAAATACAACTTTTAAAGCAACATAAGAAAACTTGATCTGTCCATAAAGCAAAGAAGAATAAAAGTCAATGAGCAGCACGTAAAAATCAATGGTATTTCTACATGTTAACAATGAACATGTGGAAACCAAAATTCAAACCACAATACCACTTCCAATCACTCTAAAGAAAATGAAGTACTTAGGTATACATATAACAAACATGTACCAGATCTGTGTGATGACACTTACAAAATGCTAAAGAAGACCTAAATACATGGAGAAACAATGGAAGACTCAACACAGTAAAGATGTTAATTTTCCCAAAATTGAGCTATAGGTTTAACACAATTCATAGAAAAATCTCAACATGATTTTTTTGTAAACAAGCTTACTGTTTTTTATATATATATATATATATATATATATATATATATATATATATATATATGGAAAGGCAAAGGACCTTGAGTAGCTAAAACACTTTAGAAAAAGAAGAACAAATTAGGAGAAATCATTCTACCCAGTGTCATGGATTATAATCTAACTACAGTGAACAAGATTGTGTGGTATTGGTGGAGGGAGAGACACATAGATGAATGGAATGGAATAGAGAATCCAGAAATAGACTCACACAGCCATGGCCATCTGATTTTTTTTTACAAAGATGCAAAAGCAATTCGATGGAGGAAGGAGACCCTTGTCAACACATGGTGCTGGTAAAATGGGGCATTGACAAGCCAAAAAATGAACACAAAAATTATACAAAAATTAACTCAATATGGACTAACATATAAAAACTATAAAATGAAACAAGAAGAAAGGACAGTTAATGGAAACTATGGAGTAAGATGGAAATAATAAGGGTAAATGTAAATGGGTTAAACTTATCAATAAAAAGAAAGAACTTTCAGAATAAAAAATAAACCTGAAAATATATTATTTACAGACAGCGTAAAAACAAAAAACAATGGAAGACTGAAAATAATATTAGAAATTCCACATTGCTTTGAATGAAAAGAAAGCTAAGATAGTGATTTTAATAACTGATAAAATGGCAATCAAGGAAAAAATATCACAAATAACAAGGATGGACATTAAATACTGATAAAAGAATCAATCACGTATAAAGGTATAATCATGATAAAATAACATATGCCTCTAACAATATAACCTCAAAATATTTACAAGCCAACAATTGACAGAAGTGCAGGGAGAAATAAGCAATTGTATATGGAAATTTAAAAGAACTCTCTCAAAACCAATAAATTAAACAGGTTAAAAAATAAATGGGGGCTTCCCTGGTGGCGCAGTGGTTGAGAGTCCGCCTGCCGATGCAGGGGACACGGGTTCGTGCCCCAGTCCGGGAAGATCCCACATGCCGCGGAGCGGCTGGGCCCGTGAGCCATGGTCGCTGAGCCTGCGCGTCCGGAGCCTGTGCTCCGCAAGGGGAGAGGCCACAACAGTGAGAGGCCCGCGTACGACAAAAACAAAACAAAACAAAACAAAAAAACCCATAATGAGGTGTCACCTCATATCTGTTAGAATGGTTATTATCAAAAAGACAAGAAATAACATGTGTTGGCAAGGATGTAAAGAAAAAGGAACACTTGTGTACTGTTGGTGGGAATGTAAATTGGTGCAGCTACTATGGAAAAACAGTATCGACGATGCTCAAAAAATTAAAAATAGAACTACCGTATGAGCCAGCAATTCCATTTCTGTGGATTTATCCAAAGGAAATGAAAACACTAACCCGAAAAGATACACACACCCCCAGGTTCATTGCAGCATTATTTACAATAGCCAAGACATGGAAACAACCTAAGTTCCATCACTGGATGAATAGATAGAGAAAATATGAGACAGGTAGGTAGATAGATAGATACGAGATAGAAATATAAAATGTGATATATACACACACCATGGGGATGTAATGTACAGCATGGTGACTATAGTTAATAATACTGTATTGTGTATTTGAAAGTGGTTAAGAGAATAGATCTTAAATGTTCTCATCACAAGGAAAAAAAACTAAACTGTGTGGTGATGGATGTTAACTAGACTTATATATACTGCAAATATATACAAATATCGAATCATTATTTTGTACACCTGAAACTAATGTAATGTTATACGTCAATAATATCTCAATTAAAAAATAAAGAAAAGGGAGGGAATTAGGAAGTATTTTATTTTAAGCTAATAAATTTGAAAACATACATGAAATAGATACAATACTGAAAAAATACAAAATATGAATGCTGATGCAAGAAGAAAATTGAAGTGGTGAAAGCCATTCCCACTTCCCCTCGAAAGCTTCAGCCACATGTTGTTTTTGTGTGTGTGAGTTCTACCAAACTTTTAAAAACGTATTTATTTATTTGGCTGCATTGGGTCTTAGTTGCAGCTCACCGGCTCCTTAGTTGCGGCATGCAAACTCTTCGTTGAGGCATGCATGCAGGATCTAGTTCCTGGACCAGGGACCGAACCCGAGCCCCCTGCATTGGGAGCACGGAGTCTTTACCACTGCACCACCAGGGAAGTCCCTACCAAACTTGTAAAGAACAGAAAGTTCCCATCTTAAACAAGTTTGCTCCCCAAAGTGAGCAAAAGGAGCAAAACAGTGAACAGGTGCCCAGCTCATCTTACATTTAGTGCCTCAGTCATTTCCCAGTTGCTGGCCTAGGACTCGCTGAGGTAAGCTCCTCCCTCCCCTCCTTTCCTTCATGCAAATCCAGGACTGATGGTCACAGTAACTAAAACCTTTTCAGAGAAGGGGAAGGTCAGCCAAGGCTGAAGTCAGCTGTGAAAGTGGAAGAGTTCAGTTTTCCAGTGGAAGCTGGCCATGCAGAGAATCCGAGGCTGGGGCTGCTGGAGCGAGGGGCTGGGGGTTCTGCCTCCTGAGGAGCCCTCCAACCCAGCTTCACCTGGAAGGACAGATGGGAAACTGCCAACCAAAGTGAGGCCAAAGGACCACAGTGAGCTGGGGGGAGACGGCAGGGCGCTGGCAGGAGCTGGGAGGCAACGGTCCAGGAACAGGCGGGCCAAGTCTCAGGGGAGGCCAGGAGAGCCTGGGTGGCAAGACGGGCCCCAAGGGCTGTCCCGGGAGAGGCCACAGGTCAGGGTGACGGTGGCCATATTGAATACTTTCACTGCAGCTGACCGTGTGATGGAAATCTCACGCCAACCAGAGGGGCGAACTGCTGAGGGTCCCCGTTTTGATGAAGAGGAAAGAGGCTAGAGGGGATGCCTAAGTTGTCCCTATCGGGGGAGTCCGGCTGGGGGTGTGGTTGGCTCCAAAGTCCCTGCTCTGTCCTCTGTGACACGGAGCCAGGTCGCAGGTGAAAGAGGAGTCATGGACGGTTGGGCAGTGGCAGGACCTGGGCTCTGTCAATATTTGGGATGGTTCAATCATTAGCCAACTTCAGCCTTGTCCCTTGGTAGACTCCCCAGGGCAGGTGCTGGGCCAGGCCTGGCCCTGGCTGCACCCTTGGAGACTGGAGCCCTGAGCCCACCCTGCCAGCCCTCTGGGGGCTCCATGGGACTTCTCCAGGGTTGGACATGGAGGGGCAGGCAGCTGGCAGTGGCCGCCCTCTGCTCTGCGTGGTTGGTGGTATCCCCACCTGTCCCCACCCACAGGGCTACAGTCCTGTCTCGGCGGCCAAGTGAGCACGCGCTTAGGATGCTAAAACAACTGGGAAATTGAGTTTGAAAGTAATCTGTCAAGAGAATAAAAAAGGCATTGAAAGTAGTCATCATGGGAAAGGCAGAATTTTGATGGACTTAATTGCACTTATTTTGTGGTTTAGGATGATTTTTATTTTCAATTATGTATGTGGGGAAAGAAAGCACACCATAATCTTTCCAGCGCCCTGCTCACCTTGACCTGTGCTAAGTGCCAAGGACTGTTCTAGGCCCTTCATAGGCACTGTTTGATTTAATCCTCTAGGCCATCCTAAGAGACACATGCTCTCCCATTTTACCCATCTTAGGCTCAGAGAGGTGAAACTACTTTCCAAATACACAGTGAGTATGGAGAGGATGAGGACCTGCCCCCACGTTTGTCTGACTCCAAGCGTTTGTCTGACTCCCTGCGCCCCTTTAGTTAATGTCGGTCCTGGAGAGATCTCAGCAGAGTAAGGAACTGGGGAGGGGTGCAGGGGGGCAGGTGAGGGTGTCCTCCAAGTTCTGGCAGAGGCTGGAGCTGAATGGGACCAGCCCTGGGAATGCAGGGTCCCAGTGGCTGACATGTCCCTGCCGTGTACTCTCCACAGACAGAGTTTTGATTCTATTACAAAGTGAGATGCAGGAACAAGACATCGCCTGAGATAAGGCATGTGAGCTGGAGCTGGGTGGTGGCAACTGGGTGGAAAAGCCTAACTTGGTCCCAGAGAATTGATGTTGTTTGGGGGCCAGTCACCTCACCCCACTGGGCCACAGCACTCGTCACTTGACCCTCATTTAGAAGGCAAGAAAACCCAGATCTCACTGCAAGTCGATGGTAGAGTTAGGCCTGAAATCCAGGACCCCTGGTTCTAGCCCGTGTTCTTTCCCCTGCACCCACTCATCATCTTGTACTAGGAGCATAATGGCCAGAGTGTGGGCACTGAGGTCCCACAGGACCTTTCATCAGGCAGGAGCATGTTGCACGTGCTTAAAAGAAATCAAAATTATACATTCACATGGTTAAACAACCAACTAGTACAGAGGACTTAATATGAGCGGTCATTACCTGCCATCCAATCCCTCCTCATTTACTCCTTTATTTCTCTCTGTGCTGATTTGAGTAGTTTTTATTATTCTTTCTTCAAGCTCACTAATTCTGTCTTCTCCTGTGTCCAATCCCTGTGAAATCTGTCCAGTGAGTTGTTAATGTCAGATACCAAAGTTTTCCACTCTAGAATGTCCATATGATTTTCTTTGCATATTCCATCTCTCTCAAAAAAATTCTCCATCTTTTCATTCATTTTTTCCTCTATCTTATATTGTTATAGTCATTTTAAATCATTGTCACCTATTCCAATATCTGGATCATCTGTGGGTATACATATATTGGCTTTTTTTCTCTTGGTTTCATTTTCCTGTTTCTTTGCCCATCTTGGAATTTTTACAGTATGCTGAAAACTGTTTATAAAGGAACCAGTGATTGAAGAATATATATTTTTTCCTATCAGAAAATGTTTCCCCTTTCTGGTTCAATCAAGAACTAAGCTGGGGCTTCCCTGGTGGCGCAGTGGTTGAGAGTCCGCCTGCCGATGCAGGGGACACGGGTTCGTGCCCCGGTCCGGGAAGATCCCACATGCCGCGGAGCGGCTGGGCCCGTGAGCCATGGCCGCTGAGCCTGCGCGTCCGGAGCCTGTGCTCCACAGTGGGAGGGGCCACAACAGTGAGAGGCCCGCGTGCCGCAAAAAAAAAAAAAGAACTAAGCTGGAGACACAAACTATTATATATAGAATGGATAAACAAGGTCCTACTGTATAGCACAGGGAACTATATTCAATATCCTGTGATAATAATGGAAAAGAATATGTAAAATAATGTATATATGTATAACTGAATCATTTTGCTATACAGCAGAAATTAACACAACATTGTAAATCAACTATACTTCAATTAAAAAAAAAAAAAGAACTAAGCTGGGATGAAGCTGGATGGCAACTTTAGTTAGATTCAGAGCCCATCTGGTTTCAAATGCTTCCTGGGGAGACACTCCCAGCTTTGGACTGAGAGCCTGACAGGTCTGTCTTGTCCACCCCGAAGATGCAGGAGGTTGTTCTTCCCTTTAGCAGTTTTAAGCTCTGCTCTTTAGTCCTCCCTCTCCCCACCCAACCCCCTGACAGTGCTCCTTCCAAGTTTGGCAAATATCTTTTTATTTTTTTAATTTATTTTATTTATTATCATTTATTTTTTTTGGCTGTGTTGGGTCTTCGTTGCTGCACGCAGGCTTTCTCTAGTTGTGGCGAGCGGGGGCTACTCTTTATTGTGGTGCGCAGGCTGCTCTTTGTGGTGGCTTCTCTTGTTGTGGAGCACAGGCTCTAGGCACACGGGCTTCAGTAATTGTGGCACACAGGCTCAGTAGTTGTGGCTCGCAGGTTCTAGAGCGCAGGCTCAGTATTGTGGCTCACGGGCGTAGTTGCTCCGTGGCATGTGGGATCTTCCCGGACCAGGGATGGAACCCGTGTCCCCTGCATTGGCAGGTGGATTCTCAACCACTGTGCCACCAGGGAAGCCTGGCAAATATCTTAAGAAGGAGACTGGAAGGTTCCTTGAGGCAGACCCTTTTTCTGAATAGGACTTTGTCTCCCAGATACCTGAGACTAAGGGAGACTAGGCTCTACCATTGAGAAACCCCTAGTCTCCTTAATCAGCAAATTAACTGGGATGGGAGTGGGGGTAGGTACACTTAAAATTTTTAATATTTTAATTTTTAAGCAAGAGTTTTAGTTTTGCAGAAAAATTGAATGGAATGTAGAGAGAGTACCCGTATATCCTCACCTTCACCACCACCACATTTTCCCCTATTATTGACAACTTGCATTGCTGTGGTGTGTTTGTTACAACTGATGGGTCAAAATTTTTATTTATTTTTTATTTATTTTTATTTTTTGGCTGCACCACTCCGCACGTGGGATCTTAGTTTCCCGACCAGGAATCGAACCCACGCCCCCTGCAGGGGAAACACAGAATCTTAACCACTGGACCATCAGGGAAGTCCCTAAATATTGATACACTATTATTCACTGAAGTCCATAATTTACATTAGGGCTCAGTCTTTGTGTTGTAAATTGTATGGGTCCTGACAAACCTGTAATGAGATGTATCCAACATTACAGTATCACACAAAATGTTTTCACTGTCCTAAAAATCCTCTCTTTCACATACTCATCCTTCCCTCCCTTCCTCTAAGCCCCTGGCAACCGCTGATCTTTTTTACCATCTCCATAGTTTTGCCTTTCCCAGAACGTCCCAGAGTACTTGGAATCCTACAGTATGTAGCCTTTTGAGATCGTTTCCTTTCCCTAAACAATATTCATTTAAGTTTCCTCCATGGCTTGAGAACTTATTTCTTTTCATTGCTGAATAATATTCCACTGTCTGGATTTTCCATGGTTTGTTTATCTGTCCCCTACAGAATGACTTCTTGGTTGCTGCCAGGTTTTGGAAAGTATGAATAAAGCTGCTAAAAACATCTGTGTGCAGGTTTTGTAGGAACATATTGTAATTTTTCAAATTACGTAACATAAGTTAACATTTGGAAAAATACCAAAGAACATGACTGCTGGATTGTATGGTATGATTATGTTTGGTTTGTAAGGAGCTGCCAAACTGTCTTCCAAAGTGGCTGCACCAGTTTGCATTCCCACCAACAATGGATGAGAGTTCCTGTTGCTCCACACCCTCACCAGCATTTGGTGTTGCCAGTGTTTTAGACTTTTGCCATTCCAATAGGTATGTAATGCTACCTCACTGTTGTTTTAATTAGCAAATCCCTAGTGACATTTAATCTTGAGTATCTTTCATATGCTTTTCTGCCATCTGCGTATCTTCTTTAGTGAGATGCCTGTTCAGATCTTTTGCCCATTTTAAAATACGAATCATTTGTTTTATTATTGTTGAGGGTTTTTAAAATATATTTTGGATACCTGTCCTTTATTAGATGTGCAGTTTTCAAATATTTTCTCCCAGTCTGTGGCTTGTATTTTTATTTCTTAACAGTGTCTTTTGCAAAGCAGTTTTTAATTTTAATGAAGGCTAAGTTGTCAGGTTTTTTTCAAGAATGGTATTGTATTTAAAAAGTCATCACCGGGCTTGCCTGGTGGCGTAGTGATTAAGAATCCGCCTGCCAATGCAGGGCACACAGGTTCAAGATCTGGTCTGGGAAGATTCCACATGCTGCGGAGCGACTAAGCCCATGAGCCACAACTACTGAGCCTGTGCTCTACATCCCTCGAACCACAACTACTGAGTCCACGTGCCACAACTACGGAAGCCCACGCGCCTAGAGTCTGTGCTCTGCAACAAGAGAAACCACCGCAATGAGAAGCCCACACAGTACAGTGAAGAGTAGCCCCTGCTCGACGCAACTAGAAAAAGCCCACGTGCAGCAACGAAGACCCAACGCAGTGAAAAATAAATAAATAAATAAAAAGTCATCACCAACCCCAACATCACCTAGATTTTCTCCTAAATTATCTTTTAGAAGTTGTATAGTTTTGAGTTTTTCATTTAGGTCTATGATACATTTTGAGTTAATTTTTATGAAAGATGTATGGTCTGTGTGTAAATTTATTTTTATTTATTTATTTAGTGGTACGCGGGCCTCTCACTGTTGTGGCCTCTCCCGTTGCGGAGCGCAGGCTCCGGATGCGCAGGCTCAGCTGCCATGGCTCAGGGGCCTAGCTGCTCCGCGGCATGTGGGATTTTCCTGGACCAGGGCACGAACCTGTGTCCCCTGCATCGGCAGGCGGACTCTCAACCACTGCGCCACCAGAGAAGCCCTAAATTTATCTTTTTACATGTAGATGTCCAGTTGTTCCAGAACCATTTGTTGAAAAAAACTATTCTTTCTCCACTGAATTGTCATTGCTCCCTTGACAAAGATCAGTAGACTGTATTTGTGTGGATCTATTTCTGGGCTCTTTTCTCTGTTCCATTATCTCTGTGTCTTTGTGTGTGTGTGTGTGCGTGCGTGCATGCCAGTACCATGTTGTTATTGTTGTTGTTTGGCTGTGTTGGGTCTTAGTTGAACACTTGGGATCTTCATTGCGGCATGCAGCCTTTTCGTTGTGGCGCGCAGGCTTCTCTCTAGTTGTGATGCGTGGGCTCCAGAGCCCATGGGCTCTGTAGTTTGTGGCACGTGGACTCTCTAGTTGAGCCTCTGGGCTTAGTTGCCCTGAAGCACTTGGGATCTTAGTTCCCCGACCAGCGATGGAACCTGCGTCCTCTGCATTAGGAGGCAGATTCCTTACCACTGGACCACCAGGGAAGTCCCCCATGCTGTTTTGCTTCCTGTAGATTTGTGGTGTTGTCTGAAGTCAGTGAGATACCTCGAGCTCTGTTCTTTTTCCTCAAGATTGCTTTGGCTATTTGGAGTCTTTTGTGGTTCCACATAAATTTAGGATTATTTATTCTAGTCCTGAGGTTCTGCCCCCTTAAGTGTCAGTAAGGGCTGCCCTTGCCCCTTCAGGAGCTATTTTGGGTCTGAACTGGTTCTGTCCCACACCACTGAGCTCTTCCGCAGCCACAGCAGTCCTCGCCCTAGTGTGGAGCTGTGCTGGGGAGCAAGTGGGGTAGGGCAGGTGCTAGGCTCAGGCTGGGGCACACCCAGAGTCCTGTGCAGTTTCAATCCGCTTCCTCTGCCTCGTTCCCGGGAGTAACCAGGCACTTGCGTGCTCTTCAGAGTGGAATCTTGGTTTCTCACAACCCTCCTGTTAGTCCTGCTGGTTTTCAAACCAGCTAATGGAACTCGTCTGCTCAGTGTTGGACCTCAGGGCTGGGGTGTCCAATATGTGGACCGAACTACTCACTCCCCTAAGGAGTGCCTCCACCTGTGTAATCCCTTCCTCTTCCGTGTCCCCTCCTGGGGGAACAGGTCCCAACTCGATCACTTCTGTTCCCTTCCTGCCTGATTCCATGTGGATCTTTCTTACAGACTTGGTTGTACAAGAGCCTTTCTTCCAGTCTCCAGTTAGTTTTCAGTGCCAACGATTACACGTACATGTATTTTGTATTTTGTTCATGGGGAGGGGGTGAGCTCTGCGTGCTCCTACTCTGCCATCTTGATCTCCTCCTCTTGATTTGCTCCTTTCTCTACTTTCCTAAAGTAGAAGCTTAGGTTATTGATTTTAGATCTTTCTTCTAATTATACACATTCAATGCTCTAAATTTCCCTCTACTATTGTTTTTGCTGCATCCCACAAATTTTGATAAGTTGTGCTTTCATTTTCATTTAGTTGAACATATTTTTCAATTTCTCTTGAGATTTCTTCTTGGACCCATGTGTCATTTAGAAATGGGTTGTTAATCTCCAAATATTTTGGGGTTTTCCAGTTAACCTTTCTGTTGATTTCTAGTTTAGTTCCATTGTGGTCTGAGAGCAGACATTGTACAATTTCTATCTACTCTTATAAGCTTAAGGTGTTTTACAGCTGAGAATGTGGTCCGTCTTGGTCAATGTTCCATGTGAACTTGAGAAGAATGTGTATTCTATTGTCATTGGATGAAGTATTCTATAGATGTCAATTAGGTCCAGTTAATGACTGGTACTGTTTAACTATGTCCTTACTAATTTTGTGCCTGTTGGATCAATTACTGATAGAAGAGTATGTATTTCTCCTTTCATTTCTATCAGTTTTTGCCTCACATATTTTGACACTCTGTTGTTAGGTGCATACATGTTACATATTTTTTTTAAAAGAATTGAACCCTTTATCATTATGTAATAACTCTCTATATCCCTGATAATTTTTCTTGTCTGAAATCAATATACCCACTCCAGCTTTCTTTTGATTAGTTTTAGTATGGTGTATCTTCCTCCATCCCTTTACTTTTTTTAAAATATTTATTTATTTTTTAATTTATTTATTTGGCTGCACTGGGTCTTATTTGTGGCATGTGGGATCATCGTTGCAGCATGCAGGATCTTTCATTGCAGCACGCAGGCTTCTCTCTAGTTGTGGCACATGGGCTCTAGAGCACGTGGGCTCAGTAGTCGTGGAGTGCAGTCTCTCTAGTTGTGACGTGTGGTCTTCAGAGCACACGGGCTCAGTAGTTGCTGTGCACAGGCTCTCTAGTTGTGCCGTGTGGGCTCCAGAGCGTGCAGGCTCAGTAGTTGTGGCATGTAGGCTCTCTAGTGTGGCAATAAGCTCTCTAATTGTGGCATGCAAGCTTATTTGCCCTGTGGCATGTGGAATCTTAGTTCCCCAACCAGGGATTGAACCTGTGTCCCCTGCATTGGAAGGCAGATTCTTAACCATTGGACCACCAGGGAAGTCCCCTCCTCTGGCTTTAATTGAGCATTTTGTATTATTTTTTTCTCCTCTCTTAGCATATCAATTATACTTTTTTAAAAACGTAAAGTTTTTGAGACTTACCTGGTGGCACAGCGGTTAAGAATCCTCCTGCCAATGCAGGAGACACAGGTTCGAGCCCTGGTGCGGGAATATCCCACATGCCGTGGAGCAACTAAGCCCATGTGCCACAACTACTGAGCCTGAGCTCTAGAGCCCTCGAGCCACAAGTACTGAGCCTGCGTGCCACAACTACTGAAGCCCACACACCTAGAGCCCGTGCTCCACAACAAGAGAAGCCACCGCAATGAGAAGCCCACACACCACAATGAAGAGCAGCCCCCACTTGCCGTAACTAGAGAAAACCCACGTGCAGCAACAAAGACCCAGTGCAGCCAAAAATAAAATAAATAAATTTATTTCTATAAAAACTTAAAATTTTTGTTTCTCTTGAGTTTGCAATATATACTTACATCCAGTATACGTCTTCTTTCAAATAACACTACACCAGTTCATGGATAGTGCAAATACCTTATTACAGAGTGTTCCAACTTCTCTCTCCCATCTTTTATAATATTGCAGTCATTCATTTCACCTATTCATAACCTATAATCACTATTATTATTTGGAACAAAATGTTACCCATTAGATCAATTAAGAATAAGAAAATTAAAAGATTTTAATTTACCTTCATTTATTTCTTCTCTTCCTTTCTTTATGTAAATCTGAGTTTTTGACCTGTATACTTTTCCTTCTCTTTGAAGAATTTCTTGCAAGGCAAGTTTACTGGTGACAACTTCCCTCAATTTTTTTTTTCTGAGAAAGTCTTTATTTCTCCTTCACTTTTCAAGGATAATTTTCTGGATACAGAATTCTAGGTGTGGGTTTTTTCTTTCAATAGTTTAACTATTTCCTATCACTCTCTTCCTGCTTGCATAATCTCTGAAGGGAACTTTGATATAATTCTTATCCATTTTCCTCCATGCATAAGGTGTTTTCCCCTCTTGGCTTCTTTCACATTTTCTCTTTGCCTTTGATTTCTGCAGTTTGAACATAATATGCATAAATGTAGATTTTTTAGTATTTATCATTCTTGAATATCATTCTTGAATTCTCTAGGCTTCCTGTATCTGTGATTTAGTGTCTGAAATTGATTTTGAAAATTCTCAGTCATTGTTATCAAATATTTCTTCTCTTTCTTCTTCGGGTATTTCCATTATGCATGCTACACCTTTTGAAATTGTCCCATAGTTCTTGGATATTCTCTTCCATTCTTTTTCATTATTTTTTCTCTTTGCATTTCAGGTTTGGAAATATCTATTGACATATCTTTAAGTTCATGGATTCTTTCCTGGGCTAGTATACAGTCTATTGATGAGTCCATCAAAGGCATTCTTCATTTCTGTTACAGCATTTTTTGATTCCTAGTATTTCCACTTGATTCTTTCGTAGAGTTTCCATCTCTCTTCTTATATTGCATACCTGTTCTTGCATGGTGTCCACTTTTTTCATTAGAGTCCATAGCATATTAACCATATTTTTAAAAAAAAGCATCAGTCTGGTAATTTCAATCTCTCTGCTGTATCCAGTTCTTGTTCTGACTTGGATTGCTTGCTCTCTCTCTTCAAAATGTTTTTTTTTTTAGTATGATTTGTAATTTTTTGTTAAAAGCCAGTGTGAGGTACTGGGTTAAAATGAACTGAGGTAAATAGGCTTTTATGTGAGTTTTATATTTATCTGGCTATGGGTTAGGCTGTGTTTATTGTTTGCTACAGATGTAGATGTCAGAGGATAAAATATATTCTGGAGTCTTTGCTTTGTCTCCCCTATTGTCTTTGGGTTTCCCTAGAGCCTTCTTCTTAAATTACATCTGAGACATGCAGTTCTTCTAGCTGTATTCCTTGTTATTAAACAGGATCTCTATTGACGTGGTTGTGAAGTGTGGAGAGAGGGGCATGTTCTATAGTCCTATGATTAAGTTTCAGTCTCTTAATGAGCTTGTGATCCTGGGCTGTGACGTTCACAAGTGCTTTTCAGTTGTTTTTTTCTCTCTTAGAGAGACAGGAAGGCAAGAGGGGGCTGGAGTTGGGTGTTTTTCACTCACATAGAAGGTTAGAGGAGGCTTGAGTTAGGTATTTCCGCTCCCCCAGGTCAGTTAAGCTCTGGTAAACCACTTTCTCTTGAGGGCAGGCCTTATTAAGACAAACAGAGTGTTCTGGGCATATTTCAAAATGGCCATTTTCCCCTCCCCCTCCCAGAAGCATAAGGGGATTTTTTTTTCTGATTCTGAGAATGTGGCAGGGCTTCTGGAGATAAAACTCAGAAAAGTGGGGTTGGGGGCATGAGACTGTCCTTCTTGGAGTTTTTAACTCTCAAACTTGTCCTCACTGAGCCTCCAGCAAATCATCAATTACAGTTTGGCTTATCCAGTGCTGGTATTGGCTCCTTGGAGTTTCCGTTCCTGTAAGTTGTGATTCTCTGTATCTGCCTGTCTCTCTAATTTTGTGGGCAGAAGTTGTGATCTTGAAACTCTGATGGATCTAAGAATAGTTGTGGATTTTACGTTTGTTCACTTTTTTTCTTGTTGTGAGATCAGCAGTGATGACTGTCAAACTCCTTACATGACAGATTGAAAACTAACAATGTTTTCTGAAGATCAAGAGTTGTTTATTTTGAAGAAATCCAATTTATTAATTTTTCCCCTTTATAGTATGTGCTTTTTATGTTGTTTAACAATCTTTGCCAAGCTCAAGGTCACTAAAGTTTTCTCCTAGAAGCTCTGTAGTTTTAGCTCTTATATTTAGGTCTACAACCCATTTTGGGTTATTTTTTGAATGTGGTGTGAGGTAAGGTCAGAGACTTAATTTTTTGCACATCCAGTTGTTGAAAAGATTTCTTGCAAAGATTTCTTTCTTGTAAAGATTATCCTTCCTCACTGAACTGCCTAAGCATCTTTGGCAAAAGTCATATGTGTGTGAGTCTATATAGACTCTCTATTTTGCTCCATTGATCTAATTGTCTCTCTTTATGCCAATACCAAAATTTTGATTACCGGGACTTTATAAGTCTTTAAACCAAGTAATTAACATAAAGAAAAAATAATTCAACATTAATTATTTTTCGAAGTATTTTGGCTATTCTAGGTCCTTTACATTTTCATATACATTTTAGAATCAGCTTGTCAGATTTTACAAAGAAGTCTGCTAGTATTTTTATTGGTAGTACAATAAATTTATAGATCAATTTTCAGGAGAATTGATACCTTTTTTTCCATGATAACTGTTTACTGAACTTCTATCATATCCCAGGCACTGTGCTAAGTGTTTCATGCTTATTATTATTATATTTTATTTTTTATTGAAGTATAGTTGATTTATAATGTTGTATTAATTTCTGCTGTGCAGCAAAGTGACTCAGTTATAGACATATATACATTCTTTTTTATATTCTTTTCCATTATGGTTTATCCCAGGACATTGAATATAGTTCCCTGTGCTACACAGTAGGACCTTGCTGTTTATCCATCCTTATATAATAGCTTGCACCTGCAAATCCCAAACTCCCAATCCATCCTCCATCCTTCCTCCACCTCCCCTTCCCCTTGGTAACCACAAGTCTGTTCTCTATGTCTGTGAGTCTGTTTCTGTTTCGTAGATAGGTTCATTTGTGCCATATTTTAGATTCCACATATAAGTGATATCATATAGTATTTGTCTTTCTCTGTCTTACTTCACTTAGTATGATAGAGAATTGATATCTTAAAAATAGTGAGACTTCTGAAACATGAACATAGTATATCTCTCGATTTATTTAGATCTTCTTTATTTTCTAACAGCAATTGTAGCTTTCAGGGTACAAGACTTACATATCTTTTGTCAAAGTCATTCAAAAACAATCAATAGTTTTCATGCTATTTTAAAATGCATTTAAAAAAATTCAATTTCCAATTCTTCGTTCCTAGTATAAAGACATATGACTGAATTTTCATTTTGATTTTGTATCCTGCCACTCTGCTAAACTCACTCATTAGCTCTAAGAACTCTTCCATAGGGGCAATGAAACTATCTACATAGATAATCACATCGTTTGTGAATAAAGACCTGTTTTATTGTTCTTTTCTAAACCATATAAATGACTTAAAAAAAAACTTACCTTATTGTACTGGTAAGAATCTCTAACACAATGTTGAAATAAAGTGGTAAGAACAGCCTTGCCCTGTTGCTAATCTTAGGGAAAAGCATTGTTTTTCACCTTAAATAGGGTGTGAGCTGTAGGGTTTTTTATAGATACTCTTTATCAGGTTGAGGAGTTTCCTTCTTTTTCCTGATTTTCTGAGGGTTTCTATTTGAAATGGATGGTGGTTTTTGTCAAAAAATTTTTTCTTGCATATATGAGAGGTGGTTCTATTTTAGTCTATTAATATGGTGGTTTACACTGATTTTGAAATGTTAACCACTCTTGCATTCTTGGGATAAAATCCACTTGGTCATGATATACTATCTTCTTACACTTGTTAGATTCAATTTGCTAAAATTTTGATATGGATTTTTCATGAGGGGCAACTTCCTGTTTTCATGTCTTTTTTTTTTCTTCTGGTTTTGATATCAGTATAATGCTGTCTCAAATAATGAATTTACAAGTGTCCGTTCCTCTTCAATTTCCTGGAAGAATTTGTGTAGAATTATTTCTTCCTTAAAAGTTTACTAGAATTCACCAGACTTCTGCTTGGCTTGGAGTTTTCCTCATGGGAAGGCTTTTATTTATTTATTTTTTAATTTTTAAATTTTTAAAAACATCTTTATTGGAGTATAATTGCTTTAAAATGGTGTGTTAGTTTCTGCTTTATAACAAAGTGAATCAGTTATTTTTTTTAATTGTATTTATTTTTAAAATTGAAGTGTAGTTAATTTACAACATCATATTTTCAGGTGGACAACACAGTGACTCAACATTTTTATAGATTATACTCCATTTAAAGTGCCCAGAACATAATGGCTATATTTCCCTGTGATGTACAATACATCCCTGTAGCCTATCCACTTTATACACAGTAGTTTGTACCTCTCAATCTCCTCCTCCCATCGTGCCCCCCATTCCCCAACACTGGTAGGTACCAGTCTGTTCTCTATACCTGTGAGTCTGTTTCTGTTTTGCTATGTTCATTCATTTAGTTTTTTAGATTCCACATATAAGTGATAACACACAGTATTTGTCTTTCTCTGTCTGACATATTTCACTAGGCACAATACCCTCTGGGTCTAGCCATATTATTACAAATGGCAGAATGTCATTCTTTTTTGTGGCTGAGTAGTAGTAGTAGTAGTTGTGTGTGTGTGTGTGTGTGTGTGTATACATCTTTTTTAAAATTAATTAATCTTTGGCTGTGTTGGGTCTTTATTGCCGTGTGCAGGCTCTAGAGCGCAGGCTCAGTAGTTGTGGTGCACAGGCTTAGCTGCTCTGCGGCATGTGGGATCTTCCTGGACCAGGGCTCAAACCTGTGCCCCCTGCATTGGTAGGCAGTTTCTTAACCACTGTGCCACCAGGGAAGTCCTGTGTATACATCTTCTTTATCCATTCATCTGTTGATGGACACTTAGGTTGCTTCCATATCTTACCCATTGTAAATAGTGCTTCTATGAACATTGGGGTGCACATTATCTTTTGAATTAGTGCTTTTGTTTTCTTCAGATATATGCCCAGGTGTGGGATTGCTGGATCATATGTTAGTTCTATTTTTAGTTTGAGGAAACTCCATAATGTTTTCCATAGTGGCTTCACCAATTTACATCCCAACAGTGTATGAGGGTTCCCTTTTCTCCATATCCTCATCATTTGTTATTTGTATATTTTTTGATAGCCACGCTGACAGGTGTAAGGTGATATCTCATTGTGGTTTTGATTTGCATTCCTCTAATGATTAGTGATGTTGAGCATCTTTTCATGTGTCTGTTGACCCTAAGTATGTTTTCTTTGGAAAAATGTCTATTCAGGTTTTCTGTCCATTTAAAAATTTTATTGGTTTTTTTTTATACTGAGTTGTATGGGCTCTTTATATATTTGGATATTAGCCCCTATTTGTCATACCATTTGCAAATATTTTCTCCCATTCCGTAGGTTGTCTTTTTGTTTTGTCAAAGGTTTCCTTTGCTGTGCAAAAGCTTTAAAATTTAATTAGGTCCCATTTGTTTATTTTTGCTTTTGTTTCCTTTGCTTTAGGAGATAGATCCAAAAAATATTGCTACGATTTATGTCTGAGTGTTCTGCCTATGTTTTCTTCTAGGAGTTGTATGGTTTCCAGTCTTACATTTAGGTCATTTAATCCATTTTGAGTTTATTTTTGTATATGGTGTGAGAAAATGTCCTAATTTCTGTTCTGTAGCTGTCCAGTTTTCCCAACACCAACTTGTTGAAGAGGCTGTCATTTCTCCCTTGTATATTTCTCCCTTGTATATTCTCCCTTGCCTTCTTTGTCATAGATTAATTGACCATAAGTGCATGGGATTATTTCTGGGTTCTCTATTCTGTTACATTGATCTATGTGTCTGTTTTTGTGCCAGTACCATGCTGTTTTGATTACTGTAGCTTTGTAGTATAGTGATTGTATAGTGTAGTATAGGATTGTGATACTTCCAGGTTTGTTCTTTTTTTCCTCAAGATTGCTTTGCCTATTTGGGGTCTCTTGTGGTTCCATATACATTTTAGGATTATTTGTTCTAGTTCTGTGAAAAATATCATGGGTATTTTGATCAGGATTGCATTAAATCTGTAGATTGCTTTGGGTAGTATGGACATTTTAACAACATTAATTCTTCTATTCCATGAACTTGGGAAGAGTTTTAACTACAAATTCTATTTAAAAAATAGATATAGTGCTATTCAGTTTATCTATTTCTTCTTGAGTTAGTTTTGGTAGTTTGTGTTTTACAAGAAATTTGTCTAAGTTGTCAAATTTATTGGTATAAAGTTGTTTATAGTATTTTTTCTATCTTTTAAATATATATAAAACAGTGATGTTTCTTCTCTCATTCCTGACATTGTTGATTTGTGTCTTTTCTCTGTTTCCTGATCAGGCTGTTCTATATAAATGAGCCAAAGATAGGTTCTGTATATTGATCCTATGCTGTTTACTTATTCATAGCAGGCTAGGATTCGTAAGCTCTAAAGCTGGTGCCAAACTCAAACTTCACACAACCAGTTGTTTTAAATATAGCCCTAATAAACAGAGTTTTAGCTCTTTAGAGCCTCTCTGCTTTGCATACCCCAGGAAACTGCACCCAACATCTGCTAGCCACAGATAAAGTAAACCCAGAAATCTCTGATCCAGATGCTCTCCATTGCACGGCTGAGCGACACTGTCTAGAAGCATAAGTCCCCTCTTTAATTCTTCTCCTCCTTTAGCATTCTCTTGCCCTCTTCCCCTCCTGGGAGGTGGTCCCTGTGCAGTAGCCTCTGTAGCATGTAGATGGTCTCAGGCTGAGAGACTTCCCACGTGTCACATGTCAGTGTTGCCCAAATAAAGCTTGCTGTGTGCTACTGCTACTTCAGGATCATATCTTTTTTCTTGATCAGCCCCCCAGATGCTTGAGCTCACTACAAGGGTGATGAGGAAAGGTAGGATTTTGGAAATGATGAAGAAATTGATATGGGGTCTACTGAGTCAGTAGGACAATCAATTGGCAAAATGATCCTGGAGAGCCTTAAGCAGTTGGGACTCAAAATTTGGAACATCTCCACTTCAGTTTGATGTGGCATCGCTCTGTGCCATATTGTACTCTATTTTCTGTAGTCTTTCCAGTGCCTCATTAGCTTGGACAAATGGTTCCACCAGTATTGAGTGAACCCCTGCCACTGGAATTGACTTTTGGGGCCAGAGGTCCTGAGCTGCCCTGAGTGGGAGGTCAGTCCACATTCCTGGTCTTCTACTAGGCAGGTGCTGGACAATATAAAGCTTTGGGGGCTGGGTGTAAAGGGGGAGGAGGGCAGACCTCTGCACAAAGGGTGGGCTACTTCCGACTGTATAACAGGCTATAGCATGAGGAGCTCCCCACAGCCAGGCTGGTAATTTAGGGAACCCTTGAGATGAGAGGCAGGTAGAGGAGCAGATGGGGCAGAGATGTCAGGCTGAGGCTGGCCTCCTTGGCAGTTGGGGGAGACGCCTTTTAAAGAGTTAGCATGCCTCTGCTGCTTGGGTCTGTGGTGCCCAACCCTTGGGCTGAACCTGCTAAAGCATTATTCAAAGTGACTAAATATAAGGAAGTTTATATTCCTGCCCCTCCCAGGACTCTGAAGGAGGTGGCTATCCTATTGAACACGTGCTCCAAACCTTGAGAAGATGAGATGCCTGTTGGGCTCTGCTTGCCACTTCTCACCAGGAACTGTCTCTTCAGGATGTCATTGCAGAGGAGGCAGGAGGTCCAACTCCCAGGGGATGAGACCTAGGGGAGGATTCTGGGCAAGAGGCCTGGTGCTGCCCTCCAGAGAAGAAGGCATTAAATACCACCACGACAGTCATGAGAAGGGTTCTTCTGCTGTAAAGAAGCTGAATAAATTACCTGGGGAAGGTTAGGGCAGTTATATGTTGGAATCTCAGCCTCAAGTTCTCCTCATTCTGGCATTCCCAGTGCAAAGCCTGGCCCTTGCCTCATGACCCTAAAGCAAAGCCTGCCAGTCAGTGGGCTCTGCCAATTCCTATAGCTTTTCCTGTTTTTTGTTTGCTTGCTTGTGTGTTTTTTAAATATTTATTTATTCTATTTTATTTTTGGCTGTGTGGAGTCTTAGTTGTGGCACACAGGATCTTCACTGCGGCATGCAGGATCCTCTGCTGTGGCACGCGGGCTCCTCATTGTGGTGCATGGGCTTCTGTCTAGTTGTGGAGTGTGGGCTCCAGAGTGTGTGGGCTCTGTAGTTGTGGTGCATGGGCTCTGTAGTTGCAGCATGCAGGCTCTCTAGTTGTGGCCCGTGTGCTCAGTAGTTGTGGTGCGCGGGCTTAGTTGCCCCGTGGCATGTGGGCCCTAGATCCCTGACCAGGGATCAAACCCACGTCTCCTGCATTGGAAGGCAGGTTCTTAACCACTGGACCGCCAGGGAAGTCCCTCCTGTATTTTAAAACATTACCTTATTCTCACATTTTGAAAGATGACTGAATACTCAACCACAGTATTTATAGGTGCATATTTGCCTGGTGTAAAAACTACTTTTTAAAAAAAGGAGATGACTATATTGAGTCAGAATGTGATAAGCTGGTTGGGGAGGGAGACAGGAAGTTAGAGAATTCTGATAGACAGAGGCATACAGAAGGCTTCTAGCGTAATACTGGCAACGTTCGCTTTCTTCATCTGGATAAAAATTCATTCAGCTTAACATTTCTGTTTCATATTTTCTTTTTTGGTATGTGTTATTTATTTTCCACAAAAGAATATTTAAAGGAAAAAATACAAACTAAGACTCACTGGATATTTGAAGAAAACCCTTGATGTGAAAGTAAAAAAACTCAAATAAAGAAATAGTAAAACTGACTCCAGAGGAAAGAGAGAAATTCAGGAAACAAAAGAAAACTGTACAAGAAAAATTTAATTTCCTTAAAGAGATTTTTTTTGAAAATTATATCCTTAAACAAGAAAAAATGTAATAAAAAAATCAGAGACCCAATTTTAAAATGGGCAAAAGATCTAAACAGACAACTGACCAAAGAGGATGTACAGGTGGCAAATAAGCATATGAAAAGATGCCCAACATCATATGCCACTAGGGAATTTCAAATTAAAACAACAAGGAGATACCACTACAAGCTTGTTAGAGAAGCTGGAATCCAAAGCACTGACCACACTAAATGTCAAGACTGTGGAGCAACGGGAAATTTTAGTCATTGCTGGTGGGAAAGCAAAATACTACAGCCATTTTGGAAGATAGATTGGCAGTTCTTACACTGCTAAACATAGCCTCAACACATGATCCAGCAATTGTGTGCCTAGATATTTAGCCGACTAATTTGAAAACTTATTTCCAAACAAAACCTACACAGATAGGTTTATAGCAGCCTTTTTGCTAATTGCCAAAAAGTATAAATAGCAAAGATGTCCTTCAATAGCTGAGCAGATAAACAAATTGTGCTATGTGCATAAATGGAATATTATTTTTCAAACGAGCTATCAAGCCACAGAAAGACAAGGATGAACTTTAAATGCATAGTGCTAATTGAAATAAGCCCGTCTGAAAATGGTACTTAATGTATAAGTCCAACCATATGATATTCTGGAAAAGGTAAAACTGTAGAGACAGTAAAAAGTCAGTGGTTGCCAAGGGCTTAGGGGGAAAAAAGAGGTTGAATGGGTGAAACAGAAGGTTTTGCGGGGGGGCGGGGCTGTGAAACTACTCTATATACTGTAATGATGGATACATGATATTATTCATTTGTCAAAACCCACAGAAGTTCAGTATAAAAAGTGAACCTTAATATATGCAAATTTCAAAAATCATTTAGAAGTTTGGGGAAATCCTACAATGAAATGCAGACTGTGACAAAAAAAAAAATCTCATGTATCACAAATACACGAAACAGCCTCACTTAAGGGGGTTGGGGTAAAGGTGCTGACCTAAGTAACCCTGGAAATGAGTGGAGTCTGTAAGACTAAAGGGAAAAATAACTGCATATAACAACTGAACTTGAGTTGATAACGTTGTTTCTCTTAGGTGTATGGGTTAGCAATTCTGATGGCAGAGAGTGGAAGCCAGGATTCTCCCTGTTAGAGTGGCAGCTTACAGATAAGGAAGGGAAGGAGGCTAGAATAATCCATAAGGTAATAGATTCGAGTTGAAAACATCAGTACGAATTCATGTTTAGCTTAACACAGATACAGGTGGTTACACAGAGAAATGTTTCGAGATATGGTTATATACATGGGGTGGTATACACACATTTATATCCTTGCTCTGTCTCAGCTCTTGCTGGGAGGGCCTAGACGCAGCAACACCGCAGTAGCAACAAGCATGACTAGTGCCCAGATCTTGGTTTCCGATACTATTCTCCAATAAAAGGAACCAGGGATCCCCAGAGAAATGTCTGATTCTAGGACTGAGGCAGAAAATATACAAGATGAGCCTGGAGTATTTTATAGTGCCAGAAAGGAAGGAATCGCTCAAAACACACACACACACACACACACACACACACACACACACACACACACACACACACACACACACACACACACACACACACACACACACACACACACACACACACACACACACACACACACACACAGATGGGGCTATGTCAAAGAGACACAGGAGCCAACTGAAAGAGTTCCCAATGGCCAAAGCTAGATCCATCTGAACAACAAAATAAATATCGGATTACAACTCATAATACAAAATAAATATTCATACATAAATAACACAAGGAGAAAAAAACACATAAATAGAGGTGTCCAGCATCTGATTAAACGGCATACCAGAAAAAGAGAATAGAAAAAAATGAAAAAGTACAAATTATTGAAGAAATAATAGAAAGAATAATAATAGAAAGAAAAAATAATAGAAAAAATAATAGAAAAAATAATAGAAAGAATAGAAATATAGAAAAAATAGAAAAATAGAAAAAAAATAGAAAAAAAATAGAAAAAATAGAAAAAAAAATAGAAAAAATAATAGAAAGAAAAAAATGCCCCAGAACTGAGGAGATAAGTCTTCAAATTAAAAGAACCCATCAAGTGCCAAGAAAGGGAGTAGAAAAAGACCCACACCTATACACACTCCTGTGAACGTTCAAAGATAGACACTGGAAAGCTTCTAGAGAGATTTTTTTTTTAAAGGTCATCTTCAAAGGCATAAGCAAATTTCTCTTTAGCAACATTAAATGCTAGAAGAGATAGAGGAACATCTTCAAAAGTCCGTCGTGAAGCATTTCCCTGTCGGTTTGGCACAGAGACTCCAGGAGGCAAACTTTGAGGTGGCTGCAACTTCTAAGTCTTGCCCTCAGGGCACCAGTGGGAGGGCCCAAGTGACAGCCTCCTTTAGTTTATCTGGTTCTTGTTACTGCGTAGGTGCCCACTGAAAAGTGGCAGATTTATGGGGGGATTCAGTAGACAGGGCCGGCAAGTACTGGAGGTGAGGGGCATGCTGGCACCAGAATCGAAACTTTCCTCCTCACTGTTGGGCTTCCTTGACTGATGTGGGAGGTTGGAGTACCAACAGCTTGCCTTTGACTGGAGCATTAGTTGCCTAGGGCTGCCCTAACAAAGTACCACAGACTGAGTGACTTAGACAACAGATATTTATTCTCTCACAGTCCTGGAGGCCAGAAGTCCAAAATCAAGGTGTCAGCAGGGCTGGTTCTATTCACGCCTCTCACCTGGTTTGTGATGCTTTGCTGGCGATCTCTGGCACTCCTTGGCTTGTGGAAGCATCGCCCTGATTTCCGTCTTCCTCTTGACATGGTGTTCTCCCCGTGGGTCTGTTTCCAAATTTCCCTTTTTATAAGGATACCAGTCAGACTGGATTAGGGACCCACCTACTTCTGTAGGGCCTCATCCTAACTTAACTAATTACTGGTCATCTACAATGACCCTATTTCCAAAGAAGGTCACATTCTGAGGTACTGGGGGTTAGACCTTCAACATATGAATTTGAAGGGAGCACAGTTCAACTCATAACAACCCGATAGCCATGAGTGAAAAGTCCTGTCCCCCACTTCCCCTCTCCTCTTTCTGCCACCCCCCCATTTTTCTTCTCTCTCATCTCTCTCCCCCTCCCTTCCTCCCTCTGTCTCTCCCTTCCTCCAAAAGAAGTCCAACCATTAGTGCTGGCTGTAGACGTGACCAGAAAATGATCTGATGTGAGAGAGCTGGAGAAGAAAAATTTCAGGGTACAGAGCAGTGGCAATTCCCTGCTATGGTGGTGTTTAAGAATCTGGGGAGTCCCAAAGGCCTGCCTTGGGCGTTTCTTGATTATCTGTGCCACTCTGTGGAGCGAAGTGCTAAAAGTCTTACCCGCAGGAGCACTCCATTAGGAGCGTGGTGAGTGGGAGAGAAAGGTGACAGCAGTGTGGGTGCCGGGCCCTCACTTCCTTTCTTAGAAGGGACCATTTAGAACCACATATCTCACGTAAGGGAGTGGAAACGTGATCGCCTGTGTGTAGTAGGGAGATTTTCACTTGCATCCTTTGCACTGTTAACTGTTTTCTTTTTCAACCATGGGCAGCTTTTACTTTCCAATTAAACAAATAATAATGTAAAAAACATGCAGGGGTGAGTGGGCAGAGAATGAAGCTCTGCCACCGGAGGCTGCGATGACTCCTGCAGCATGGCGGGAAGCCCTCCTCCAGGTGCACCCTCATGGGTACAAGAACACATGGTTTTTGACCCAAAAGATAATTATCTTGATTCAGCTGCCTCAATTAGCAGATGTGGCTCTGAATAACTTATCATTCTTGTTCCAAGCCTGCTCTTCTTGAAAGAACAGTTCCTTACCATTATGGACACTCAGGAGACTCTGAAGATGATGTCGCGGTTTGTTAAATATTTTGAGCAATGGCAAGTGCTCAGTTTTGGAGTAAGTATACGCCTTCTCAGGGTGGTGTATCTCCAGATTGACTGGGTCAGGACATACATACCTGGAACTACACGTTCCCTCCAACATTCCATCTTCTCGGGAAGACAGGCTTGCTCCGTCACCTGATCCTTCTCTTATGGTGAATCCTTTTCTCTCAGGGCTCCCATAATCCCTGCAAGTGGGCCTCTGTCTGGGCCACTCCAGCCCATTAATCCAATCAAGAATCAAACCCAGTAGTGGACAAAGTTCAAAACTTCCCCCCCAGGTCCTCAGCTCTAACGAAAATCAATGAATATGATGTCTGAAGGAGGTTGTCATCAAACCATTTACCAGTTTGGCTGAATCTCAGCTCCTACGTGGCTGTGACCCACTGAGGCTCTTCATTAGGATTTAGCTTTGTCAGTGTCCTGAGGTCTCCATTTGTTATTCAAGGTGTGATTGCACTGAGCAAAAACAGCAAGACCTGGGAGAGAACGGACACAGGTGTTCATTTCAGATGGCAGAAGTTTAACAAGGTCCAAGAGCAACTACAGGCTCAGCACAAAAACTCCAAGCATATATTTAAATCCTAGCATTTCCTCCAGAAAACACCAGAGCATAACCAAAAGCTTTGGAGGCAGAATTGACTTCAGATCCTTGGATGGCTTGCTATTTACTGTGTGACTTTGGGCTGTCATTTCATTTTGAACACATTTTCTTACTTATTAAAAGGTAATGATAGATGGTGATCACTCTGTAGTGTACGCAGATGTTGAACAATTATGCTGTACACCTGGAACTGATATAATTTAAAAAATAAAAGGTAATGATGACTTCTTATAGTTAATTAAAAAATTAACCCAACACAGACTAGGCACAAGGCTGGTTTTAGTTCCTCTCCCTTTCAGTAGAGAAACGTACAGGATGGTCCTTATAAGACCACCTATGCTACGGGACTGACTTACAAAGTTTTGCTTTTCTGCTTTAAAAGGTTTTAGAAAAGAAAATTGGTTGATATGAGAGCAAATTCATTCTGAATTCACCTCTAAGTTTAATATGATTATGGTGAAACTCTACTGTATTTGATTCCTTTTCAAATTTCATATTGAACAATAGCATTTCTCAAGAAACACTTAAATGGCTTTATCCACCTCATGATTTTCTCTGACTGCATCAGTACAAAGAGAATAGCAATCATTAGGAATGATCAGAAAATAAAAGCCAAGGCATGAAAAGTCTGAACAATAAAAGCTATCACATACTCCACGTGGAAAAGATCCAATTGATAAGGTGGCCAGGAATGCACACAGGATCTGGAATCAGAAGGTCTGAGCTTGAATTCTGGCTCTGCCACTCACCGGGTAGGTGGCACCTTGTTCCCTTGGCATTATTTTCTTCATAAAACAGGGATAACACCATCTCATAGAAGTAAGTACAATAAATGTCAAAATGTGAAGTGCTGTGTGTTGGTTTAGCTCAGCAAACTGGAGACAACCACATCGACCCGGTCCATGACCCCTGGGAACTCACAGACTCTTTGACTTGGTCCTACATCTTCCTGACATGGGTTTCAGAAGAGGCCAGCTTGGAATGGCTACACATAACTACATTGGTCAACTACCATGTAAGCTCCTCAAAAGACCAGTGCTTACTGACCTCCGCCAGTCTCACACAGAACTGGTCCAGGGGAACCCTCTCTATTTCTAGACTATGTCTAGCCAAAAAATATAACTTCTTGCTCAAAGAGCATACAACAAAGACAAGAACTACAGATAAATCACTCTTCCTCCAAACTCAAAGGACACTCCAGAATCTAGCTCTGCCCACCAGTGGGCCAGCACTAGCCCTTGGAACCCCAGGGGCCCTGTATCCAGCAGCGTCATGACCGAGCCCTGCCCACCAGTGGCCAGCAGCATCTGCATAAGGCAGGGCCTGGAGACCAACCGGATGGTGGCTAACCACACCTACCAGACCACCCACAGTAGTCAGCCTGCCACAACAAAAGGATGCACGCTGCCCAAATGGGGGCACCCCTACAGCATATAGCTCTGGTGACCAGAGAGGAGTGTGCTGCCGGGACTCATAGGACATCTCCTACAAAAGGCCACTTCTCCAAGGTCAGAAAATGTAACCAACCTACCAAATACATAGAGATAAAAACAGCAAATTAGACAAAATGAGGCAACAGAGGAATATATTCCAAATGAAGGAACAGGATAAAACCCCAGAAGAAGAACTAAGTGAAGTGGAGACAGCCAACTTACCTGGGAAAGGAAAGAGACATCCAGGTCCAGGAAGCACAGAGACTTCCAAACAGGATCAACCCAGAGAGGCACACTCAAAGACACATTGCCATTAAAATGGGAAAAATTAAAGATAGAGAGAGGATATTAAAAGTAGCAAGGGAAAAGCAATAAGTTACATATAAGGGAATTCCCATAAGGCTATCAGCTGACATTTCAGCAGAAATTCTGCAGGCCAGAAGGGAGTGGCATGATAGTTAAGGTGATGAAAAGGGAAAACCTACAACTAAGATTAATGTACCAGCAAAGCTTTCATTCAGATTTGATGGAGACACCAAAAGCTTTAGAGACAAGCAAAAGCTAAGAGTTCAGCACCACCAAACCAGCTTTACAAAAAATGTTAAAGGGACTTCTCTAAGTGAAAAAGAAAAGGCCACAAATAGAAACATGAAAATTATGAAAGGAAAAAGCTCATGGATAAAGGCAAATATACAGTAAATGTAGTAAATCAACCATGTATAAAGCTAACAGGAAGGTTAAAATACAAAAGGAGTAAAAGCATTTATATCCACAATAAGTAGTTAAGGGATACACAGACAAAGCATGATGTAAAATATGATGGCAAAACCAGTAAACATTGTAGGGAGTAAAAATGCAGGGTTGTTAAAATGCATTTGAACTTAAGAGATCAGCAACTTAATCACATATATATAGATTACTATATATAAACCTCCCAGTAACCACAAACCAAAAATCTATAATAGATACACATACAGGAAGAAGAAAGGAATTCAAACATAACACTAAAGATAGTCATCAAATCACAAGGCAAGAGAACAAAAGAAGAACAAAAAAGAACTACAAAAATAACCTCAAAACAATTTACAAAATGGCAATATGTACATACCTATCAATAATTACTTTAACTGTAAATGGACTAAACGCTCCAATCAAAAGACATGAGTGGCTGAATGAATACAAAAACAAAAGCTATATGTATGCTGCCTATAAGAGACTCACTTCAGAGCTAAAGACACATACAGATTGAAAGTAGGAGGATGGAAAAAGGTATTCCATGTAAATGAAAACAAAAAGAAAGTTGGGGTAGCAATACTTAGACAAAATAGACTCTAAGACAAAAACTGTAACGAGGAAAAGAACGACATCATGTAATGCTCAAGGGATCAATCCAAGAAGATATAACAATTGCAAATATATATGCACCCAACATAGGAGCATCTGAACACATAAAGCAAATATTAACACAAAGGGAGAAATTGACAGTAACACAATAATATAAGGGGATTTTAAAACTCCACTTACTGGAGTTGCCTGGTAGGGAACTAGTGGTTAGGATTCCGGGCTTTCGTTGCCATGGCCTGGGTTCAATCCCTAGTCGGGGAACTGACATCCTGCAAACTGCATGGCATGACCAAAAAAAAGCCACATTTACATCAATGGACAGATCATCCAGACAGAAAATCAATAAGGAAACATTGGCCTTAAATAACACATTATTCCAGATGGAAAAAAGAAAGGAAAGAAAAGAAAAGAAAGAAAGAAAGAGAGAAAGAGAGAAAGAGAGAGAGAGAGAGAGAGAGAGAGAGAGAGAGAGAGAGAGAAAGAGAGAGAGAGAGAAAGAAAGAAAGAAAGAAAGAAAGAAAGAAAGAAAGAAAGAAAGAAAGAAATATACATATATATAAAACATTCCATCCAAAAGCAGCAGAATACATTCTTTTCAAGTACACATAGAACATTATCCAGGATAGGTCACATGCCAGGCCATTAAACAATTCTCAGTAAATTTAAAAACACTGAAATCATACAAAGCATCTTTTCCAACCACAATGCTATTAGACTAGAAATCAGCTATAAGAAAAAAACTGCAAAAATCACATACACGTGGAGGCTAAACAGTATGCTACTAAACAACCAATGGAGCACTAAAGAAATCAATGAGGGAGTCAAAAAATACCTGGAGACAAATGAAAATGAAAACAAAATGACCCAACATTTATAGGATACAGTAAAAGTGGTTCTAAGAGGGAAGTTTATAGCTGTACAAGCCTTGACCTCAAGAAACAAAAATATCTCGGGCTTCCCTGGTGGCGCAGTGGTTGAGAGTCCGCCTGCCAATGCAGAGGACATGGGTTCGTGCCCCAGTCCGGGAAGATCCCACATGCCGCAGAGTGGCTGGGCCCGTGAGCCATGGCTGCTGAGCCTGCGCGTCTGGAGCCTGTGCTCTGCAACGGGAGAGGCCACAACAGTGAGAGGCCCACGTACTGCAAAAAAAAAAAAAAGAAACAAAAATATCTCAAATAAACAACCTAACCTTACACCTAAAGGAACTAGAAAAAGAACAAACAAAACCTAATGTTAGTAGAAAGAAAGAAATCATAAAAATCAGAGCAGATATAAATAAAATAGAGACTAAAAAATACTAGAAAAGATTAAAGAAACTAAGAGCTGGTTTTTTGAAAAAAATAACAAAATTGAGAAGTCTTTAGCTGGACTCATTAAGAAAAAAAGGAGAGATAGCCAAATTCAATAAAATCAGAAATGAAAAAGGAGAAGTTACAACTGTCATCACAGAAATACAAAAGATCATAAGAAATTACTATGAACAATTATATGCCAATGACGAACATAGATGTAAAATTCCTCAACAAAATACTAGCAAACCAAATTCAACAATACATTAAAAGGATCATACACCATAATCAAGCAGGATATATCCCAGGGATGTGAGGATGGTTCAATATCTGCAAATCAATGTGATACACCACATTAACAAATTGAAGAATAAAAATATGATCATCTCAATGCAGAAAAAACTTCTGACAAAATTCAATATCCATTTATGATAAAGTCTCCAAAAGTGGGTATAGAGGGAATATACCTCAACATAATAAAGGCCGTATGATAAGCCCACAGCTAGCATCATATTCAATAGTGAAAAGCTGAAATCATTTCCTCTAAGATCAGGAACAAGACAAGGATGCCCAGTCTCACCACTTTTATTTAACATGGTGTTGGAAGTCCTAGCCACAGCAGTTAAACAAGAAAAAGAAATAAAAAGAATCCAAATTGGAAAGGAAGAAGTAAAACTGTCAATGTCTGCAGATGACACGATACTATACATAGAAAACCCTCAAGACACCACCAAAAAAACTACTAAAGCTCATCAATGAATTTGGTAAAGTTTCAGGATATAAAGTTAATATACAAAAATCTGTTGCACTTCTATACAATAAACATCAGAGCAAACATCAGAGCTCTTAAATATGTAAAGCAAACAGTGACAGAATTAAAGGGAGAAATAGACAGATTTACAAAAATAGAAGAAAACTTCAATACTCCCTTTCAATAATGGACAGAACAGCAAGACAGTAGATCAGTAAGGAAAGAGAGGCCTTGAATAATACTGTAGACACTAACTAGACCTAGCAGATATATGCAGAATGTGTCACTCAACCGTAGCAGAACATACATTATTCTCAAGTGCACATGGAATATTCTCTGGGATAGACCAGATGTAAGGCCACAAACAACTCCTACTACATTTTAAAGGATTGAAACCATACAAAGTATCTTTTCTGATCATGACGGAAGAAACTAGAGAAATCAATGGCAAAAGAAAACAGGAAGATCCACAAATATATGGAATTTACACAGTACATCTGATGGCTCAAAGAAATCACAATGGGAATTAGAGAATGTCTTGAGATAAATGAAAATGAAAATACAACATACCCAAACTTATGGGATGCAGCAAAAGTAATGCTAAGAGATAAATCTATAATTGTTGTTATATTAAAAAAATCTGAAACCAACAACCTAACTTTGCACCGTAAAAAACGAGAAAAATAACAACTAAACTCAGAGCAAAAGTAAGAAAATAATAAAGATTAGAGCAGAGAGAAAGGAAATATAGAAAAAAGAAAAAAAAAACAAAACAAAGACTTGGTTCATTGAAAAGATCAGCAAAATTGAACTTTAGCTAGAGTGACTGAGAAAAAGAGATGACTCTAATAACTAAAATCAGCTACCAAGGAAGGGATATTACCACTAATTTTACAGAAATAAAAAGAATTATAAGGGAGTACTATGAACTGTATGTCAACAAATAGGGTAACCTAGATAAAATGGACAAATTTCTAGAAACACAATGTACCAAAACAGAATCATGAGGAAATACAAATATGAATAGATCCATAACTAGTAAGGAGAATGAGGGACTTCCCCGGAGGTCCAGTGGTTAGTACTCCGTGCTTCCAATGCAGGGGGCATGGGTTCGATTCCTGGTTGGGGAACTGAGATCCCACATACCACGTGGTGAAGTCAAAAAAGAAAAGAAAAGAAAAGAACTAGTAAGGAGACTGAAACAGTAATCAAAAACCTCCACCAAAGAAAAGTCCAGGACAAGATGGCTTCACTGGTGAATTCTATCAAACATGAAAAGAATTAACATCAATCCTCCTCAAATTATTCCAAAAGAAAATGGAAGAGGGAACACTTCCAAATTCCAAACTCTGAGGCCAGTATTACCTTGAGGCCAAAACTAGAGAAAGACAGTACAAGACAAGAAAACTATAGACCAATATCCCTGATGAATATTGATTCAAAAATTCTCAGCGGGGCTTCCCTGGTGGCGCAGTGGTTGAGAGTCCGCCTGCCGATGCAGGGGACAACGGGTTCGTGCCCCGGTCCGGGAGGATCCCGCATGCTGCGGAGCAGCTGGGCCCGTGAGCCATGGCCGCTGAGCCTGCGCGTCTGGAGCCTGTGCTCCGCAACGGGAAAGGCCACAACAGTGAGAGGCCAGCTTACGGCCAAAAAAAAAAAAAAAAATTCTCAGCGAACGGTGGATGGGGTTATGGGTGAAGTAGGTGAGAGGAATCAAAAGGTACAAACTTCCAGTTATAAATAAGTCATGGCGATGTAATGTACAGCATAGCAACTATAGTTAATAACACTGTAGTGCATATTTGAAAGTTGCTAAGACAGTAGATCTGGTAAATTCTCATCACAAGAAAAAAATTCTCAACTATGTATGGTCATGGATGTTAACTAGACTCACTGCAGTGAGTGACCATTTTACAATATATACAAATATTGAATCATTATGGTGTACACCTGAAACTAATATAATGTATGTCAATTATATCTCAATAAAAACAAAACAAAAACCCACTACTTCAGTCTAAAATATTAAAAGGTTATTTCAAAATAACTTTAATGCTAGTAATTCACACCCCCTCCTGCAAAATAAATGAAAGGATATTATTGGCTTTCAAAATTGTCACAATTCAGTATAAGGAAGTATATCAATTCTTTAAAAGATCCATGTTTAAAAGAATTGTTACAAGGAAAATTAAATGGGGATATTGAACGAGATAGGTGGAAACATCCTCAACACAGGGGAAGAACAATCCTCTTGTGTCCATGTCTTACAATAAAGTAAATAAACCTGTAGGCCTATATTATTCACATGTAACTCCGTGAAGGTCCTCTTCAGAATGACTTTTTGAATTTTGATATGACAAAGATGATTATGTGTCAGATGACTGTAAGGTTGTTCAAACTAACAATCTCTAACTGATGCTTATTATTATTATCATTAGAGTGAGGCATTTCTAATTATTTCCAAGATTATAAACATCTAGAAGCTGGGATCATACTTTCTACACCTTGAGATTCCCTACATCATTAAGTATCATGATCTAAACATAAATGTTTGTTAAACTGAATTTCTGTATAAGCTGATAGTCTTTTATTTTCAAACCCTAGGAAAGTAAAATTTATTGAACTAAAAAGACAATCTATTTCTCATGCTATAATGGACTCACATGAAACTCTCGAAACTTGTGAATTATTTTCAAAAATGTATTATGACTAAGAAAAAAAGCTCTTAGCAATAAAAGTTGTATAGATACTAAACAATTCTTAACTTTCAGTTAAGACATAACTTTATATGTGGATAAACTGTACATATTACCACATTTTCAAAAATAAAGAACTTGTATCAAACGTTAGAACAGAGTAATTAGAGATTGCCTTTAAAATTCTGAATTGTTTCACTACAGATATTTGGTTAATTATTAACCCTTTATTCCTACCAGTAGAGAAGGGGAAGAGTCAATGTGTTATGATAATTCTCTTGCTATATACAATAGGATTGTGTATTATCAAATTAAGAAGTTGAATTAGGCCACACTGCCAGAGTAGCTAGAAAAATAACTTTGCCAAATTAAAGTTAAAATACAAGTTGCTATTAGAGTGATTTTCAGGCCATCTGTTGAGTAAGAAATATCAGTGAACAGTAAGATCAGTGCCAGAGTCTAGGAATCATATGACTATAGCATATAATATAGGCAAGAATACACATTCATTAGGTATCATAGGTGTTCAATGATTTTAACCATAAAAGCAAGAGAATATTCAAGTAATATTAATAGACAGTAGAGGTGAACAAAAATTTTAGTCACTCTGTGATGAATGCTGTTGACAACAACAAAGTCATGGCTTTTTATTTCTGGGAAATGTTTTTTAAAAAATCCTCAACAAAATTTTAGCCAACAAATTCAATAGCACATAAAAGAATTATGCACCATGACCAAGAGGGATTTATTCTTTTTTAAAAAATAAATTTATTGGGCTTCCCTGGTGGCGCAGTGGTTGAGAGTCCGCCTGCCGATGCAGGGGACATGAGTTCGTGCCCCGGTCCGGGAAGATCCCACATGCCGTGGAGCAGCTAGGCCCGTGAGCCATGGCCGCTGAGCCTGCGCGTCCAGAGCCTGTGCTCCGCAGCGGGAGAGGCCACAACAGTGAGAGGCCCGCGTAACGCAAAAAAAAAGAAAAAATTTATTTATTTTATTTTTGGCTGTGTTGGATCTTCGTTGCTGCACGTGGACTTTTCTCTAGTTGCGGTGAGCCGGGGCTACTCTTTGTTGCGGTGCCCAGGCTTCTCGTTGCAGTGGCTTCTCTTGTTGCAGAGCACGGCCTCTAGCCGAGCAGGCTTCAGTAGTTGTGGTGCATGGGCTTAGTTGCTCCGCAGCATGTGGGATCTTCCTGGACCAGGGCTCGAACCCCTGTCCCCTGCATCGTCAGGCGGATTCTTAACCACTGCACCAGCAGGGAAGTCCATGAGGAATTTATTCTTAGAATCCAAGTATGGTTCAAAACACAAAAATCAATCAGTGTAACACATCACATTAACAGAATAAAGGGCAAAAACCACATGACCATCTCAACTGCTGCAGAAAAAGCATTTGACAAAATTCAACATCTTTTCATGATGAAAACATTCAACAAACTGAATAGAAGGAAACTATAACAACATAATAAAGGCCATACATGACAAGCTCACATCACACTCAATGGTGAAAGACTGAAAGCTTTTCCTCTAAGATCAGGAAAAATTAAGGATGCCTATTTTTGAGACTTCTAATCAAATGGTACTGGAAGTCCTAGCTAGAGCAATTTCACAAGAAAAAGAAATAAGTCAACCAAACTGGAAAGGAAGAAGAAAAATAATGTCTGCAGACATGCTCTTAAATACAGACATGCCAAAAGATTCTACACTCACACACCCACACACACCTGTTAGAATAAAACAATTCAGCAAAGTTGAACGATATAAAATTAATATGAAAAAACTTGTTGCATTTCTGCATGTTAACAATGAAAAATCCTAAAAGGGAATTAAGAAAATTCCATTTACAATAGCATCAAAAAGAATGCTTAGGACTAAGCTTAACCAAGGAGGTGAAAGACTTGTGCACCGAAAACGACAAAATGCTGCTGAAAGAAGTTAAAGAAAACAATACATGGAAAGACACCCTGTTGTTCATAGATTGGGAGATTCTTAGGATGTCAGTACTACCCAGAGTGATCTACCGAACCAATACAAACCCCATCAAAATCCCAATGATGTTTACTGCAGAAACAGTATAATTCATCCTAAAATTCATATGAAATCTCAAATGATCCCAAATAGCAAAAACAGTCTTGAAAAAGAATGTCGTAGGAGGACTCACACTTTCTGATTTCAAATTTTAATACTAAGCTACAGTAGTCAAAGAAGTATCAGACTGGCACAAAGACAAACATAGACTGATGGAGTCCAGAAATAACACATATGGTCAGACAATTTTTGACAAGGGTGCCAAGACCATTAAATGGGAAAGGACAATCTTTTCAACAAATGGTGTTGGAAAAACTAGATATTCACATGTCAAAAAAAAAAAAAGTTGTATGTTTACCTTATATCAAATGCAAGTTAACTCAAAATGGATCAAAGACCTAAAGTAAGAGATAAAACTCTTACAGGAAAACATAAGAAAAACTTCATGAATCATCAAAAAATCTACAAACAATAAATGTTGGAAGGGGTGTGGAGAAAAGGGAACCCTCCTACACTGTAAGGGGGGATGTAAATTGGTACAGCCATTATGGAGAACAGTATGGAGGTTCCTTAAGAAACTGAAAATAGAGCTACCATATGATCCAGCAATCCACTCCCAGGCATATATCTAGAGAAAGCCATAATTCGAAAGGATGCATGCACCCCGATGTTCATTGCAGCACTATTTACAATAGCCGGCACATGGAAGCAACCTAAATGTCCATCAACAGAGGAATGGATAAAGATGTGGTACATATATACAATGGAATATTACTCAGCCATAAAAAGGAATGAAATAATACCATTTGCAGCAACATGGATGGACCTAGAGGTTGTCATACTGAGTGAAGTAAGTCAGACAAAGAGAAATATCATATGATACTGCTTATATGTGGAATCTAAAAAAAGGGTACAAATGAACTTATCTACAAAACAAGGAGTTACAGATGTAGAAAACAAACTATGGTTACTGGGGGTAAGGGCAGGTGGAGGGATAAATTGGGAGATTGGGATGGACACACACACACTACTATATATAAAAGAGATAACTAATAAGGACCTACTGTATAGCACAGGGAACTCTACTCAATACTATGTAATGGCATTTAGGGGAAAAGAATCTAAAAAAGTGTATATATGTATATGTATAACTGACTCACTTTGCTGTATACCTGAAACCAACACAACACTGTAAAATAAAAATTTTAAAAAAAACAACACTGTTTTTGGAAAAGGCAAAAATAAAAACTGCATGGAAAAGGAAAAAAAAGAAGAAAAGCTTCATGACATTGGATTTGACAATAATTTCTTGGATACCACAAAAGCACAGCAATCAAAGAGGAAAAAGATAAATAGAACTACATCAAAATTTAAATCAACTGTGTGTCAGAGGGTACAATTAACAGAGCTGAAAATACAACCCAAGGAATGGGAAAAAATTTGCAAATCTTATGCCTGATAAAGAGTTATCCAGAATACATAAAGCACTCTGACAACTCAACAAGGAAAAACTTACTTTAAACTGGGCAAAGGATTTGAATAGATATTTCTTCAAAGAAGATACCCAAAGCACCAATAAGAATACAAAATGATACTCAATATCACTAATTATTAGGGAAATGCAAATCAAAATCACAATGAAATACTATTTCACATCCATTAGGATGGCTACTATCAAAAAACCAGAAAATAAGTGTTGGTGAGGGTGTGGACAAATCAGAACCCTTTTGTACTGTTGGTGAGAATGTTAAATGGTGCAGCCATTAAAAAAAATTAAAAATAGAATTACCAGGGACTTCCCTGGTGGTCCAGCAGTAAAGAATCTGCCTTCTAATGCAGGGGTCTCGGGTTCAATCTCTGGTCGGGGAACCGAGATCCCACATGCCACAGGGCAACTAAGCCCGCACGCCACAACTACTGAGACCACACACCTCAACAAGAGAGCCCACGTGCTGCAAACTACAGGGCCCACATGCCCTGGAGCCCGCACACCAGAACTAGAGAGAAGCACGCGCCACATTGAAGAGCCCGCGCTGAAACGAAAGATCCTGCATGCCTCAACTAAGACCCGATGCAGCCAAAAAAATAATTAAATAAAAAAAAAAAATAACTGGGGCTTCCCTGGTGGTGCAGTGGTTGAGAGTCCGCCTGCCGATGCAGGGCACCCGGGTTCGTGCCCCGGTCCGGGAAGATCCCACATGCCGCGGAGCGGCTGGGCCCGTGAGCCATGGCCGCTGAGCCTGCGCGTCCGGAGCCTGTGCTCCGCAACGGGAGAGGCCACAACAGTGACAGGCCCGCATACCGCAAAAAAAATTAAAAAAAAAATAATAATAAAGAAAAAATTTTAAAAATAGAATTACCATACGATCCAGCAGTTCCACTTCTGGCTATATACATGAAAGAATTTAAAGCAGAGTTTCAAAGAAATATTTGTATACCCATATTCATGGCAGCATTATTCACAATAGCCAGAAGGTGGAAGCAACCCAAGTGTCCATCAACGAAATGGATAGACAAAATGTGGTATATACATGATAGAATATTATTCGGCCTTAAAATAAAATTCTTTCACATGCTACCCCACAGGAGAACCTTGACGACATTTATGCTAACTGAATGAATGATCTAGTCAAAAAAGAATTATGTATGATTCCACTTACATGAGACATCTAGAGCAGTCAAAATCGGAGACAAAGTAGAATGGTGCTTGCCAGGCTTGGGAGAGAAGGGAATAAGGAGTTACTGTTCAATGGGTACAGCTTCACTTCTGCAAGCTGAAAAGATTTCCAGAGACGGAAGGCAGTGACTGTTGCACAACAAAGGGAATGCTTGTATCGCCACTAACTGGATATTGTCCTTTAAGATGGCAAATTTTATGTGTATTTTATATATTCACATACAACTAATTTCCCAAAATTAAAATTAATCAACAATTAAAACTGTTTCTTTTAATTGAAAAAAAAAAGTGATTCTGCACCACTACGTCCAAGTGGCCGAAGTTACCACCACCAACACTGGACAAACTAAAGGTCCTTGTTTTGGGGAGAAATATGCGTAAGTATTTGGGGATCAAGAGGCAAGCTGTCAGCAAATGTGGCAAAACGTTAACACTTCGTGTATATAGGTGAAGCGTATATGGGAGTTTCCACTTTTGCAACATTATTGTAAATTGGAAGTATTTCCAATTAAAAAAAAAAAGACTATTCTCAGCCAGTTTTGAGACTTAAAATGAACCACACAGCAATGGTAGTTTATACAGAAACCAGCAATTTTTTTAACATTCTGAATTCCCCAGGTATGATTATCACTTTAACACCTGGCACCATCAGTTTTACCCTACATAGGTGAAATTTTCAGATAACTGGAGCTTACCCCATTAAATGCCAGAATGGTGTATTAATAACTTTAAAGTCTTTTTTAAAAAGTACTATTTTACTTTTCTTGTTTAGAATTTTTAATGATCAGGGTCATCAACATCTGTTTCAGTAGATGGTTGTGTTTGTTTTGTTCTCACGAGTGTTTCTGAGGGTATTAATAAAAGCAAAAATGCCATTGCAGAAAATAGTTGTTTTTCCATCTCCATCTAGTGGTTAGCTATTACCTGATATCTTTATGTACCTGCTTTTTACAACTATCACATTTGTGCTTTTAAATTTGTTGAAAGTAAGGGTAAAGAGATCCTCATTTTTTTTATGAGTAAAGGGCACAAACTTCCTGATTTTTTTGGTTGTTCCAAGGCTTTATCGCCAGTAAGATTCTCACGTGTTTTTGAAAATCAATATTGCCAGATAACCCTTCTCCAGTTTGTATCATAAGATTTCTATAATTAAAATCAATTACTTACTCTTGGATTTAGTCATCTAGACTAACAAGAGACTTCTCATAAATAAGTCTGCAGAGACTAATAAAATGACTTTAAAGTATCACAAAAATAGAACAATATAGCCATAAGCAATATTATTCTCTATCCCAACGGCCCGGCTGCTTATCAGCAATTACAGTGATTTTTAATTATGTCCATGTTTCCTCTGAGACAGTATTTCTCAATCTTTTTCTTCAGATTGTAGGACCCCCCCAAGGAGAAAACAAATTTAATTTAAATCAAATAATTAAAAATTTCCCTAACGAGAAATACTAAGAAATGATTTTGTCAGCATTTTGTTTCAACCCCAGTAGGATACTGCAATTCAGTTCTGACACTGACCACCTGAAGTCATCGCTGGACTGCACAGGTGTAAGGGCTCAGTCCTCCGTGAGCTGCCTGCACTGGAGATGATGGCTGCAAGTGGAGTCCATCCCCACTTCTGACTGACTAGTTACTAGTTCTGACTAATTTGGGGGATCCCACAATCCCCTCACATTCAAGAATTTGCTAAAATGACTCAGAACTCAGGAAAGCACTGTGCTTAAAATTAGTTTTATTGTAAAGGATTCAAACGAGGAGTACCAGCCAAATGAAGACACACACAGGGTGAGGTGAGGTCTGGGAGGAAACACGGATCTTCTGCACCCTTTCTTTGTGGAATCAAGGCCCATCACCATTTCAGCACATTAGTGTGTTCACCAATCAGAGCCTCAGTGTCCAGAGTCTTTACCTGGGCTTCACTATTTGGACACGACTGATTACATCACTGGGCAACATGACTACGTCAATCTCCAGTACCCCCCAGCCCCCAGCCCATGAGGCCTGCCCAAAGTCCCGACCCTCTAATTACGTGGTAGGCCCTTTCTGGTGACCGGCCCCCACCTAAAGCTCTCCAGGGGTCTACCATGACTCACCTCATTCCCATCACAAAGACGTCCCTAGCACCCAGGAATCCCAAGGGTTGTAGGAGCTCATGGTCGGGAACCAAGGGTAACGACCAGACAAACCACACCACAGTTAGGCAGTCTACACTCTGAAGGGCCACAAACCACTGTAATACCTAAAATTTTTCTGCACTCACCAAGAACTAATTTTCACTCCCATGGAGAATGCATCCTCGAAGACAATGAAGAGACAGCCCCCCAAAACCAGAATGGAATTTTATTGTGTAAAGTTGATAGAAGTAGGACTAGTATTCTTCTGTACAAAGTGCACAACAAATGGTTTTAAATAAAACTGAGAGAAATGCAAGTCCTATGACAACATTTGATACAAGCTGAATCATTTACAGGTACACTAAAAAAGTTTTTAAAATATCATCTTTCTCCAAAGAGTCCATTGCGCATTTCTTAAGAGCAGAGATAGGGAACCTCCCAGGCAGTCACAAGGGCATTTTATTGCCCTCGATGCTGATTTTTACTGCGTGTGCAGATCTGCTTTTTTTCCTGATGTCTGTGAACTTTCTCATCTGTTTATCCAGTCGACTGATACCCTTCTTGGAGGTCCCCTGAAACTAAGAGTGGGGTAAAAATTAAAGAGCAAATTATTGAAACACATACACTTAGTTTTGTCTTTCGTCTTCTTTTATCTGAAAGTCAGCAGACAGAAGAGCTCCCAGCTCTGGAATAACCAGAATAAGCTTTGGTGACCTCAGGAACAGAGCAAGTATACACAGCAGTGTTTGAAAAGCATATTAAACTCTCTCAATGGAGAATAATTTTGTTCTTATCTGTGCCTTACTTTCAAATTTTGCCTCTAGTCCACGGAAATTTGCTAGAAGAGAGAAAGGGGGGTTAAAACTGAAACTACGATCCCCCTAATTCCATCAGGTTACATTTTGACTGTATGCTTCTCCCTTTCAAAGACCAAATGTGGAGGTGACCGCTTGACACATACACCTTCAAACAGTGCTGGCATAAAAAATAATGATCTTCTAAGGCAAGGAAAGTCATCGAGAAAAAGCCTGAAGCATAATGAATGAGTTTAGAACCGCTAGGTGCTTGCTGGAACTCTAGTTTCCGATTAGAAACTAGTCAGGGTTCTGTAACCCTGTACAAATGATGCCCCTTGTGTGAACTACTTCCAGGACTGCTGGGAGAAGTGAATAAGATAATAATAACAAATACAAGCACAGAGGCTAGCACAGAATCGGCGCTCAAAACAAAAGTAGCTATTATTGCTATTACTACTACTTTGCAATCAATTAGTTTGACACAAAAAGAAAAGTAAATTAATTCTCTTGAACCAAGGGGCTTATACTTCTTGCATCTCTTTCTGCTTGCCCTTTATGTTTAAAGGTTTGCTTGTTAGGTAATTTCTCTTCTACTTTGAAAAGACTGTGTCTTGAAAAGGTGTGGTCTCCAAGAAATTGACACCTTTTAGAAATGTTGAAAAGGCCTGCCATTTATGTCAGATCAGGGCAAACTCTTCTTGCTGGCTACAGTAATCTAACAATTCCAATCTTTACGACTGTCGAGTGGTTAAAAAAGATGGGATTTTCTAATTCTTCTCCCCAGATGTTTACTACTGAATCACCTGTGAAGCTCAATTCAAAGAATGCTAAAATAAGGTGGAGACTAGGAGACACTCTAGGGTCGGTACCAGTGTGGTGAAGTTCTTTTGAGTTGGGGAGACCTCCCCCAAGCCTTATCTCACCTCTCGACTCGTCTTCCACCTCAGTTATAAGCAAAGACCTCTAAGTCATTCTTGAACAAGAGCTGCATTGATCATCCATCCTAGATTTTCTACATACATCCAATTCCAAATATTATTTTATATCAATTTTAATCCTGGGCACTAGTACTCTAAGGGAGCATAAAAATTCATTATCAGATGAGAAAGTTATGCGACTATCACCCTATGCATGCAATACCCCAGATTTCTAGACAGTCCCAAACATCTGACTTCCTTTTAGACAATGTGCCCTGATTTTTAGTAGCTGCAATCAGTCCACAACGGAAGCCTTAGCTGCTCAGATCTCTGCCAACTCCCAGCAGCTCTACCCCTCAGCCTGGACTTCTCCTTGTCCACTCCCAGGACCTTCTCTAATAATTTGACCCTCCAGCCTCAGCAACTGGGACATGCCCAGGCTGCGCTGATCTACTCCTAGTTACAGCTTGTATGACTTGTATCTGGCAGATGCCTGGTTACCCCAAGCCTGAAAACACACAGAACTGAGTATCTAGCCTATCAAATTCAATGACTTCTCTCTTGATTTGTCAACCCTACACCACTTCCTTAGGACAGTAAAGCTGTATGCTGCACTGCTTTATCAGTGAAAAACCAAAAGTAGCCTAAAAGATTAGCAAGATGGGTTTGCTTAAAAAAATATGGTACAATCATATTACAACACAATATTAAGTCACTGAAGGATGTTAACTCAAATGAATTATTACCATGTTTAGTAAAACACAAACCCAACAAGGTATAAATGAGTATGATCACAATTTTGATTAAAAGTTAAAAAACAAAAACAAAAAAACACCACCACCTCCAACAAAACCCTCTCCAAACCAGTAATAATGTTTATGTACACATATATAAAGGACTGGAAAGAAACAACCCAAAATGTTAATATTAAGGTGCGGGGGATTACAAGTGACATTAATTTTATTTGTGCTTTTCGTATTTAAAAGTTTATATAAAAACATGCACTGCTTGTGCCATTTTAATGTTATTTTAAAAGCATTCCATGGAAAAAATTAGCATATAAACATACAATGTAGCACAAGTTACTGCATTATTTAGAAGCGAAAAATCAGAAACCATAGAGGAATGAATAAACAAATTATATATTCACATGATAGACTATTATGCAGCCATTACAAATGATAACTCTATAAGGCGGTTTAATGAAAAGTGATCAAAATTCTATACAATATAATTTTAATTATATTAAAGTATCAATAGAAAACAAGGCAAAAATTTTATCAAATTGCTTTTGAGTGGTGAGTGATTTTTCTCTTTATAATCTCAAAATTTTCTACAATTGTAAGCAGAAAAAACTAAGTTTAAAGCATTACTGAAAATACATGTAACACATCAAAATTGTTAACAGTGGTGACTTACACAGAGGAAGAGCAGGACTTGGGGAGTGGGGTTTATTCTCTAGTATATTTACTCTCGTAATTTCAAAAATAAAAATTACATTTAAAACAAAAAGGGTTTCACTTGAAAGCCATTTACTCACTCCAATTTTCTTCTTGGGAAACATGTTTTCTAGTAACACTCATTAGTGTCTGTGCAATGTGAAAGCCTTGAGTGCATATGTAAGGAAACTTCTTGAACAGGAAAACAGTGTCAGGTGGTTTAAGGACAATTTACTGAAATGTAACATGGGACTACCAGCCCCCAAAACATGCCTTATTATTATTTTTCTTTTTTTGACAGAGCTCTGTAAGCCAGACACAGGCCAAGATAAATACCCGACCGTTTTGATCTGGGGAGTGTTGGGGATGAAGGAGAAGAACTCTGCTTAAATTCCCCTCTCATCACGCTGGCCACCTCTTGCTCTAGCAACAGGCTGGGCCACCTCTGCCCACCTCCCCATCACCTACAGGGAGGGTGGGATCAGAACCAGCAACACCAGCAGACAGGCACACGCCCTTCCAAAGAAGACTGGCCACTAGGGATTTTTTATTACGTTTTTCACTGCCCTATTATAGTTCTTGATTCTCAAAATAGTGTGCTGGGGTAGAAAATGTATTACGAAAGAGAGGAATAAAAGGATGGAAGAGACAGTGAGAAAAGTAAAGGTAAAGACAAACAGGGGTGGTGGGGGGGAAGGAGGGATATCAAGGGACATGGAAATGGAAAGAAGAAAAAAGGGAGGAAGGGGACTTCCCTAGTGGTTAGGATTTCATGTTTTTCACTGCCGTGGCCCGGGGTTCAATCCCTGGTCAGGGAACTGAGATCCCGCAAGCCCTGAGGTGTGGCCTAAAAAAGGGGGGGTGGGAAGAAAAAAGGGAAGGAAGTAGAGGTGAAGAAATTCTTAGCACTGAACCAGTGCTCTTCTACCCTTTATTTATTCTCATTAAGTAAGACTGTATGCTTTGTTTTGATAGTAGCTTAACAACAAAGTGAAACGGCAGGCAGGTGAGTGTGTCTGTGGAAACAGCTGCCAAAGCAGGGGTGGCGGAGGAGTCACAAAAGGAAGGCAACACACTCAGACAGATGCTCAGGAGGGCACTGCCGCAGAGGCGCCACCGTTAACCTCCGAGCACAGCAGGTCAGTGAGTCTGGCTTTATGAATGTTTCCAAGTCGTCTTCATTTCCGACCATGAACTGAATATGTATTAATTAAATTTATCTCCTAAATATTCAGTGTCAGGCTTTATGCAGTGAGCCCTCAAATGCAGTTACTGAGCCACTGACAACAGGAAAAGAAGCCACCTCCCTTTCACCAAGACGTTACTAACCAATCACATGCCTGTAAGGGAGACCACTCGGATTCCAGGCCCTAACAAAAACCTTTTTAATAAAAAGGGTACCAGTCAGAAAGACCAAAATGCCTAGCCGTGAGGTAATTATCTATTAGTCTCTAGGAAGGGAATCCCGTATCAATTTCTCAGTATTCAAGAGGACTAGAATGTCACTAAGTGCCTGTTAGGGTCATTATTTCATGAACTAAAAGTGGTCCTGGCCTTTTCTGGTTAAGAAAGCACACACACACTGTTTTCACTCTAGCTGCTGACAACTCAAGCCCATGCACAGAGCATGCTTCCTTGGGGATACCTCCCGGACACGCTCTGGTAGGGCCAGGCCTACAGGGGCATCCTGTTGCCTTCAATGCTGAACTTGACAGCACGGTGCACTTTGCTGAGTCGTTTCTGTTCTGCAAATCGCCTCTTATGCTTTTCCAATCGGCTTAGGCCCTTTTTAAGAATACCAGGCTAGAAAGAGTAGTTTGAACGGAGAATAAAAAAAGATTACTGAGAAGCAATAAGGATCACCGAATAGTATTTACAGTGATGGCAGAAGTGTCTACCCTAATAAACACTTCACAACAGAATTACTTAAAACAGCTGAATAGAAAGGGAGGGGTAGGTTGCAGAAGCAGGTGAGTTTTGTTTCTCAGGGTTCTTAAAAAAAAAACGACTGTACCAAAACACTCTAGGCTTCAAGATTCAGTTGAAATAAAGGGATTAATAAGAGGAAACTTCCCAACTTGATAATGTTTCTTTAAGTCTGAAGTAAACCTCATCAGCAATAAGTGATCTGGCTAGATAAGTGACCAGAAAATAGCTCTCGTCAAATCAGATAAACCTTAAGAGCTGTTAAGGGTTATTGAACACGAAGTAAAAGATGAACAGTAATCTGCATTTCAGATCCACCTTGCTGTCCCCCTGCTTGCTTACCCTGGACGACTCCATTTCCACATTCCACTTGGGCCTGACAACATAGTCCTTGTTCGAGGGCATGGGGACCCTTGCCCGGGCACAGAATCCAGGATCTCCAGGTCTAAGAGCCCTGAGAATAGGAAGAAGAGCATGCTGCTTATGTAGCCGACCACACCCGGGTCCATCCCATTCGGCTGCATATCTGTGTCAAACCTCCTCTGCCCTCCCGAAGTCACCCGCTCCAGCATCCTGCTGTCTGTCTTAGATGGCCTCATCATCACTCACACTGCTGTACCAAAGGCTCAACTTCCCCCTCAAAGCCAATTTCCTCTGCATTTTCAGGACTCCTTTTCACCTCTCCTCAGCTTCAGATATAATCGCATCTCTCCTTTCTAAGGCTGGTTCCTCCATCAGGACTCTGAATCTCAATTTCTCTGGGCTAATAGTCACTCACGTGTTCACTTGTGAGGTGAAAAACCAGGGAGTCAAAATGACCCCCCAGACTGAGTATGCCCATAAAGCAGTTTACATGGTTTTGCATATGCAACTCATACAGTAATTTTTTGGTCTGTTTCTTGTTTTTAAAAAAGTTCGAGATAATTATAGATTCACATGCAGTTGCAAGAATTAATGCAGAGAGATCCAGTGTCTCTCCCAAAGGTAACAACATGCAAAAACTATAGTACAATATTACAACCAGGATATTGATGTTGCTATAATCCATCAACTTTTATTTACATTTCCCCAGTTTTACGTGCACTCATTTATCTGTGTGTGTGTGTACTTAGTTCTATGCAATTTTATCATGTGTGTAAGTTCGTGTATCCACCACAGGATCCCTCCTATTGCCCTTTAGTAGACATGTCCACCTCCCTACTCCATTTGCCCAGTCCCCAGCCCCTGGTGACCATGAATCTACTAATTTCTGTAATGGTGGCATTTGAAGAATGTCATATAAATGGAATAATACACCATGTAACGTTTAGAAACTGGCTTTATCCACTCAACATAATGCCCTTGAGGATCCAACCAAGTTGTCACAGCTATCAATATTTTGTTCCATTTAATTGCTGAGCAGTACTCTATGGTATGAATATACCATGGTCTGTTGAACCATTCACTTGCTGAAGGACATCTGGGTTGTTTCCAGTTGTGGACTATTACGAATAAAGCTGTACTACGAATGGACAGGTTTTTGCACAAACATAAGTTTTCATTTCTCGGGGATAAATGCCTAAGAATCTTGTGCAAGTGCTGGGTTGTACGGTGGTTGCATGTCCAACCTTACAAGAAACTGCCGAACTATTTTCCAGGGCAGTTGTACCATTTCACCCCGCAGCAATGAATGAGTGATCTAGTTTCTCTGCAACCTTGCCAGCACTGGATGGCATCACATACAGTAACTTTTATGTGCAAATTTGAGAACTATCGTGCTAGACTAACCTAAGACTATCATTCTTCAAAAGTAAAGCCTATTTGATGTCTGGGAATTCGAATCATTCAACCTTCAGGTAACTAACCACCTCAGTGGTAAACGGAGGGTGGGTATTTGCGGGGGGTGGGGGAAGAAGAGGAAGAGAAGGCTAAAAAATTCTGAAATTGCTTCTATTCCCTTGTATGGTTTACTCCATTCTTAGTATCAAGCTTCTGTAACTTTCATATACATTAACTGACTAGAAAATCTCCCACAACTCTTATTTTTCCCCTGAAGCCACTGTCAGCACACCTGTCCACGAGCAAACGACACTTGCTCCCTCTAGCTCATTTCTCGTTCTCCTTTTGCGATCTGGGTGCTGCCTGATTGCCAGCCCTCATTGCACAAACCCCCATGAAGCCTACCCCCATGGCCCCCTCCAGCGTGGCCTCATTCTCCTCTGGGTTCTCCTCCAACGTGTAGGACCACATCTGCTCGGTGGCCTTCACTGGCTACACCCCTTTTCAAAGGGTTCAGTTTATTTCTTACTCTATACTCTCTTTTTTTTTTTTTTGCGGTACGCGGGCCTCTCACTGCTGTGGCCTCTCCTGTTGCGGAGCACAGGCTCCAGACGCGCAGGCTCAGCAGCCATGGCTCACAGGCCCAGCCGCTCCGCGGCATGTGGGATCTTCCCGGACCGGGGCACGAACCTGCGTCCCCTGCATCGGCAGGCGGACTCTCAACCACTGCGCCACCAGGGAAGCCCACTCTGTACTCTCTTGAGTCAACAATCTTTTCTACGGAGGTAACTATCAAATCTATGTCTCTAGCCCAAATTCCAGTTCTAAGCACAGGATAATTATAGGACTATCTCAGTCACCTTACATTTAATATGCTCAAAACAGACATCATCTATGTTTTCACGTCTACTCCTCCTCTCCACTCTAGTGAAGGGTAATACCATCATCTCAGTTGCTTAAGTTTAAAATTCTGGGTGGTATCTTCAACTCTAGCCAACTTCTCGCCCACCCAGCCAGACTCCTGGCAGTTGCACACCTGCGAGGGCTCCTCATCCTTCTGCTTCTCCGTTACAGCCTCAGTTTAGCTGTATCACTGCCTTCAGTTCCTCTGCCCTGCAACCCATCCTACATCGTGCTACCAGCAGAAGCATTCCAAATCAAGCTGACGACTTCACGTCCATGCTCAAAAACTTTCTAGGAAACCACAAAGAGAAGTGAGAATTCCTCATTTGACTTAAAGCACTTCAGAATTTGGTCAACAACTGCATTTCCAACCTTATCTTCCACCACCTCAGGCACCATACTACTGCCCGACTATTTGCCATCCCTAAAACAGGCCTTGCGTGCTTACCCCACATCTTTGCTTAAGCTCTCCCCTTTGCCTACAATCCCTCTAAAGACTTTCTGAGAGAATGGACTACTTTTAGTTTGATTCTGTATTTTCAGAGTTTACCAGAGAGTCCAGCACATAGCAAGCAGCAACAAAATCTTTACTGAATGAACTATTTCTCAATATTCTTGTAACCTCCAGGGTACCCACAGAATGTGAATATTCAATAAATACTACACTAGGAATCATCCCCTGCTAATGTGAACAGAGCATCATTTCATTTGCTATATTTCTTAAAACAAAGCAGCAAGCAGAACATTCCCAATACAGTCTACATTGAAAATCAATACAAAACTCTTACTTTTCCTCGCCTGTCAGCACCTTTTCCAAATCTCTTCGGGGTGTCTGACCACCAGTGCTGGGAAAAAAGTAATTGATGAGTTATTAGGAAATGTCAGGACCTTATAACTAAGGAAAAAAGAGCAAAATGAAATCTCAAACTTAGACCACCATTAGGTCCTTTACACTGGATCAGGGAAAATAATTCCTAATATTGTATTATAAAAGTACTACTTATTTTAATGATCATTTGCACACCAGGTTTCACTCACCTGTAATGACCCTGCCATCTTGGATGCAACTACATCCAGTTTATTGATACAAATCGAAATTTTTTTTTTCTCTTAAGGATCTGGAAATGGGACTGAGAAAGTTTTTTCTGCAAGAGGCTGAAACAACCTAAGCAACCTCCAGAACGGTGGCAGAGGCCAGATCCAACCAGAAAAGCCTGGGAGGGGAGCGGGTGTGGAGCGTCACTGTACACTACCACATTTAAACTAAAAAGTATCATGAACTACAAGACATATCAAGCAGAGGAAAGACAAAATCCTACCATCTTGTAGGTTTCTTAATGATCTTAATTACCAACCCCCGCCCTGAGTTATCGCAACAATAACGTTTACTACACTTACTCATACCTGTTCCCTCCTACCTGTTCATTCTTCGCCGTTGAGGCATCTGTTCTAGGTCTCTCTGCTCCCTTTCTTCTCTTGTCATTCCTTTGTAGTTTGAGGTAAGACCAAATATAGGCCGAGACCATTCATCTACAACAGAGAAAAATTAATTATTTAGCCCATAAAGTAGCATTTCTACTACCATTCTTTGAAATAATCATACCCTAGTGTAAAGTCATATTCTAGGCATTAAGAACATTCTTTCCTTAAAGATAACATTATTTCAGGACCATCTGTAGAATAAACACAGCATGATACCAGCATCACAACTAGCTCCAGTTGATTCAGAAAATTCAACATAAAAAGATCACTTAAACCTGTAATCACCACAGAGGCTTAAAGAAAGTAACATCTAACTCACTTTGAAGGTCATCAACTAGCTGTGTTATTTCATAAAGACAGTTTAATTTCTAAATTTAGTCTCTTGAAAACAGAAAATCTTTTGTTTTTTTTTTAAATTGAAGTATGGCTGATTTACAATATTTAGTTTCAGGTGTACAGCATAGTGATTTTTTTTTTTTTTTTTTTTTTTGCGGTACGCAGGCCTCTCACTGTTGTGGCCTCTCCTGTTGCGGAGCACAGGCTCCGGACGCGCAGGCTCAGCGGCCACGGCTCACGGGCCCAGCCGCTCCACGGCATGTGGGATCTTCCCGGACCGGGGCACGAACCCGTGTCCCCTGCATCGGCAGGTGGACTCTCAACCACTGCGCCACCAGGGAAGCCCGTGATTCTTTTTTTGGCAGATGCTTTTTCCATTATAGGTTATTATCCCCTGTGCTATATAGTGTATCTTTATTGCTTATCTATTTCACGTATAATATTTTGTATCTGCTAATCCCATACTCCTAATTTGTTCCTCCCCGCTTCTCTCTCCCCTTTGATAACCGTAAGTTTGTTTTCTATGTCTGTATGTCTGTTTCTGTTTTGTATACAGATTCATTTGTATTATTTTCTAGATTCCACATATAAGTGATATCATATAGTACTTGTCTTTGTCTGACAAGTACTATATGATATCACTTATATGTGGAATATATATTTCACTAAGCACAATATTCTCTAGGTCCAACCATGTTGCTGCAAATGGCAATATTTCATTCTTTTTTATGGCTCAGTAGTATTCCATTGTATATATGTACCACATCTTATTAAGCCAACTGTCTGTTGATGGGCATTTGGATTGCTTCCATGTCTTGGCTATCATAAATAATGCTGCTATGAACATTGGGATACATGTACCTTTTTGAATTAGAGTTTTCATTTTTTTTCTGGATATATATCCAGGAGTGGAATTGCTGGATAGTATGAAAGTTCCACTTTTAGTTTTTTAAGGAAATTCCATATTGTTTTCCATAGTGGCTGCACCAATTTACATTCCCACCAATAGTGTAGGAGGGTTCCCTTTTCTCCACACCCTCTCCAGCATTTATTAGTTGCAGACTTATTGATGATGGCCATTCTGACTGGTGTGAGGTGATACCTCACTGTGGTTTTGATTTTCATTTCTCTCATAATTAGCAATGTTGAGCATCTTTTCATGAGCCTGTTGGCCGTCTGAATATCTTCTTTGGAGAAATGTCTATTTAGGTCCTCTGCCCATTTTTTTAATGGTTTTTTTTTTTGATATTGAATTGCATGAGCTGTTTGTATATTTTGGATATTAACCCCTTGTTGGTCACATCATTTACAAATACTGAAAACAGAAAATCTTGAAATTCCTCTACTTTCTTACTCTAACCAAAAACAACTCCCTTATTACTTGTCAAAATGGTCTAAATCTTTAAAAATTACATTTTGATAGTGCAGATGTAGGGTCTGTACTTCATTAAGTCTAAGAAAGCTGCCAAGGTGATCACACAAAAAGTACTACATGCGCACTGTTTAGCCAGTAAAAGTCTTAGGTGCCAGCTGATGTCTTTGTTCTTATCACTGCATTGTACCAAAGTAAGAAAGGACCTTTACAGACAGAACACAGGTGTTGTCAAACTAAGAAGGACGCAAGGAGTCTCAGGGGAGTCTATATCTCTTTAAAAACTGACCGCTGTCCCCAACCCTGGATTCAGAATCACCTGTAGTACATGACAGGTACCAGTGGGAACAGTTTGCTTCTCTCTTGCCTAGGGCAAAAAGAACGTCGAGAACCACTGCATCAAATGCTTATTGTTTAATAGGCAATAAACTACAGATTATTAATAAGATCGAAGATATAATACTTCTCTAGTTTATAAAAAAAATTAAATTTCTCGAAAGGCTTTTGATAGTCTTAAACATTCAACAGAAAAATAACTACTGTATTCAGATACAAAAGTAGTTACTATTTCAAATTAGTGTTGAAGTTTAAAAATTTCTTTCCAACACAAAGCACAGGAAGAGTTAAGGAGGAGGATGAAGACGCATGTGGTGTTCATAAACAATATGGCAACTGAGTAAATGAACTTCAGTTAGATTCCTCTGGATTTTGCTGTTATCATTAAGTAATAACACAAAGGCCTTGGAGACCATTATAAAAATAACAACAATAGCAGCAGTGGCTAACATTTCTTGAAGACTTACTGTATTCTAGGCACCATGCTTTACATACACCTTCTCACTTATTCTTTAAGACAACCCAAACTAAACACATAATTCTCTGTTTCACAGAGGAGGAAACCAAGGCTTAGAGCTTAAATCACTAGCCCAAGGATATGCAGTAAGGTAGGTGGTAAATCTAGGATTTGAACCCAGGTATGACCGACTCCAGGGCCGACATTCTAATCCCTCTCTCTCTACATGCTCCTGATCCATGATTAGAAAATGCATCATTTTACTTGTTATATACTGGATAGCATACTTAAATATACTGAGAAGCATTTTAAGTCTAAGGGAAAAAAGCTTAGTACCTATAAGAAGGTATCAAAAAATTTTCCTACTCCATTTCATTGACTCATTTTAAATGAAAATCAGTAAAAATATAGTTAGCTTTTATATATACATGTCTCTGTATATACATAAACACACCAAACAAAAAGTAAAATGTACATACTGATTAATTTCCCTGCCATGTCCTTGTTGGACCTTGATTCCTTGGGGTGTTTATAAAGATACATCACTGCTCGTCCAATCCCACTATGCTTCAGGGTCTCCTGGCTCACACTAGGTAGCTGGGGAACATAAACACAGACATACATATTAATCATTCTGAAGCTGGGAGTCCTGCCAATCTACTCTAGTGGGCCTGCAAGACCTGGTTCATTCACAATAGAACAAATAACAAAAAAGTTATATTTTCAAGGATCTATGGACACTGAACACAAAGACACTTTGTGTTTACATCAGTAGTTGAGAGTTCAGTACTACCACTGAGTTGAAGTAAAACTTAAGTGTGAGAAAGTGTGAACTAAGCATCCTCAGAGGTGAGCAGCTCAATAAATCAAGGGTCCTCTCAGGCCTCTGAACCAAACAGACCTAAGTCTGAACCCAACCACAGCCATCTGCTAGCTATGTGACCTTGGACAAGACATTTAACTTCTCTGAGTCTTAATTTCCTCATCTGTAAAATGGAGATAATACACCTACCTTGCAGGTTTGTTGTGAGGAATAAATGAACCTATATATTTAAAAAACACCTGGCACGTAGCAGGTTCCTCGGGAATTCCTTCAGAAGTTAAGTAGCTTGCCCAAGGTGTCTCAGCCACATAAAGGTGGCCCAGATCAAGATTCAAATGCATGCTTATCTGAAGCTGAAGCTGATGCTCCTTCTACTTCAAGTGCCTCCTTACAACATGTCCACTACTATACTACTCTTCTCAGATAAACCAGAGCTACTCCAAGATCTTTATTCCTTCAATACCACAGTCACATGAAGTTTTAAAAGGCCTTCCTTTTTTTTTTTCTTGTGGTACACGGGCCTCTCACTGTTGTGGCCTCTCCCGTTGCGGAGCACAGGCTCTGGATGCCCAGGCTCAGCGGCCATGGCTCACGGGCCCAGCCGCTCCGCGGCATGTGGGATCTTCCCGGACCGGGGCACAAACCCGTGTCCCCTGCATTGGCAGGCGGACTCTCAACCACTGCGCCACCAGGGAAGCCCAAAGGCCTTCCTTTTATGCTCATTTTATTTGGTATGTTCCTAATAAACACACCTAATAAAACTCCTCTTCTGATAGGCTGTGGCAGAGAGAATATACAAATATATGGCAAAATACAGAGGTTACGATAATACAAACAACAGTAGATAACTAATGAAGAGCAAACAAGTCAGATTATCTGCCTCTGACCTCTTGCAGAATCTTCAACAGCTCTTCTCGAATCTTTAGTGCCGGCAAACTCCTATCTGGTAGAGGGGAGAGCCATTCTTTGATGGCAGACATCACACCACTGTCAATAAATGTTTCTTTAAGGTCCTGCCTGTAATAAGAGGAAGAATTAAAAAAAAAAAAGTCAAGTCTATGAATGTTGATTCTATTGTAGCTTCCTTTGGATTTTCTTACAGATTTAGTGATGTTTCCAAAAACTGCTTTTAAAAACTGACTCATATACATTATTTACTGAGCACCTATTCATAGACTTCAACAGCCAATATGAAATTTAGTTCCTATTTTCAAGAAACAAACAGACTTGATAGGTAAAGATGATGTGTTAAAGGAAAAAAACCCACCAAATTGCAAAAGGTAATGCTGATATGAATGGTACAGACTGTAAGAATAATGAGTTTTAATTATTACAGCTAAGAAAAAAAAATGTTTTATCTATGAGAATAGTGATCCTCAAACTGTTTCAAGCAAGACAGAACCCAGAATTGTGCTATTCTTGCAGGACACCAGGGAGAATACCATTCTCCTAGCAGAAAAAAAATCCCAATGAATACTGATACTATTCAAATTCCATTTTATGTACTAGAATCACTTATGGTAACAGGGAACATGACATTATATATATGAAATCTGGCACAGATAATTTTTTCCGTTGGGATGGAGGTAGCAATCTTCTAGTAGAAAGTCCTAGACCACATGGCTGGCTCATTGGTGTACTAATGTACTTCTTTAGCCATCAAAAGAAGGCTACTGCTGAGTTCAAGGAGAAATCAAAGTTGCTCAGGAACGTGAGCAAAGCAATGAAAAGAACCTGCAGAAGGACCAGTGACATAATTCATGATATAACAGGACACATGAGTCTTATTCAATATGTGCTTCAAGTAGTCTCCCAGCATTTTTGCTCTGTTCTCAATCACATTGGGAAAAAAGATGCAATTTTACCAGACTCTAAACAGTCTATAAAGAACAAAATAAGTGGTTTCCAAGTTTTTCTTTCATTAATATCAGTTTGCTATTTGTTCTGTTTGCATCATGCATCAAAGTGTAAGAAAAATTTGCGATGAAGTAATAATCTAGGAAATTCTATTCATTATTATTTTTCTGTAGGTTGACAGAAGGCAATCATTCTTTAATCTCTCTAGAATACTAATGCATAGCTTGAATATCATTCCATTAAAAGGGAACACTTTTTCGGACTTCCATGGTGGCACAGTGGTTAAGAATCCGCCTGCCAGTGTAGGGGACACGGGTTTGATCCCTGGTCCAGGAAGATCCCACATGCCGTGGAGCAGCTAAGCCCATGCGCCACAACTACTGAGCCTGGGCTCTAGAGCACGCGAGCCACAACTACTAAAGCCTGCGCACCTACAGCCCATGCTCCGCAACAAGAGAAGTCACGGCAATGAGAAGCAAGCACACCGCAATGAAGAGCAGCCCCTGCTCGCTGCAACTAGAGAAAGCCCGCGTGCAGCAACGAAGACCCAATGTAGTCAATAAATAAATAAATAAATAAATAAATAAATAAATGGAAACACTTTTCCAAGGAAACAGAATACTTACTTCTTAAGGTGCATGACCACAGTAGGTAATAATGTTAATTTTTTCAGTGCTGGCTTTTTTTGATTATTCAACTGTCTGTCTTCCTATCCAGGAAGAAAAAGATTGAAAAAAAAAAAAGGAAAAAAGGGCAATTGTTAATAGTGAATTATAACCACTATAATTCTAAACTTTAAATATAATAAAGCAGCAATTTCTCTGAGACACTACAGTTTTTCCTACAAGAAAGAATAATTACATAAAGAATAGACTTTCTGCAGAGCCAAAACCCACAAAACTATTAGAATAACTAGTTTTAACAACTACAAATAGAGAGGAACAATTTTAATTTAAAATATTGGCATAACTATCAAGTTTTCAGAGTTCATTCAAGGTACAAATTATACATGGAAAAATTTGGTTTATCATCAAGAATAATTTTGCAGCTATGGGGCCTGTAAGAAAGATAAAAGAATATGTTATTAAAGAAGAGTTTTAGTATTTGCTTGGGTATTTTTTCCCTAGTTTTTTTTTTTTTTTGCCAGGCCACACAGCTTATGGGATCTTAGTTCCCCAACCAGGGATCGAACTCGGGCCCTCGGCAATGAGAGCGCAGAGTCCTAACCACTGGGTGACCAGGGAATTCCACCTACTTTTTTAATTATAGAAAATTTTAAACTCTACAGACATACAAAACAAAATAATACACTCCTGTCATGTACATTTCAACAATTAAACACACATGGCCAGTCTTATTTAGCTATCTCTCTAGCTACTTTTCCCTTCACCCTTGAATAATTTTGCAACAAATCCTAGACACACGTCATTGGATTATAAATACTTCAGCAAGTGCCTCTAAAAGAGCAGGACTTGTTTTTAAACATAATACTTGGGCAATTTTTACAATTTGAGCAGAATTTTTAAATGCAGTGAGTTAAATGCAATCATTTGATTAGAGACAAAAGAATGACACAGGTTTATAACATAATAAATATGAGTTTATAATTTTTTGTATGTGAAGAAACATCACTTTGTGGTAAACTAGCAGAACCTGAGAACAAGATCACTCCCCCATAAAACCAGCAAACCAATTCAGCTAAAAAGGCCCATTTTACTTAATACTTAGTCTTTTCACTTTTTTCCTAAAACACACTACTTAAAAATTAAAATTATTGGGGCTTCCCTGGTGGCGCAGTGGTTGAGAGTCCGCCTGCCGATGCAGGGGACACGGGTTCGTGCTCTGGTCCGGGAAGATCCCACATGCCGCGGAGCGGCTGAGCCCGTGAGCCATGGCTGCTAAGCCTCCGCGTCCGGAGCCTGTGCTCCGCGACGGGAGACGCCACAACAGTGAGAGGCCCTCGTACCGAAAAAAAATAAATAAATAAAATAAAATTATTTCCATGCTTAAAATTTAGAACAGTAAATGCTTATTATAAAAAAAAACAAAAACAAAGTATTTTTAATGTAGTTTAAGCAAGGATTAAGTGTAAAAAAAAAATGGCCGGAATTCCCTGGTGGTCCAATAGTTAAGATTCTGCACATTCCCTGCCAAGGGTCTGGGATCAATCGCTGGTAGGGGAACTAAGATCTCATAAGCTGCATGGCGAAAACAACAAAACAAAACAGGGACTTCCCTGGCAGTCGAGCAGTTAAGACTCCATGCTTCCAATGCAGGGGACGCAGGTACGATCCCTGGTCTGGGAACTAAGATCCCACATGCCTCGCAAACAAACAAAACAAAAAAGGCCACATAATCAATTATGTGGGAGAAAGAAAGATGAAGCTAGAAGTGACCTATCTCACCTCAGCAGCTTCATTCATCTTGACAATCATGGCGCTCACAACGTCGTCGGCATCACTAATAAAAGTACCACCATCACGGTTACGCCTGCGCTTGCCACTCATGCTCTTTTTCCGCTGCAACATCATCTCAAAGTCCGACAGAAAGTCCATGCTAAGCAGTAACCCAAAATTAAGTGAAATATAAATTCCCTTTTAAATATACGTTTTCTTTTATGACAGTTAAGAACCACCAACTTTCTTAATTCTAACTCAGTGAAGTGCTACTTTCTTTTAAAGTGCAAGTACTTTAAAAATTGCTTTTAAAAGAACAAGTGATCATAAATTTTATGCTCAACTTCCCAACGGTTACACATTAAATACTAATAGCCCTACACCTTCATACACTATGTTCATGCTTACATGTGTTAGCCTGAAAAAGAACATTTCAAATTTCAAGTTTTGCCTGCCACTCCATGGTTCAGTTTTAGTTGCATTGCCTTTCTGCAGGGGGAAAGAGTGGTTTTCAATTATCTGAATATTTTTGTCTTATACAGAATAAGTAGGGGAAAAAAACCCGCTGTTTTTTAGTGATAAGAAGTATAACTCTCAAAACATAATGTGACTGAGATAAAGATGGAGATCTACAAATCTGCTAAGAGCCTCAAAAAGACTTTGTAGCTTTCATCTGAATCTTTACACTTAACGAGGAGCTAATATGCTCTCTGCCTCTATCATATAAATAAAATGATATGGTTTATAATTTAATTTCCAAAGGTACTGCCAAACTCATTCAGCTTAATTCTTGCATGTCACTAGGAATTAAAGCATCATCTTTATAAACAGTAACTAACAAATCATTCTATGTTTGTCACCTCTCATGACACTAGATTCTTCTGAACATAGATTCCAACCATCTCAACAAAACTATGTGAAATACAATCAAGGAATATTTTGTATCTAAAACATCCCCCCTGGGACCCCCAAATCAGCTTTCTCTCTCTCTCAAAAAAAAAGTTTTTATTAGGCTATTTTTCAGAAGAACTTACTTGGTGAGATATAAATTAAAAGCCTGGCAACCATATAGCCCCACAAATTAAGACAGCTGAGCACAGGGCAAATGACAGAAAAATAACAACAGCAAATAATTTTTGGACAGCACTGTATACAGAGAAGTAGATGGGAGAACAAAAATGGAAGATTCTTTCCTACACTTAATCAGGAACCAAAATAAGAAAAACAAAGTTCGTTAGTCTCTACCTTCATTTTTAAAGTTCTCTTTAATAAAGTCCTTTTTTAAAAAATAAAACAAACTTACTGTTTTCCTCTCTTTATGTTATCATCAGAATCTGAATCTTCTGCTTCTTTTACCTGCGTTTCACTTTTTTCTTCTTCCAAATCTTCTTGGTTAAAACCCTAAAGGAAGGGTAAGTTAGCTGGAGTTACCGCAACCCCATTACAGATTCTCTTCTATGTAACTGCTCTTAATTTTTTGCATTTTTAAAGTAATACATTCATAAAGAATAAAAATTAAGAAGATATCAAAAGACATATAGCAAAAAAACCTCCCTCCCACCCTAGCCCTTAGTGTCATTAGTTTTCTTGTCTCCTTCTTCATTTTTAAGGCTTTAGATGATCTCACCAAATAACTGCAACCATAATTTAAACATTTCCCTGATATTTAGGTATGTGTATTTGAAATTTTGAGAAACATCTGCAAACTGTCTTCATAGAGGTTACACCAAATTAACTCTCCTTCCAGGAAAGCACAAATTTACCTGTTTCCTCACCTTCCCACTACTACGGCAGGTTATCAAGCATTAATATTTGCAATCTCTGGACTGAAAAAAACAAAAGGCATCTCTGTAGCTTTCTTTGCATCCTCTTATTATGAGTAAAGCTGGGCATTTCTCATGTTTCAAAGCCATCTGTTGCTATTTCTCTGTGAACTCTCAATATCCTATGGCCAGTTTTCCATTGGATCTTTGTCTTATTGGTATGGAAAATCTCTTTAAAAATTAGGGAAATTAGACCTTGCTACATGACGGGAACTGCACAATCCTGACATCTGTACAGTCTGATTTTGTTTATGGTAATGTTTTCTGGGTATAATTTTTAATTTTTTATGTAATTTAAATGGTCAGTCTTTTCTTTATAGCTTCCAACTTTCATGTTATACTTAGAAAAGCCTCCCCAATGGTTCCCCTAGTATGCTATTTTCTACACTGAACTGAACCCCTAATCAAGTTGATGTCCACTCTCCACACTAGAGAAACATATCTTATGCTTGTAAAATGTTGCTTAACTGAGTATAAGCCCCATGAGGGCAATGTCCAAACAATCTCTGGCATACAAGCTCTCGAATATCTGTTGAATGAATTCTTTTCTATTTTCTTTAGGTTTATTTACTATTTTTCTACCATCTTGAATTAGACTCTAAATTCATCTACTTTCATCCTCTCTTGCTTTAGTAATGAAAGTACTGACTTTTTTTTTAACACAAGAACTATTTAACAAGTAAGTTTTAAATTTGGGGGTGGCAAGGGTGCTTTTATGTGCTAATTTTGTTACTAATTTTTAATTTCATTGCATTCAGAAAATGTTGTCTATAGTTTGTACATTTTGCAAAAGCTTGATTTAAATTTTATATGGAAATACAAAGAACCAAGAAAAGCCAAGACAATCTTAGAGAATAACAACCTTAAAGGACATAAATAACCAAATATCAAGGGTTATGCATTAATGGTGCAAGGATAGACCAATGGAACAGAAAAGATACTTCAGAAACAGATTAGAAAATATATACATACTCGATTTATGACAAAGATGGCAGAATAGTGGAAAAGGATAGTCTGGTTCAACTAGATACTACAAACGGGGGGCGGAAATCTTGACTATCTCATATATACTGCACACAAAAGCCCATTCCAGGTGGACAATATAACTAAATGAAAAAGATAAAATAATCAAGCTTCGAAAGAATAACTCAGGAGAATATTTTTATAACCTTGGGGATAGGCAAAAATTTCTTACAATTCAAAAAACTTTCAACATAAACGAAAAGACTGGTAAAGTTGATTTACACTAAAATTAAGAACTTTTGCTCATCAAAGACTCCATTTAAAAAGTGAAAATGCAAGCCACTGAACAGAAGATATTTTTATCTTTTATAATCTCCAAAGGGCTTATATCTAGATTATATAAAAAGAGACACTTCTCTTTTCTATCTTTCCTGGTTTTTTGGTCTTGATTATTCCATTGTTTACATTCCACTTAGATTACAGATCTGTTCATTCTCTTCACAGTTCTGTCAATTTTGGTTTGCTTATACATATTTAAAGCCATATTACTAGGTACACGGCTAGGTACAATTTTAAACCCTTTTTTCAATATAAAGGGACCCTCTTTATCTCGAACAATGGTTTTTGCCTTAAAGTCTACGTCGTTGATATTCATATAAGCTACACCAGTTTTCTTTTGGCTAGTGTTCGGAGAGAGTACCTTTTTCCATCCTTTTATTTTCAACTCTATCTTCTGTTTCAGATGAATTTCAAAATTAATATATAGCTGGTTTTTAAAATCCAGTCTTTAATTTGTCCTTTAATTGGAGCACTTAATATATTTCAGTGTGATTTCTGATATTATCAAAGTTTATATCTGCTATCTTACTATGTACTACTTTCTAAATGTCCCCCTGTTCTATATTTCTTTTTCTCTTTTCTTGCTTTCTTTTGGATTGACTAGCTTCTATTATTTCATTCTTCCCTCTCTATTAGGTTGGAAGTTACACATTCCATTAGTCTTTTTAGAGATTACAATGCACATCCTAACTTACCAAAGACTACTAATGTACTTTTACATACATTTGCAAAGACCTGTGAACATTTCAATGCCATGTAAACACCCAATCTGTCACTGCCGTCATGTTTTAATTTCATATGCATTTTAAACCACACCAGACGTGACTCTGTTTTGGATGGTCATTACACATTTAGACCTAGCCACACGCTTTTGTTGCTCTTTTTCCCTTCCTGCATCCTTGACCTTCCACCTGAGATTTTCTTTCTGCCTTTAGTATTTCCTTCAGTTGGCATTTTGGTAAGATGAAATAAGCAGGGAATCTTCATTCCTGAAAAGAATTTTTACTGAATATAGAAGAACTTTTAAGTTTGCAGTTATTGGATTCTATTACTTCTGTTGAGAAGTTAGCTATTAAAATAACAGTTGCCTCTCTGAATGTAATATCTTTTCCCCTTTGGCTGCTTTAAAGACTTTCCTGTTTTCTTTGGTTTCTTGCAATTTTCCTGTGGTGTATTGGGTTGGCCAAAAAGTTCATTCAGGTTTTTCCGTAAGATGTTACAGAAAGGGACTTCCCTGGTGGTCCACTGGTTATGACTCCACGCTCCCAATGCAGGGGGCCCGGGTTCGATCCCTGGTCAGGCAACTAGATCCCACATGCATGCCGCAACTGAGAGTCCGCGTGCCGCAACTAAATATCCTGCATACCACAACTAAAGATCCCGCGTGCCGCCACTAAGACCCAGCCCAGCCAAATAAATTAATTAATTTTAAAAAAAGTTACGGGCTTCTCTGGTGGTGCAGTGGTTGGGAGCCCGCCTGCCGGTGCGGGGGACACGGGTACGGGGCCTGGTCCAGGAAGATCCCATGTGCCGCGGGGCAGCTGGGCCTGGGTACCACAGCTATTAAGTCTGCGCTCTGGAGCCCGCGGGCCACAACTGCTGGTCCTGTGTGCCGCAGCTGCTGGGGCCTGCGCGCCTGGAGCCCATGCTCCGCGGCAGGAGAGGCCACCACAGTGAGAGGCCCCACGTCTCAGCAAAGAGGGGTCCCCGCTTGCTGCAACGGGGAGAGGGCCCGTGCGCAGCAGTGGGGACCCAGTGCAACCAGAAGTAAATAATGATTAATTTTTTTTAAAAAAGTTACAGAAAACCCGAGCGAACTTTTTGGCCAACCCAATATTTAAGTGTAGATTGCTTTGTTTTTATCCTGCTTGCAATTTGTAGAACTTCTAGACTCTATGGCTTTATGAATCATTTCTTTAAATATTGTTTCTGATATATATATATATACACACATATACATTTCCTCCCCCTCCTTCTGGGATTCCAAGTCACTTTGTTAAACCTTCTCATGCATAATTTATGTTTTATTTTTTACATTTTCCACACTAATATCAATGCTTCATTCTACATAGTTCCTTCTATTTATTTAGTTAGTTAGTTAGTTGTGGCAGGTCTTGGTTGCAGCAGGCGGGCTCCTTAGTTCCTTCTATTTATTTATTTATTTAGTTGCAGCAGGTGGGCTCCTTAGTTGTGGCATGCATACTCTTAGTTGTGGCATGCACATGGGATCTAGTTCCCTGACCAGGGATTGAAACTGGGCCCTCTGCATTGGGAACGCAGAGTCTTAACCACGGTGCCACCAGGGAACTCCCTCTACATAGTTCCTTCTAACTTACCTTCCAGTTCACTCATTTTCTTTTCAAATACGTCTAATCTGTTGTTAAACTCATCCACCAAGTTTTTAATTTCAGTTACTGTATTTTCAAAGTTCCAGAATTTCTACTTGGTTCTTTTTCAGGTATTTAAAAAAAACTGTTTGCTCTAAGAAACTTTTCAATCCTTTACCTTGCTAAACATATATATATTAAAGGCAATATCTAAAATTCCTATATCTAGAGCCCCTAGGTCTATTTCTGTTATCTGCTGTTACTATTCTTTTTAAATATTACAGATAAGTGTGTACTGTGTATTTGAAAAACTACAGAAATAATTGGAGGTCTGTGATGATGTTACTTTTGTCCTGAAAGGATTTGTTTGCATATGTCAGGTGGCTGAGAGCCAGCCAATGGTTTAAGAATCACTGCAATCAAACTTCTGAGACTTAGGGAGGGTGACGGAAGAGGGAAGAGATATGGGAACATATGTATATATATAACTGATTCACTTTGTTATAAAGCAGAAACTAACACACCATTGTAAAGCAATTATACTCCAATAAAGATGTTAAAAAAAAAACAAAAAAACTTCTGAGATTGAGGTTCTCTATGTTGCTAGATGACTCAAAGATGGCCTAAGATCTGAGCAAAGGCTATTCTAACTTCCAGTTCACCCTAAATGCTAGCAGTCTCAATCCAGAGCATGGGGTTTTCAGGGTCCTCTAACCTCAGCAGGCCCCGACCTTCCAGTTTTCTCTCTTAAGCCTTGAGGCAATCAAAAATAAATTTAGCCTCTCAGCTTGAGTAGATGAACATCCCAGAAAAAGCAGTTCTAAATGCTGAGCTTACCTCTTTAGGTTTCTATCTTTTGCTGGTTTTTGGCTTAGTAATTCTTTGTTACCTAGTTCTTATGATGATGAGCATATTTTTTAAACATTTTGTCTAGCTTCTGTAGTTGTCCTTAGCAGAAGGGCTGGTCCAAATTACCTCACGTGCCATTGCTATCATCAGAAGCTCCGTAACTGCTGTGATTCTTTCTCTTTAGCATTATAAAGCGCGTTTCATTGTCTCTTAATGTGTTCCTTCCTCCCTTTAATTCAATTTTGCCCGTTATTTTCCTTTTATGTCTTTGTAGACCCCTTTATTTCACTTTCTGAATACCTTTGTTCTAGATTTTTCTACTGGATACATCATAGCTATTTATTTCTACTTATTGGAATCTCCTACTAGACACCCACTGCCATAAAAACAAAAAAAGCATAGCATAATCAAAGAGGAAATCTTTCCATCTAATACTTACTGTAAATTCTTCCTCCTCCTCATCACCAGATTCTCCAAATATGTCTGCAATAAGATTTCTAGAAAATATAAAAAACTTTCATTTGCTTTCTTCTCATTTGCATAGGAATCAAAATATTTTTCTAATAGGGTATAATTTAATAACAGTAAAACATGCAGATCTCAAGTGTCCATCTCAATGGGTTTTGACACATTCACGTAACCCTTACCCTAACAGAACAGTCATCTCCCCAGAAAGTTCCCTTGTGGCCCTTTCTAGTCAGTCCCCCCTATCAACATCCCAGAGGCAACCACCACTCTGATTTCCACCACCACAGATTAGTTTTGCCTGTTCCTGAACCTCACATAAGTGGAATCAGATAACATGTCCTCTTTACTTCTTTCACTTAAAATAATATTTTTGAGGTTCATCCATGTTGTAGCATGCAGCAATAGTTCAGGACCTAAAATCCTGAATGCCCCAAGGTCATGAAATTAGGCAGGGTATATTGTATTACACCTCAACACGGAATTTTAATACAAGTTTAAAAACCCTGAAAGACAAACCCCTCTCTACCGCCTTGTATGAACCCTGGGAAGTTCAGGTTACACTGCCACTTACTCTTCTTCATTCCCTGACTCACTATCACTCCCAAACAGGTCCTTCTCTTCATTTTTCTTATCAGACAATTCTCTCCCTGCTTCTTCTTCACTGTCAGATGCTATCGTCTTCTCTCTTTTGCCTGATTTGTCTGACATAACATCACTGTCAGAGTCATCTGCATCAGAGACAACACGACTCTTCTTTGCTGCTGTTGAAGAAAAAATCATCATTAATCTTACTCCATCACAGTCACTGTATTACTAAGTACAACAGGTGCTCTAAAATGTCAGTACGTGGCCAAAACCAAAGGCCTCATGACACACTGTTTAGAATAAAAAATAAATAAATAGCTAAAAGATGCAGAGTCATCTTACAATTATCTGCTATATAGGAAAAAGTGGCCAAAAGATGAAGACTGGCATCAATAGCTACCTTTCCTCTGGGGGAACAGAGAAAATAAGAGTAGAATCCCTTCTATGCTGCCTAATATTAGCAGAACTCTAAAGGCTTGGATATTCTTTTGTGGAATCCCCATGTTCCTCAGTCATCCATCACTGCTCAATCTGGAATTTCTCATCTACCTTAGTAAACTGCACATGTGGTGCTCTTTTCCCTTCTCCTTTAACAACTGTCGGGTTATAAAGAAATGCCTTTTCCCAAAAAGATGTTTCATAAAAAAGTAATCAAGTAGTAAAGATTGGAATATTTTGTGGAGACATGGAGTCTCTAAATAGAGTCCCTCGGAAACTTCCTTGAATTTGGGCATTCAACAATGTTTAACAACTGAAGACAGGTACCCATGGGAGCTCGGTCACTGTCTAGATGGGATGTAGTGCATTAGCTGTCAAAGAGACCACAGTTAACTCTGGATAAGGTTGGGTTTTCATGTAAAAGTATTCTTTTGAAACATTACCCTTTCCAGTAAAAAAAAAAAAAAAAAAGGACTTCCCTGGTGGTCCAGTGGTAAAGAATCCGCCTTACAATGCAGGGGAAGTGGGTTTGATCCCTAGTCAGGAAACTAAGATCCCACACGGGGCGACTAAGCCCTCATGCCACAACTACTGAGCTCGCAAACCTCAACTAGAGCCCGCATGCTGCAAACTACAGAGCCCATGCACTCTGGAGCCCGCGCACCACAACTACAGAGCCCACACACCCTGGAGTCTGTGCGTCACAACTAGGGAGAGAAAATCTGCAAGCCACAACTAGAGAGAAGCCTGCGGACAACGAAGGGCCTGCGAGCTGCACGAAAGATCCCACACGCCGCAACTAAGACCTGATGCAGCCAAAAATAAATAAATAAAAAATCTTTTAAAAAATTTTTATTTTCATAGAAATCTTTCATATTGCCATTGCAATGCAGTCTAGTTTATCATTTCGAGGCAGTCAGAACTTAACAAATGCTGCTAGAACAACAAAGGAAATTTAATATTAAGACTTGCCAATGAGGGAAATCCCTGGTGGTCCAGTGGTTAGAACTCCAGGCTTTCACTGCCAACCTCATGAGTTCAATCCCTGGTGGGGGAACTAAGATTCCACAAGCCACATGGTGCAGCCAAAAACACCAAAACAAAAAACCAAAACACTTGCCAATGAAAACCAGTGTCCTGGTGATATTTTAGAACATCAAGTTGAATAAGAGAATACAGACCTAACATTCCAGGAAAAGAAACAATGCTTCATAGTTATAAGCTTAGACAACAAGTAAAGCTATGGAGGGACTTCCCTGGTGGTCCAGTGGTGGAGAATTTGCCTTCCAATGCAGGGGACACAGGCTCAATCCCTGATTAGGGAACTAAGATCCCACATGCCATGGGGAAACCAAGCCCACGTGCCGCAACTACTGAGCCCGTGTGCTACGGAGCCCGCGTCCCACAACTAGAGAGCCCGTGTGCCTCAACTAAGACCCGATGCAGCCAAATAAATAAATAAATAAATAAAAGTAAAGCTAAGGATAAACAGCCCAAAATAGTCTCTTACATGCTTTCTCTTCATCGTCACTATCAGAAAGCACAGCAGCTTTCCGCTTTGCCACTTTCTCCTCCACCCCCTCTTTTTCTTCATCCTCATCGCTGTCAATTTTGGGCCTTTTTGGTTCTTCCTCCTCGCTGTCAGAACTGTTGAACCGCTTCCTGTCTACATGGGCATCTGAATGAAAGGGGTCAGCCTGCATTTCTGTGTCCTCTCTCTTATTCTCCCCGTCACTGTCCTCGTCAGACTCCGGCTTCTGTCTGTGTCTGGGGGCAGCCTCGGCTTCTGAATCGCTGGCAGGCCCCTTCTGAGGCTCCTCGCTCTCAGAGTCACTGGCTTGGGGCTTGGGAAGCTCCTCATTTTCAGAATCACTGGCGTGGTGCCTTGGCGGGTCCTCGCTTTCCGAATCGCTAATTCGGGGTTTGGGAAGCTCCTCATTTTCCGAGTCACTGGCTTGGTGCCTTGGGGGGTCCTCGCTTTCCGAATCACTGATACGGGGTTTGGGAAGCTCTTCATTTTCCGAGTCGCTGGCTTGCTGCCTTGGCGGGTCCTCGCTTTCTGAGTCACTGATCCGAGGCTTGGGCAGCTCCTCACTTTCAGAGTCACTAACTCGAGGCTTGGGAAGCTCCTCATTTTCCGAGTCACTGGCTGGATGTCTTGGGGGCTCCTCGCTCTCAGAGTCACTGACTTGGGGTTTTAGAGCATCCTCTGTTTCCGAGTAACTGGCAGGACTTTTGGGGAGCTCTTCGACCTCTGAATCGCTGGCAGGGGGCTTCCTAACATCCTCATTTTCGGAGTCGCTTGCGTGCCCATTAAGCAGCTCCTCGTTTTCAGAGTCGCTCACAGGTAGCTTCCTGGGCTCCTCATTCTCAGAGTCGCTCCCATGGTGATTGGCATCCTCGTTTTCAGAATCACTCGCAGGAGGCTCTGCATGCCCCTCAAATTCAGAGTCGCTGTCCTTTTGCCTTTGAAGCTCCTCACTTTCAGAGTCACTGGCATTAAGATTTGAGGGGTCATCGTTCTCAGAGTCTGTCACATGATGTCTTTTGTTGAGACCATCTTCTCGATCACTAGGTTCATTCTGAAAAATCAAGGGAGAAAAAATTAGGAAAGTGTGAAAAAAGCTTTGGTAGTAAAAATGTTAAAAATTTTCAGCTTAAAAAAAAAAGCAGGAATACGCATGCTTAAATGTAGAATTCTCATCCTATACGTATATAGAAACATCCCACTTTTAAAAAGGCCATTCATCTGTGAAATGGTAGCATGGTTTAGATCCCAAAATGAGGAACGATAACCTGCCTTCATGAATCTGTAAAGCACAGACCCCCAGATTACTCTACGGTACCTTATACTTTGAAAAGCTAGATTAAACAACAACAAAAAATAAACCTTAACTTTCTCATATAATTCTAGCTCCTAAATATATTCTTTAAGTACATACAAGCAAACATGTACCCAAGTTCTCTTAAAAAAGGAACATTCTTGGGTTTTATAACGTTAACGTTCTTTTAAGGAAGAGAACTATAAAACTTTACTTTACTTAAAGGGCCAGATTATACTTGGGGCACATTCTCCCAAGTGAATCTGAACAAATAAGGAGAGGAGCAGAGGAGCAATTAACAGAGCCAAATACCATGTTAGGGTCTCTCCTGCTAGTTTACTCCTCACGAGAGTATTTTTCATGATAAGAAAACTGAGGCTTAGAGCAGTCTTGGACACATATCCAGTAACCCTGGCACAAAAGTTTAAGTTTTAGGGAAAACACTGACTAATCTAGCTATACTAACAAATAATGTTATATGAAGTAATCTGAAAACTCTAGGGTACAAATTTGATATTATAGCTATGTTTTTTAAATGCGGAGAAAAATATATAAAACTAAACATACCAAAATACTAATAACTAGAATGTGGGGAATTTTTTCCCTTCTATAATAATATCTTTACTTTCAGTAACATGGTAATTAATATTCTGGCTTAAAAAGTAAAGTACTTCTGTGTTTGGGTTTTCCCCCTTAAAAGTTTACTGAGCCAAATTTTTTTTTTTTTTTGCAGTACACGGGCCTCTCACTGCTGTGGCCTCTCCCGTTGCGGAGCACAGGCTCCGGACGCGCAGGCTCAGCGGCCATGGCTCACGGGCCCAGCCGCCCCGCGGCACGTGGTATCTTCCCGGACAGGGGCACGAACCCGTGTCCCCTGCATCAGCAGGCGTACTCTCAACCACTGCGCCACCAGGGAAGCCCTGAGCCAAATATTTTTCTTTAGAATATATGACGGACATTTCCTGAACTTACCACAGATCAATTTTCAAGGAACAAAGAGCCTTTAATAAAGTATATGCCCACCATATCACGCAATGAAATAATTAAGCAGTAAGAGAATATACAGACAGTGACAAGATAAAAGGCATTAAAATGTTTTCACAAAACCCACACTTTAACTTGCTTCGGGCTCATTTAAAGAAGATTAAGTATGTTGTGTCTACAACTTCAGAAAGAGTACAAAAAATTATAAAATAAGCTTATAAAATATGTTTGAGGGTTTTTCCCCTCCATATTTCATTGCCATCTTGATAGCACAGAGTTCCAAAGATACAGTAACTGCTATACATATTCATTCAAGTATAACACATTCAGGAAACTTTCTAAAATAATAAGCTTTTCAAATTTCCCAAAGATATTTTTCTTTTATTATCACGGGACACTCACAGCATAGCACTGGATTCCCTGTCAGTCATACATCCTACTACCCCAATGAAACTGGCAGTTATTTATTAAATTAGGACAGGAGAAATAACATAGAACCTTTTGATACAGTACAAGATATAGTACTCTATATATTGCTAGAAGCTTACTCTTGGCCATACTTCAGAATTTAATTCTTTTATATTTTAAAAGAATATAGATGAAAAAATTAACTATCCAGAATGTAAGCCCTAAGAAGGCAGGCATTTTTTGGTCTGTTTTCTTCACTGAGAAGGCACACTCTGTGCTTCAGAGCACAGAATGGTGTCTGGTATATACAAAATCACAGTAAATTCTTACTAAGTAATTACTTACTTACCTACTTACTTACTTACTTACTGTGTAAGAAAGTAATTACTTAATTTTCTCATTTAATAAAAGGAGTTAAATGAGAATAATTTAAAGTGAGGAATAATTAACTCAACAAGTATTTGTTTAATGTCTACTACGTTCAAGGTGCTAGGAATCAAGGCTGAACATGTCTCAGTGCCTGACCTTAAGGAAATGTTGTCTAATGAGCCAGCCAAATATACCATAACAATACAGTATAACATGCACTGTTATGAAGGTATGTGTGACATTCTGAAAGCCTACCGGAAGTGATCTATATGAGACTAAGCTATAAAAGGTGTGTAGACAACAGGTATTGGGAATTAGTTTGTGATGACTGAATTAAGAAGTTAACTGCATTACTGAGGGCAGAAGACGAAACATACAGGTACCAGCAGAGGCAACTAAAGCAGGAGGCAAAAGGGGAAATTGTTAACTGGCTTTTGGAATGCTTTCCATGGCATACACATGACATAACTCTAACAACATGTTCGTGTGTGACTCAGCTGCAAACAACAGAAATCATCTCAGGCTAGCTCCAGAAAAAAAGAACAATCTTTCCAAAATCAAAGTGGAATAAATGGCTAAAGGCTCAAGAAGGGTAGGAACCAAGGCAGCTCAGAAGCTTAGGAAAGGAAACTCAAGGACCTTTCACTAGAGCACTATCAATAACATGACTCAGCTCTCACGTTGCTAAATTTCAGTGTCCAGGATCTAAATTTTAAATTCCCAGGAGACATAATCTAACGGGCCACGGCAACAGAGGATGTCGTTACTCTGTGACTCAATGCCAGAGCAGGGGCACAGCACTGGGAGCCACTCCCAAAGAAACGAGAGATACCATGAACTGAGTAGTCTTCCCAAAACTTATCTGTTACACTCTACCCTGGACTTCCCAACACATGGTGTATGCATTCCAAACAAGCAACCATTACAAGGACATTACATGTAATTCACGATTGTGAAACTTATGAATTCCCATCAATTTTTGAGGAGTCTCATAAAATCCTGAGTATCTATCCATTATGTGTGGCACAGTGGGGAAAACGTGGGAAATCACTGCAGTAAGAAAGTACTGGTCGACAGACTCAAGTTAAAGAAGGCAGTTAGGTGAAGACATCATAGGATTTGGGAAAAGAGTTAAGCTTACAAGTTATCAAAACACTACTCAAAAATTTTAGACTGGTTTCAGCAATTAGTCTAAATTGCAAACTTAAAAAATATCCAAAATACAGTTTTTAAAAAGTCAAATATGAGTACAACAAATCAATAGTAGAAGCTGCCATTTAAATGCTATTTCTTAATGATATTTTTAAAAATCCCTAATTTTACCTGTCAGAGAAATTGAGCACTCTAAGTGCCCGCAGAGGCTTTAGAAATGTCTGTAATGCCTCACACTTCCCTCTTATGATCATTTACATTGTAGTTATAAATAACTTCTGGTTACCCATAATGAATGATCTGATCGTTTATCTCAGCAATCAAACAGTAACACACTCTTTATGACCAGTGCCATAATATACATGCACAGAGATAATTAACATTTTTAAATTACAAAATAAATAATAAAACTGCTGTAAAGGCAAACATCAATTTGTAAATTACAAAGTAGTATAAGAATGTCAAACAGGAGTCCTTGTAAAGAACCAAACAACTCAGGACACCTGTTTCCAGTAAAAGAAACTCAAAACTGTTGAACTTGCATTCCAACCTTCCATCATAAATTGGTAAAACATTCAACAACAAGTCACACAGTAAATTCCATGAAGAAATATGTATAGGAGCATTTTCAAAAACATGTTTTACTGGACTTTAGTTCCAGAAGATATATTTGAAATCCTCGTCTTGGAGTTTGTCAATACATATCATCTTAAAAGCATAAGGAAGAATCTGGGAAATCCAGTTTTTACTACACAATGCTGTTAATCCAGGGTAGGTCCTGGAATGCTACAAGGCTTTGACTCTGAGAAACTCCAGCTTTACAGCAAGCACACACACACATAACAAAATGAAGATGTATACCAGTGTCCTTTGTTGATCTTAGAGCTGGTTGATCTTAGAATCAGTCAAAAACAGAAGCACTCCTGATGAGTACTAGAAAAAGAAAATGTCTACACAAAGCCTAAGAGTTTATAATGGGGACTTCCCCGGGGGTGCAGTGGTTAAGAATCCACCTGCCAATGCAGGGGCCACGAGTTCCATCCCTGGTCCGCGAAGATCCCACGGGCCGCGGAGCAACTAAGCCCATGCGTCACAACCACTAAGCTTGCGCTCTAGAGCCCGCACACCACAACGAAGAGTAACCCCTGCTCGCCGCAACTAGAGAAAGCCCGTGCTCAGCAACGAAAACCCAACGCAGCCATAAATAAATAAATAATTTCTGAGAAAAGTTTATAATGATGAAGCAAACTCCTGCCTACCTCTCCAGACTCATTTCTGCCCTCTCACCACCATCAACCCTATGTGCTGCAGCAGCAGTTCCCAAACTTTTGCATAAGAATAACTTGGGGAGCTTTGGAGGAAAACATACAGATTTTTGTGCTTCTCACCTCCAGATATTAATACAGTCAGTTTGGGGAAGAGGTCAAAGAATCTGCATTTTGACATCTAATCCAAGTGATTCTAACCACACATTATAATTTTACTGCAGACACATGGAACCACTAACTTCACTGTTACCTCCATGCTTTTACCTCACCGTGTCCTTTTCATACCTCAACACTAGGCAAAAATACCCCCTTCCTGAAGCCTCTTCCATCCTCCTCTCTAGGTAGAATGGACTCTGCCCCATATAATGTGACAGTTCACAACGTGGACTTTAGTGTCGGTAAGACCTGGGGTTCAAACCCTAGCTCGCAGCCACCTTCTACTGTGTAATCTAGGGAAATTTTCTTAACTTCTCAAAACCTCAATTCTTCAATATGACAGAGTCAGAAATAGTTTCTATAACTTAGAGGGCCGTTCAGAGGACCAAAGGCATGTAATGTAGTTAGCATGTGCCTGTGAGCATTCAATACATGTTGTTAATCATTTATAACAAAAATATCTTATTAATTACGAAACATTCACCCTTCAAGACTCAGCTCAAATACATCATCTATGAAGGCTGAGCTGGTCAGTCATTCCTTCTTACATGTCCCCATAGCATCCTGTATCTCTACCTCACTGAAAGGTGATTTTTTACACATTTATCTTCATAATATGATTGAATAAATGACCTTAAGATCAAAATGATCTTAAGATCAAAAAATCTTTTACCTTCAGTATACAGAAGATACTCAAATTAAATTCACTGAAATAAAACAAACCCAAAAGACAATGCTTAACAAAAAAGAACCAAAGCAAAACAATGTTCTTCTCCTCAATTTGGTAGACTCAAAGACAAAGGCTGAAACCAAACACAAAAAAAAGAAGTGTAGATGGAATCAAAAGAACTGGTAAGAAACAGGGTAAACAAGGACGGCCAAAGCCAACAAGAATCTTCTACGGGCTCTGATCTACTCCCCATAGGAATACTTTCCTTATACTAGCACAACGTCTCTGTGGAAAGATCCAAATGACCACAGACTGCCATCTTTACTCAATTCAAAGTAAGGTTGGAGCTAACAGGGCTGCCACCAACTTCAATGACAGATGGATGGTTGTGCCCACTAGGCTTTGCCTACAGTCAGAAAACAAGGAGAAACTATGTGGCATTTCCAAACAACCTCTTCCTCGATTGTCCCACATACTACTTTTTTCCTGTGAGAACCTCAGGAAGGGAACACTACTTTTCTATGCAGATGAAATCTACAAGCTGTATTTTTATTTTATATTTTAAAGTTTTCTTTTTTTAAAAAATTTATTTATTTATATTTATTTTTGGCTGTGTTGGGTCTTCGTTTCTGTGCGAGGGCTTTCTCTAGTTGCGGCGAGCGGGGGCCACTCTTCATCGCGCTGCGCTGGCCTCTCACTGTCACGGCCTCTCCTGTTGCGGAGCACAGGCTCTGGACACACAGGCTCAGCGGCCATGGCTCACAGGCCTAGCCGCTCCGCGGCATGTGGGATCTTCCCGGACCGGGGCACAAACCCGTGTCCCCTGCATCGGCAGGCGGACTCCCAACCACTGCGCCACCAGGGAAGCCCCATCAGTGGAGTTTTAACAGCTGACTGTGGTCAGAGAAAGAGCAAAAAAGAGCCCTACTAACACCACCGTCGTCCCAGGTGACTGTGAGCAGGTCCCAAACTGCACATCTCTGAGGATGCAACACCAGAGATTTAAAACTGCGGGTGAGGAAACAGTATTCACTAAAATCATCCAGCTAGTCACTAAACAATTACTCTAAAATGTCCAGTTTCCAACAATAAAATAAAAGGCATGCAAAGAAACTGGGAAGTATGACCCATAACCAGGAAAAAAGCAGGCAATAGAAACTGCCTGTGTGAGCAACCAGATATCAGATTTATCAGGAAAAGACTTCAAAGTGGCCATTTGTAAACATGTTAAAAAAAATAAAGGCATGATGACAGTAGCATATCAAATAGAGAATATATATAGAAATAGAAATTTGACTCATCACCTATAAGAGTAACCCAGTAAGATTAACAGCTGACTCCTCAATGGAAACAATGGAGGCAGAAAGCAGTGGGATAACATATTCTAAGTGTTCAAATAAAAACTATCAACTAAGAATCCTATATCCAACAAAGCTATCTTTCAAAAATAATTAACAAAAAAGAAATGAAAACTTTTCTAGATAACCAAGAAAAGGAAAGAATTTGTCAAGCAGACCCACCATACAAGAACTGCTAAAGGAAGTTCTTCAGGCTGAAAGCAAGTGACCTCAGTGAATCCACATGAAAAAACAATAAGCACCAGTAAAGGTAACTGTGTAATTATGAAAGACAGTATAAATGCATGTTTTTTCCTTTCTTAATTTAACTGATTTATATAACAGTTGCACAAAGTAATAGGTATATACTGTCTTGCTGGACCTGTAATACATAAGACCAATGACAGGAGAAAGAAGGTGGGTGGGAACAAACCTGTATTACACTAAGGAAATAACTTCTATAACAATGCATTGTTGGATTTTAGCATTAATAAATATATGTATAACAATAATATTACAAAAAGAGAAAAAGAATAGAGCCACATAGTACTAACCTTACTATATACCATTGGAATTAAGCTACCGTAAATCTGAAGCTGATTCTGATTAATATATGTGGTAAATCTTACAGCTACCACTAAAAAAAAAAAAAACCTCAAAACCATAGTAAAAATATTATTAAAGAAATTAAAATTGCACAGAGTATTAAAAATATAACTACAATAATTTGTTAACGAGTGCACTAGAGAAAAAGACAAAGTGTGACATCAAAAACATAAAATGTGGGGGAGAGCAAAAATGTGTAACTTCAGCATGTACTTGAAGTTATCAGCTTAAAATGACTGGTATAAGATATTTTACATAAGCCTCATGGCAACCCACAAAGCAAAAAGGTATACTAGATATACAAAAAAAATTTTTTTTAAGTAATCTAAGCATACCGCTAACAGAAAATCATCAAACCACAATGGAAGAGAGCGAGGAGAAGGAAAAAAGGAATGACAAAACAGTCAGAAAACAAAGAACAAAATGGCAATAATAAGACCCTACCTATTAATATTTACTTTAAATGTAAATGGACTCAATTCTTCAACCAAAAGATAGAGTGGTTAAATGGATGGGAAAAACAAAAACAAAAACTGAACCATATGCTGTCTACAAGAGACTCACTTCAGCTTTTAGGACACACGCAGACTGAAAAAAAAAAAAAGGATGGAAAAAGATATTCCATGCAAATGGAAACCAAATGAAAGCAGGGGTAGCTATATTTATAATCAGAGAAAATAGACTTTTAGCCAAAAACTATAATAAGATACAAAGAAAGTCATTATATTGTATAATGATAATAGAGTTAATCCAACAAGAGGATTTACCATTTGTAAATATTTATGCACCCAACATCAGAGCACCTAAATATTAACAGACCTGAAGGAAGAAATAAGCTATCAACACAATAATAGTAGGGAACTTCAATCCCTCACTTTCAATAATGGATAGATCATCCAGACAGAAAATCAATAAGGCAATATTGGGCTTAAACCACACGTTAGGCCAAATGGACTGAACAGACATTTACAGAACATTCCATCCAACAGGAGCAGAGTACACATTCTTCTCAAGTGCACATGAACAATCTCGAGTACAGATCATATGTTAGGCCACAAAGTAAGTCCTAATAAATTTAAGAAGATTGAAATCATACCAAACTTCTTTTCCGACCACAATGGTATGAAAGTAGAAATGAGTATAAGTATGAGAAGTACGAGAAGAAAACTGAAAATTTCACAAACATGTGGAGATCAAACATCATGTTGCTAAACAACCAATGAGTCAAAGAAGAATTCAAAACATATCTTGAGACAAATGAAAATGGAAATATTGATATAACATACCAAAATTTATGGAATACAGCAAAGCAGTTCTAGGAGGGAAGCTTACAGAAATAAATGCCTACATAAAAAAAAAAGAAATATCTCAAATATCAACTTTACACCCCAAGGAACTAGAAAAAAGAAACTAAGCCCAAAATTATTAGAAGAAAAAAATAACAAAAATCAGAGCAGAAATAAATGAAATAGAGACTAAAAAGACAATAGAAAGGTCAATAAAATTAAGACCTGTTTTTTTACAAAAGATAAACAAATAGACAAACATTTAGCTAGACTTACCAAGAAAAAAAAGAGGATGGAAAGAAAACTATAAAGGAAAGAGGAGACATTACAATTGATACCACACAAATACAGAGGATAATAAAAACTAAGAACTGTATGCTGAGAAACTGGACAATCTATAAGAAATGGATAAGTTCCTAGAAACATACAATCTACTAAGATTGAATCATGAAGAAACAGAAAATCTAAATAGACTGATTACTGTGAAGAGATGGAATCAGTAATCAAAAACCGCCCAACATAGAAAAGTTCAGGACCAGATGGCTTTACTGGTGAATTCAACCAAACATTTAAAGAAGAATTAATACCAGTCCTTCTCAAAGAGTGCCAAAAAACTGAAGAGGAGGGAGCACTTCCAACCTCATTTTATGAAGCCAGCATTACCCTGATACCAAAATCAGACATGGACACAAGAAAGGAAAATTACAGGCCAATATCCTTGATGAACATAGATGCAAAAATCCTCTACAAATTATTAACAAACCAAATTCAGCAATACATTAAAAGAATCATACACCATGGTCAAATGGGATTTATTCCAGGGATGCAAGGATGGTTCAACATCCACAAATCAATCAACGTGATATACCATATTAACAAAATGAAAGCTAAAAATCACATGATCATCTCAACAGATGCAAAAAAAAAGTAATTCAACATTGATTCATGACAAAAACTCTTAACAAACTGGGTAAAGAGAGAATGTATCTCAACATAATAAAGGCCATATGACAAGCCCACAGCCAACATCACACTCAATGGTGCAAAGGTGTAAGCTTTTCCTCTAAGATCAGGAACAAGACAAGAATGCCCACTCTCACTTTTATACAACACAGTATTGGAAGGCTTAGCAATTAGGCAAGAAAAAGAAAAGGCATCCAAATCAGAAAGGAAGATGTAGCATGGTCTTTATTTGCAGATGACATAATATATAGAGAAAACCCTAGAGACTCCACCAGAAAACTGATAGAAATAATCAATGAATTCAGTAAAATTGTAGGATACAAATCAATATACAAAAATCTGTTGCACTTCTTTACACTAACAATGAACTATAAAAAGAAATTAAGAAAACAATCCCATCTATAATTGCCTCAAGAATAGTAAAAGAATCTAGGAATAAATTTAACAAGGAGAGTACACTGAAAACTGTAAGACACTGATCAAAAAAATTGAAGACACAAATAAAAAGAAAGCTATTATGTGCTTATGGATTAGAAAAATTGATATTGTTAAAATGACCATAATACCCAAAGCAATCTACAGATTTAATGTAATCCATTTCAAAATTATGACATTTTTCAAAAAACTAGAAAAAATAATCCTAAAATCTCTATGGAACCACAGAAGATACTGAATAGCCAAAACAATCTTGAGAAAGAACAAAGCCAGAGGCATTATATGCCTAGATCTCAAACTATATTACGAAGCTACAGTAGTCAAAACAGTGTTAACACTGGCATAGAAAACAGACACATAGGTCGACCGAACAGAATACAGAGCCCAGAAACAAACCCATGCATATATGGTCAAATGATCTACAACAAAGGAGCCAAGAATATACAATGAGAAAAAATAGTCTCTTCAATAAATGTTGTTGGGAAAAGTGGACAGCTACATGAAAAAGAATCAAACTGGATTACTTTCACACCATATACAACAGTATACTCAAAATGGGTTAAAAACTTAAATGTAAGACCTAAAACCATAAAACTCCTAGAAGAAAACACACGCAGTGCACTCTTTGACACTGGTCTTAGCCATGTTTTTTGGATATGTCTCCTCAGGAAAGGGAAACAAAAGCTAAAGTAAACAAAGGAACTATATCAAACTAAAAGTTTGCATAGCAAAGGAAACTATCAACAAAACAAAAAGGCCGCCTACTTAACAGAATAAAATATTTGCAAAAAATATATTTGATAAGGGGTTAATATCCAAAATACACAAAGAATTCATACAACTCAACATTAAAAAAAACAAATAACCCAATAACAAAATGGGCAGAGGATCTGAATAGACATTTGGCCAAAGAAGTCATACAGATGACCAACAGACACATGAAAAGATCAATCATCATCACGGAAATGCACATCAGAGCTACAATATTACCTCACACCAGCTCTTATCAAAAAGACAAGAGGGCTTCCCTGGTGGCGCAGTGGTTGAGAGTCCGACTGCTGATTCAGGGGACACGGGTTCGTGCCCTGGTCTGGGAAGATCCCACATGCCGTGGAGCGGCTGGGCCCGTGAGCCACGGCCGCTGAGCCTGCACATCCAGAGCCTGTGCTCCACAATGGGAGAGGTCACAACAGTGAGAGGCCCGCGTACCGCAAAGAAAAAAAAAAGACAAGAAACAACAAGTGTTGGGGAGGATGGGGAGGAAAGGGAACACTTGTGCACTGTTGGTGGGAATGTAAACTGATGCAGCAAATGTAAAAAACAGTAGCAGCAACTTAAATGTCCATCAATTGACAAATGGATAAACAAAATATGGTACATCCAAAGAATGGAATATTACTGATCACAAAAAGGAATGAAGTACTGATACATGCTACAACTTGGATAAACATTGAAAGCATTAAGTGAAAGAAGCCAGTCACAAAAGACCACATGTTATATAATTCCATTCATATGAAATGTCCAGAACAAGGAGGGGTTGGGGGGTGGGGGTGATAAGGAGGTAACAGCTAAAGGGTTTCTTTTCAATGTGATGAAAATATTCTAAAATTGACTATGGTGATGGCTGTACTACTGTGAATACACTAAAGACCACTGAATTGCATACTTTAAAATGGGTGAATTGTATGGTATGTAAATTTATCTCAATAAAGATATATTTTTTAAAAAAGGTGATATTTTTAAAGGTCAAATTTGACACAAAAATCCGTGATGAAAAAAATATCAAAATTTAAATACTAGCATACATACGACTAAGTCTTCCTTTTGCTTCAGGCTCCAATATGGACCAGTAAAGCACTGTTACTGATCCTGACTTTAAGATTTTGATTTTTTTTCATCATATTTTTTGCATTGTTTTAAAATATTATCTTGATCTTTTTTAACAGTTTCCTTAGAGATCTAAAGAAACACATGCAGAATGAGTATTATAGATAAAATGAATTAAAAAACAAACCAAAAAAACAAACCACACTAGCCTGAACTCCAAAATGCAAACGGGAAAAACATTATTTGGAAAAATCACTTTGTGAGTACCATCTTGCAGCAGGCAAAACAATGCCCCCACAAAAGATGTCCACATCCTAATCCCCAGAACATGTAAATATGCAAAAGGGATGTGCAGATGTAATTAAGGATAGGAAGATTACCCTGGATTATCTGAGTAGGCCCAGTATAATTACAAAGGGTCCTTATGGGAGGGAGGCAGAAGGGTCAGAGTAAGAGACAGACATGTGAGAACACAAGCTAAGGTCTGAGAGATTTAAAGATGCTACAGTTCTAGCTTTGAAGATGGAGGAAGAAGCCATATGCCAATGAGTGCAAGTGGCCTGTACAGCTAGAGAAGGCAAGGGAGCAGATTCTCCCTTAGAGAAGGAACACAACCCTGGTGCCACCTTGATTTTAACCCAGTGTGACCCACTTTGGACTTCTGACATCCAGAATTGTAAGAAACAAATCTCTTTTTTTAAGCCACTAAATTTATATCAGGTTGCTATAGCAGCAACAGGAAACTAATACACATCTTTTAAGTTTGGGGGCTATAACCTGCACTGCTCCATTTAATATAACTGTACTCTTTCAAGGGTACAATTGGCACTCAAACTACTAGAAGTTTAGCAAATTAGGATAACCCTCCTGGAGGGGAAAATCTACGAAAAGCACAAAAATATGTTCATGGCAGACTTCATTTATAACAGCTAAACAGTCTAAATGTTAATAATCAGGAAACTGTTGAATAATAGTCCATCCATATTATGAAATATTATGCAACCATTAAAAATTACACTTAGTGGGAATCTTTAACAACATGGGGAAATACTTAAGTATAATGTTAAGTGAAGAGATAAAAATGTTATATTGATACGTAACATATATAGTAAAAACACAAGTAACTTAAAATGTATACATACGTTCTATATAATGAGAACAAAAATGCAGGAGAAATAATGTAAAAAAGTTAAGTCATTTCTGTGACAGGAGTATGCTGACTTCAATTTTCTTCTTTAAACTTTTATATGATTTCCAAATTTTCAACATGCACATTTATTTATTTAGAATCCATCTCATTAAAAAAGTAGTTGAAAAAAAGAAAGTCAACACTACATTTATACATTTATAACTGAAGCATGAAGCCATCAGTCAATCTCCTGTTTTCCAAAATGGAAAGTTAAGATATTATACACTAAATAAACTGTAACAATGTTTATGTTATCAAATAATTTCTACCTATCAATTACATTTTAATTAGAATTTAGTCTAAATGCTTAAGAGTGTACCAAAAACTGAACGACGTCAAAATAACTAAAAGATAAGCCTTCCTCTCACTTCTGATCTCACCTGCCCCCTATTTATTCTAGCCACAATGGCTACCACCTTAGATCTTTGTTAGGAATGTTCATCCCCTACATAGACACGTGCTATTCCTTCACCTCCTTCCACATCTTGATTCAAATGTCACTTTCTCAATAAGGCCTACGTGTACCTCCCTATTTAACACTAAAGCCTGCCCTCCACCTTGGCACCCTTCACTCTGTTCAAACTTTCTTCTTTCTCCACAGCATTTATCACCTCCTAACAAACTACAATTTTTAAAAAGAAGTGTGGAGGGCTTCCCTGGTGGCGCAGTGATTAAGAATCTGCCTGCCAATACAGACAGGGGACATGGATTTGGCCCTGGTCCAGGAAGATCCCACATGTTGCAGAGCAACTAAGCCCATGCGCCACAACTACTGAGCCTGCGCTCTAGAGCCCACAAGCCACAACTACTGAGCCCGCGTGCCACAACTCCTGAAGACCATGCGTTCTAGGCCCAGTGCTCTGCAACAAGAGAAGCCACCACAACGAGAAGCCCGCTCACCACAACAAAGAGTAGCCCCCGTTCACCGCAACTAGAGAAAGCCCGTGTGCGGCAACGAAGACCCAATGCAGCCAAAAATAAAAAAATTTTTTTTAAAAAAGTGTATATTGTTTAATGTCTTTCTCCCCCTGCTGGAAAATAAATCCAAGGAGAGGATTTTCGTGGCAGTGGAACCTCATTTAGTCACTCAAAAGAGCCTGACACAGAGCAGGTGCTCAAAAAATATTTGTTGGATATATGAATATACTAGTGATATGTCAAAGGACAGAGTAAATAATACAATTTCTAACAACTGCATCTACTACTTAAAATTGGACAATTTTCTGTGCATGTGTAGTCAAGCAAAATATATGGTATATTGGCCATCTTTATCATTCCTACATTTCAGTTTGTGTTTACCAAAAACTTACACCTGAATTATTGGAAGAAGTCCCAATTTTATTTTGTTAACATTGTGCAGTACAGACTGTATAACCAGGGAAGCAAATTAAAATCATATAAATTTAATAGGTGATAACCACCATAACTTTCTATTTCAATTGATGTTTCTTCAGATTGCAAATCCGCACTGCCCCACTAAGACATCATTCTGGGAATGGGGAAGCCTAGTCAACTATCAAAAGCCTGGCCTATTTTCTGAATCAATAAGCACAGTTGAAACTGCCTAATATCCAAAATGGGACTCAATCAATACTTATTTCCCTGTGATTTCATAAGTAACCAGACTATCCCTATTTATTTACTTTTAAAGCAGTTCTCTATCATTTTTGAAGGGTTTGAAGCCTAGACCCTAAGACAGGGTCTCTACAACTCCTAAATAAAACAGGTCTCATAGAATATGCAAGGGAAAAGCCTCCCCAAAGATGTTGTTTAGCCAATACCTCTGAATGACGTTCTACACTTCCAGTGTCTGATCCAGAGTGCTGCTCATTTACATCATCCTCAACGTCTGACCCTGAATCCCGTTCATCCTGTACTGGGGTAGCGCCACCATCATCTGCTTAAAAATAAAACAAAAACCCACTTAAGGTGTAAGATGGACGACATCTACAACTGAAATGAACACAATGAATCAAGAAAAATGTAAGAGCAAGAACAAGTGTAAGAGCACTGATGAAGCATAACTAATGATGCTAATTTGGGAATAAGACAACAGTACAATACTTACATAAATACCAATAATCATAACTTGTATTGTTGACACATGTGGCAGCGAGAATATATCATTAAAGGAATATGAAGCTTAATAAATATCACTAAGGACCAAGTCAACAAACTAATAGTGTGAACTTTATTTCAACTTTATGTTAAAATAACTGAGTCTATTTTCTCCATAGCACTTACTTACCACCTTCGGATGTACTACATGACTTTCCAAGTTAGTTTTGTTTAATGTGCTTCTCTCCTCGCTTGAATGAAAGTGCCAAAAGAACAGGGATTTTTGGTTCACTGCTGAATCCCTGGAGCCCAGAACACTGTCTGGTACAGTATTTGTTTATGAATGAAGAGCACAAGGAACTCCAGTCCAGAAATAGTGTAAACTCCTTAAAGTAAAGCATATACTACTATACTGTTATAAAATGAATTGTTACCTATCTTTAACCAATACTTTAAAAATACAAAGGAAAATTGTACTGAGAAGAATTTAGAGTTGTTGGAGAATATGGGAAGCCTTGGTTAGGAGTTTACTAAAAATAAATAAATTTTTTAAAATGAAGCACTCAACTATAGGAAAATCAAAAAATGTGTAAGAATGAAATCAGTATCATACTAATGAGCTTCTCTACTTAGCTAAGGAGTAAAGAACATATATATTTAATATTTAATATTCTTATCATATAGTCATAAAAAATTTTGAAGTGTAACGAAAACTTATGCTTCAATGGTTAGAATATGGGGGAAAGAGGGCACAGAGAGGCTAAGACCCTGTCCTAGCATAATAGGAAATCGTTACACAATGCCTAAAAATGATGCAACGAGATAGCATAAGTTAGGAATACAGGGATGAACGTCAAAAAATGGCTAAAAAAATGAAAAGTCAGGAAATTGCTAACTTTTCATGTCTTTCAGCCTGTTATATACACATATTACATATGATTACTTATTTAAAAGTAATTTAAAAACACAAATGAACTGACAACTATTTTTGAAAACATCAGGAAACCGTTTAAAGCAAAAGAGCAGTATGTGTTTGGAAACGTGTTTGCAGTCACTACTATTCGCCGTCACATGATAAGGAATCGAAGTGAACTCAAAACACAATGGAGTAATTAACGCTTAGAAAATTATTTAAGCCCTTTTGATAGAGAATACTCAATGGAACTAGGACACAATAGAAAAGCAAAAGTAACGTTTTTATTCCCCACGAGGTTCTGCCTTATTCGTCTTTGGATCTCCGGTGGCTAGCACGGTGTTAGCAGAGGGGGGGGGCCGTGTTTACAGACTAAACAGGAAAAGAAAGGAGAACTTCAGTGAGGAGAAAGGGGAAAGATCTCAAGGTGAAGGAAAGGAACAAAAATCGCTAGTAAGCCCCAGAGGAACACGTCTTATTGTAAAATATGTATACAACTCAAATACGGGTCCTACGTGTTTGTTCTTTAATGGGAGAAACTAGTTTGCAGGAGAGATCAAACTAGTACCAACTCCTAGTGAAAAGTCTACATAAGATCCTGCAACCCCACTGAACAGCTAACTCCCTCGGATTCTCGAAAATCACTCTCAACTCCTGAAAAAAATCCCCTATCAGTAGACCTTCCCTCGTACTTTGCACACAGTTTTTGATGTATGGAAGTGGCTCCCTAATGCAGCAACGTCCTTCGCCGATTCAAAAGACAACTGTCCCTCTAAAATCCCCTCTCCGAGGTTCTAACTTCGGGGGCCGCAGCCCGTCGGCGGGCTCTCAGCGCTCAGCCTCACTCCCCATTAGACCCGTTCGGCGGAGGGGAAGTCTCCGGGGCGTCCCTCCCCTCCCCACCCCTCCCCCGCGGGAGTGCGAGGCCAAGCCCGGCCAAGTAACCGCTCCGCCCCCAGCCCTGTCCCCTAGGTCCGGGCCCCACCTGACTGGTCGCCGCTGTAATATTCCGAGTCCATGGCAGGCGGGTCTCGGCGGGGAGTGTCTGCGCCCCGCGCCGCCCCCGTCACCTCCTTCCCGGCTCTGTGACCACCGACGGCGCGGCCCGGTGCTCAGAGGCTCCCACCCGACTAGAGGCCTTGGAGGCTGCGGAGATTAAGGCAGCAACAGCTGCAGACGCGAACACTTCGACCTAGAAAGCCCGGGCAGACGAGGCCGTACCCGGAAGGCTGGCAAGGTGTGTGGGTCACCGCACTACTTCCCAGAAGCACCTCTAGGGCCAAAATGGCGCCTGCCCACGACCCTCAAAAGAATTCAGTGCGCAGGCGCCGTCACCTGTCATCCGGCCAATGAGAAGGCGCAACGGTAATGACGCACGACACGACCGGAAAGGAGACTACTGGGAAAATTGAGCGGGAGCCGCGGCTGCGGTTAAAACCTTCCCTTGGAGGAACCTGGTCCGTTCCCCATGGAGATGATAATGTTACTGTATGGGTTCTTCGTCCGCGCCTTGTTCGAGGACCTTCTAATTTACTCTTCTGAAAAATGAAGACCCGCTAAAATTAAATTTTCCATCATACGGAAATTAACTGTTGTTCCCATCATGCAGCGAGGCGCTTGATTCCCGCCCTTAGTACAGGGAGGAAGTGGCGCTTTGCCCTCTGGGACTTGTAGTTCGAAACCTGGCGAGGTAGGCTGAGTTACCAAGTAGCATGATCAAAAGGGCCTCTTTTCAAGACATTTTTCTTCCTTTCTTTTTTAAAATAACGACTTAACTTTCATCTTAAAAAGCCATTTGGTCAACAATACGAAGTACAGGTTTTTGCTTCCAGAAGAGTCCCCCTTAATGAAATCTTGAGGAAGTCACACTGTTGAACTTGACTTGAGCACTATATGCTCCCTGGAAATAACAATGGTTAGAAACTTCCTGACCTGTCTGTTCCCAGAACGGCTGACTGTAAAGAACCATCCTTGTCCCTATCTCTTAGGTAAAACTCACTCTCCACCCTTTTTCATGAGTCCTGTAAGACTTACAGAAGACCCCCTTGTTTACCCGTGACAAGGCCAAAGACCTTTCCCCATTTTTCTGAACCTGCTCATAAGGGCGGACTCAGATCCTCAAACTTCCTGTTCAAATCTTTGCCCTCTAAAACTAGCTAGATACGGAGATAAATATTTTCTGTTCACTTGACTGATTGAAACTTCTGATTGCAAATCAATCCTGACTATAAATCATCCCACCTTACTCCCTATAAAAGCCTAAGACAAAACCACACAACCTAGACATTCTGATCTTCATATCTGGTGTGCTCTCCCTATTGCAATACCCCAAATAAAGTCTATTTCCTTGCTTGTTTGTTTTTCTCTTAAATAAAGAGGACAATGTTACTACCTTTGGATTGGAGGAGGGCCAGAGGAGGTATAAGCAAATGTTCCCCAGCAGGTATAGAGTTGCAGAATTAGGGCCTTTTGTTAGTGACAAAGCATACACCTTGAACTGGATTTCTGGGCATGCCTAGCCTGCTGTAAGGCCTCATGTGGTGCCCTGAAAGGTCCATCTCCTACCTTGGAGTTGAGATATGTGAATTCCCTGATGCTAGCTTTGCTATGAATTCTCAAAATGCCTTTAAGTGAAGCCACATTCCAGCTTTGATAATCCTGGAACCCTTTGTTAGCCAGTCAGAATATGCTGGCAGAACCCAGTTCTAGGCTCCAGAGAAGGATATGAAAAGAGAAGGAAGAGAGAGGGATGGTTTCTCTGGAAATTGTCATTTTCTTGCAAGAGAGTTCATGGACATTCTTTCCCCTGTATATTGGAAACCAGCTTTGAAATCCAAGTCTGCCCCTTCAGCTGTAAGAATGACATCTTCTCAGGCTGTTGTGAGAATTATAAGAGAAAGGAATTAATGATGCCTGGAACCAAAATGCAAAATTAAAATATTCATTTCCTTCCATTTAATAGAAGAGGCCCCAGGATCTAAGCTCTCTTCTAAAGAGAGTGGGTGAGATTGTACCTGTGTAATAAGGCAAGGTGAATAGGGCGGAAGTCCAGGAAGAGATTAAATGGAAGGGAACCCAGTGCAAATCCTGCCAATAAAGAACTTGTAATTTCACCAAAGGTACAAGACCAACAGCCGTGAAAGTAATTGGGCTAAACGATGTAATTACGAGAGGATCATTGCTGAATTTTAACATAAAGATTCTAACTGTCCTGGCGGTTTGGAGAATGGAGAGATAGAAGTGGACTGAACACACAGTAATGTGCGGAGCCCCGGAAGGCTGTAAGGAAGTGTCAGATCTATTTTTTGTACTCAAGATGCCATTAACTTAGTGAGACAGGACAAACTTTTTGAAATAAACGTAGAGTCTTAGTCAAAGCGTTGTGCCTGTAAATGCAAACACAGCTCCAGGAAGGTTTTCCAGAGTCCCTTCTCACCAGCTAGCTGTCCTTCAGAGCCCCCAGTGGAGAAATCCTGGAGCAGCACAGGTGTGCTTTTCTGAGTCCTGGCTGCCTTGCATCTTGGAGACCACCATCTCTCCAATCCTCATTCCTCTCTCCAGTCCCAGCACAGCTGGTCCATGCTGGTGGTGGTAGAGAGGCTCTCGGGGGGGAGGCTGTTTTTCCCACCAAGGATAATAAGGACAGAGAAGAGAGGAAGGGAGGAGTGAGCTTGCAGCTATCCAGAACTCTCTTTCCCTTGGCTGATAACCCAGAGACATATAAGATTTATCTGGCCAGCCTTTTGAGACACTGTAACTTGATGAACATGTCTGGGAGTGAAA